>NC_143083.1:620000-930000 GCF_052426305.1 Pelodiscus sinensis
TCTTGTGACCCCAGGCAAGTCTGTGGGTTTGCTGTTGGGAGCTAGAACATGAGTCTTTCTAGCTTCTCTTCTAGTGCTTTCCTCCTGCTTTAAATACTCAGACATGAAGTAGTGAGCTCCTGGGGTTTGTACACCTGATGAAGACAGCAAGCTACTTTGTCTGTTTAAATACGATTGAATTATTTCATTTCTGGATAACTCTTTCCAGTTCGTTTGTTCAAAAGGACTTTGCAGGTTGGGTTTTTGCTCCTGCTTGTCTGTTTCTGTCCTGTGCTGTTCAGTAGCTGCAGGTATTTCTACCTGCAAAGAATCTTTCTGTGTTAAAGGTTTTATCTGTCCTGTCATGGGATCAAATGTGAGTTTTCTTTCTTTTAATCGCACTGGTTTCACACCCCCTTCTATTAGCTGCCCATCCAAATTTACTGTATGGTCTCTGGGTCTGTACCTTTTCTTCTTCTTACTATCTGAACCTGAAGCAGCATCATCACTGTCCATTTTTGACGCGTCGGGTGAAAAGCCAACATATGGAGTCAGAGATTCTGCAGGGTGCAAGTTGGTTTTGCAGCTAGGAGATGTGTGCTGAAGTGTCCCTGCTGTGTGCCTGTGCTGGCTTTCCAAAGGTGCCTGCTCCTGCCAGTGCGGAGATATCTCAGTTCCTGATTGCTGAGAAACCTCCAGTCTTTTTGCTGGCATTGGAGGTGTTGATGGTTGCATCAAAGAAGGGGGTTGTGGTGATGGCACCTGTGCAGAATCTAAGAACTGGGACCTTTGAGATGGACTAGGTACTGAACCCTTTGGTGAGTATGTGATATGCTGTCGAGCAAAAGTATCATGTCTAATATTACCAGGACTGAATGAGGAACAGCGGGGACTTTTAGGTTGGTGCTGTCCTGTAGTTTCTTCCAATTTATCATGCTGTTGAAGCACTGCAGTCTTTAATAATGAGGAAGTGCTTGACGGTTTTACAAGCCCTGGAGGGCTGGTGTGAGGTTTTACAGCATTTATTGGGATCTTACTGTGTTTGTCATTTTCACTATGTTCTGTCCTGCTACTTTCAGGCCCTGCATAAGGATTAACATCTATAGGACTTGGAAAATTTTCAGGGCTCCCAGCAATTCCATTAGTTGGTGGAGGAGAAGAGTTTTGTAGTACTTCATGGCTAGCTTTGGAAACTTTAGGAGGGGGGCCCTGATGCCCATCTCTATGTTCACCTTTCCTTTTCCGATTTCCTGGTTTTTCTGTTTTTGGGGAGTTTAACTTTTGGATATCATTCCTGCTTTTCAATTCATTGATGGGTTTTGATCCAGTTACTACAGCTGATGGCACTTCTGGTTTACAGTTGTGTGCACCACCGTTGGCTGACCCAGGGGGATTCGGCAATCCTCTTGGAACAGATTCATTCTGGGTTACAGGTTCTATCAGTTTTTGCCAATTGCGTAGCAATTTCTTGGCACGTTTGGCAAGCTCCTCATTTGATGTCTTCTTTCTTACATCATTGATGAGTTTCCCTAATCTTGTTTCCTATAAAAAGGGAAAAAAGTGGTTTTACAAAAATGTAATTGTGAACAGATAGAAATTAGGCCAGATGGGACATTTTTCTCTTGTCAGTACATACCAGGCTACCAAATATCACACCAAAACGTTACAAAGAATGGAGATGCTAATATATTAATCCATTTGTCTTTCTGAATTGGATTGATTCAGTTGACCCCATGCTCTAAAATAAATTTATAAATTAATGGAGATTGCCTATCTCTTAGAACTGGAAGGGACCTTGAAGGTTGAGTCCAGTTCTCTGCCTTCACAGCAGGACCAAGAACCATCCCTGACAAATTTTTGCCCCAGATGGCCTCTGCAAGGATTGAACTCACAACCCTGGGTTTAGCAGGCCAATGCTCAAACCACTGAGCTATCCCTCCCCCCTCTATCATGCAAGGAACCTACTGTACGTCTGATTATTCACCACTTCTCTGCTGGCTAAAGAGTTATGGGAGCCATTTGGGGAAGGATTCCCCCTCTCAATGGGAACCTCTTGTAAATGACCAAGGAGCATGCTCAAGTTCTGAGGAAAGCTGTGCACAGATCCCAAGCAGACAGCTGTGGGAAAGAGCTGCGGGGCCAACATACATAAAATTCTGAAAAAGAAAATTTCTAGGTCCTTCTTTGTTTTGTGGTTACACCATTTGGAAACATTAGGCATCTCCCCTACAAATCAGATTAAAGGAAAGGAATACTGGCATATAGTTATACCAAAGAAAGTGTAGACCAGAGTTTCCCAATTGGTGCTCCACGGAACCCTGGGGTTCCGCGGAGCACAACGAGGGGTTCCGCGAGGAGCTGGCTCCCCTGCCATCCCTGAAAAAGAGAGAGAGAGCCAGCTAGCCAGCATGGAGCTGGTCCCGACCGCGCACGCGCACGTCCTCCCAGCCTGGCCCCAGAGCATCTCTCCCCCGGACCCATCCCTGCCGTGCGTGACCTTCCCTGAAGGTGAGCACCGGCCCTGGGAGCGCTGCAGATTGGCCGCCCGCGCTCGGGGGGGGCTGCCGGCCCCGGGCACACGGCACTTGGGGGGGGCTGCCACCGGGCGCGCAAGTGTCCCCACCCTCTGGCGCCCGGCGGGCGAACGGCCACACCCCCTGGCGCCCGGCAACCTCCAGTGGTTGGGGACCACTGCACCAAACTGACAGGGATGAAGAGAGAATTGCCAGGGGGCCAAGCACAGACAATGAGGAAAAGGGCAGGAGGGAAGGTGTCAGTGGGAGGGGGACAGGGTGATGCCGGGAGGGGAGAGGGTAAGAGCATTGGGGGCTAGAAGGGTGAGGGGAGGTGCTGGGAGAAGGCTTGAAAGAAGGGGTAGGCATGAGGAAGGCTGGGTTGGAGCAAGTCATGTGTCAGGGCAGAGGGGCATGAGGGGAATGGGGGCAGAGGGTGGTGAGGGGTGAGTATCAGGGAAAAATGGAGCAAAGGGGGCAGGGGAAGTGAGGGAAGGGGGAGGCACCAGGAGGGTGCAGGGGTAAGAGAAGGTGCAGGTGCCAGGGGATTCTAGGCAGACACCTGCCCAGTGGAGGGACCACCATCAGAGGAGACACACAGGGCAGGTTTGTAGAGGGAGGTGTTAGAAGAGGGGATGAGGAGGGGTAGCTCACATGATCAGAGTGGGGCTACTGGAGAAGTGGGCACAGGGAGGAGAGAAGGGCTGGTGGAGGGGGGCAGGTTGCAGGAGGGCTGAGGACAGTGAGAAGAGCAGGAGTCAGGACAGCAGAGGAGGGTGAGGAGTCGGGGGGCAGCAGACACCAGGGCAGCTGACATGGCAGCAGAGGGAAAAGGTAGAGGTTTAAAAATAATTATATTTATTAATAACTTGGGTGGCACAATGACACATCCAAACAAGCCACATGAACTCAGGACTGGTGCACGACACAAAATTCATTTTGCTCATGAGAGGAAACTCTTAGGCTGTGTCTACACTGGTTGTTTCTTGTGCGAGAACACATCCACTCTTCCATGTGCGAGCTGTGCTTTCGCACAAGAGCATCTATGGCAGTGTGGACACTCTCTTGCCCAAGAAAGTGCCGATGGCCATTTTAGCCATAGGGCTTTCTTGCTCAAGAAATTCATGTTGCCTATCAACACTGGCCTCTTGCGCAAGAATAGTTGCTCAAAAGGGTTTATTCCTGAGCGGGAGCATCGTAGTTCTTGTGGAAGAAGCCCTGATTTCATACATGAGAACGTCAGTGTACTTGCGCAAGAACACACGGCCAGTGTAGACAGGCAGCAAATTTTTGCGCAAGAGCGGCCGCTTTGGTGCAAGATCGTGCCGTGTAGACACAGCCAAAGGGAGGGAGGAAGGCAGGGGCAGGGAATCAGCACTGGCTCAGCATGTCTACATGGTTTGGGGGAAGGTGCAGGGAAATTGAGCTCAGTTGGGTTGCAGAGTGGGAAGGTCTGGGGAGCTGGGCTGGGCGGTGGGGTGGGGTGGGGTGGTGTGTGTGTGTGGAGCTCGGAGCTCAGTTTGACTGCAGGAGGAGGGAGGTGCCGGGAACCGGGGCTAGACAAGGGGAGGGAGAGACAGGGAATCGGCTCTTGGCTCAGCAGTTTTGTGGGGCTTGGAGGAGGTGAGGGGCTGCAGGGAACTGGTGCTGCACTCCCTTGGATTGTGAGGGATGGTTTTGGGGGAAGTGCAGGGAACCAGCAGGGGTGGGCAGCTTAGTTCGGTTGCAGGGGATAGAGGTGCAAAGAAGCCTAGTGGGGAAGGCGGGGGGGGGGGGGGGGACCAGAAGCCCTGAAATGACCTCCCCTGGTCCAAAATTCCTCATCTGGGACCAGTCAGGTCTAGAGGGTGCCAGATCAGGGAGGTCCAACTCCTACCCAAGTCCCCTCCTTGCACCCTCCCTCGTAGCCAGACACCCTACATCCAGCCTGCTTCTGCACCCTACCTATCTGGTCTGCACCCTACCCAGACCTTGTCCCCTTCCGCCCCCCAGATCCTGCACCCCATCCCTATCCCGCTCCTTGGCAGCCCTGCCATCCACCCTAGCACCGCCCTGGCCCCAGCACCTTGCCTCACACCCCAGGACTCAGCACCACCCTGGCCCTGGTCCCAGCCCCAGCACCCTGCCATCCACGCTAGCACCCAGCAGCACCCTGTTCCTTGTCCCAGCACCCTGCCAGTCACCCTAGTGCCCAGCAGGACCATGTCCCTGACCCCAGCACCCTGCCACCTGCCTGCCCCAGCACCCTGCCACCTGAGCCAGCATCCTTCCACCCAGCAGCACCCTCTCCCCAGCACCCACTAGCACTCTGTCCCCTACCCCCGCCAGCACATTTGGGACCACATTAGTGAGGCTTGGGGGTTTTTGGAGGATTTTTTTTTTTTGTTTTTTTGCATCTCACTTGTGTGGCCCCAACTGACTTTTCTGTGGGTCAGTGACCTTTGACTCAAAACAGGTTCCTCACCCCTCTCACATATAAAGACAATGCTAAACCTTTTGAGTTTGACATAATATTTTATTTAAAAATGAAGCCAGGCCAACAAGCCCCCAATTGGGACCAAACCCCCATTTCACTGCAACATCGTAACACTCCTGCACCACCTGACCCCAAATCCGGGCCTATCATACACTGGAACCCCCGTCCTGAGCCTCTTACATCCCCACACTTCTGCATCCCCACATCCTCAGTCTTCTGCCACAACGTTCCTCCACCATCCACACATCACAGATCTGTGTCCTGAGCCCATCATACTCACAACCTTATTGCCCTGAGTCCCTCACATGTCCAGCCCAAACTCCTGCACCCTCACATCCACAAGCCCTGGCTTGCTCAGCACCCCAACCTTCCACCTGAGCCCAACACTCCCCAGCCTAGAGCCCCCTCCCTGAGCCAACAGCCCCTTCTCCTGCATCCAAATTCCCTCCCAGAGCTTGTACTTCTCACCCCTTCCCACCCCCAAATCCCTCATTCCCACCCCACATCTCACTCACTAGGTTGAGACAAGTATAACGGCTGGGTATAGCAAGTGATGGAGAGGAGGGGAACAGAGCGGATGAGACCTCACAGAAAGGAGATGGGGGGGGTCTTGGGTCATGAATTGGTGGGTCCCTCTCCCCCCCCCCTTTTTTTTTTGCTTGACAAACCTAGGGGTTCCTTGAAATTTTGAAAAGCTGAAAAGGGTTCCTAGGCCAAATAAAATTGGGAAACACTGGTGTAGACTGAAATGAAGCACACTCCTTTTGTACATTAGAGGAATGGGATGGGTTTGAAACATTTCAATATATTTGGATACATTTCAGTCTGAGCCAACTGGAAATTAATCATGGCTGTGGCTGGAGTTGGCAGAATAGTGCTGTGGTCCCAGAAGAGAAAAGATTCCCAATGAGGAACATAACTGGATCCCTCCTGTATACAAGTCATTTGTGTTATTAGAGACTTACACTGCCCATTTAAGTGCACTCTAGAACAGCAATTAGTGATCTGAAGAAAGCTCTACTTAACTCAAAAGTTGGTCTTTTCACCAACAGAAATTTGAATTTCAATACTTTAAATTTAAATTAAATATTTTAGACATCTAGGTGCGAAAAGATTCTCTTGGGGTTTATGGATCTAAGAGGATCCAAATAGGCTGACAAGGAATGGTCTGTGCAGTTGCTGTCCCACCGGCAGAAGTACTGGGATTAGTAATCTGGTTGTCCCCTTCGTACTGTACTGAATTACCCAATATTTGAGCCAGTGTTCTCTAGCTTTACAGTATTCTCACAGGGGAGCTAACCTCACAGCCAATCAGGGACTGGCACTGAATTGGAGCTATTTCAAACTAATTTTGAGCCTATAAAGAGATGCTATTGCAGGTTACCAAAGAGAATTAATAAATGAGCAAGAGAATAAAAACTTGACAGTCATAAGATATGGAAGCAATGCTGACTGACTCAGACGAGGAGTTAATCAGTGGAAACATTGCTCTGGTGCCTCATGAACAGAAACTGGATTGCACCGTGTACCAATAGAGATCGCACCGCGTACCCTTTGATATTATAGGATTCCAGAAAGACAATTAATTCCATCGTGTACTGGGGTGCCAGCGGAAGTGGTGGAGGACGGATTATATATCTCTGCCTTAAATATGTACTCTTTCACAAAAAAACAAAGATAAATCACAAGAGTTGAAATATATTAAAGGGCATTCAAAAGTTATTGTATGGGGTGGATTATTTTCATATGTAAGCATGTGTTGAATTTCACATGTAAGATGACATACCTCAAGTGCCTCTTTGGTTATGGGATACTTCTCCAAGCTGGAGATCACTTCCAGCACTGCCACCATGTTATGGATCTGTAACAAGGAAGAAAAAGTCATTTAAAGTTTTCATGCACCCATTTTAGTTCTCAAATAATGCACATTTAAAACATGTTGTATAATTACAAGAATGATGCACAAAACTGTCACCACATATCCTGGCTTTAAGGAGCCATGTCTCCGCAGTAAGATTGAAAGGGACACCTTCGGCCTACCTGGAAGGTGAAGGCACTATTATAGTCTTGCTGTTGCGTAAAATGAAATTCAGCACATTGTCAGAGCAGGTTGCCAGCTGCAGAGCCTGATTTCAAGGGAATAGCCATGATAGTACATTTCTGTTTTCATTTATAAAATGGACCAGTGTAGTCTCCAGATAAATTCACTATACATTAAAAAAAGTGAGTTTGTCTTTATTCTTTCCAAGACCTAGTTTCCACTCCTCCAGGTTAAATCTGAATCAGATTTGTGCTGTCCCCCAAGTGTCAGACTACAAAGGAAAGCCAATTCCAGAGTGCAAGACAGAGAATGTCCATCATCAGTGCCCAGAGTTCAACTCCAGGGTCTGGTACTTAGGGTGTCCACACTGGCCAATCGCCAGCATAGTGCTATAGGAAAGAACCCAGGATCCGAACCACAGACAGCTTGACATTTGGGTTTGATAATGTCACTGTATATTCAATGGTGGTGGTATAGACTAAACGTTAAATTAAAATATTTAGTCTTGTTCAGTGAACTGTAATGCACTGTACATTTGAGTGTCACTCAAATTGCTCACATGGTGGCATGCAACAAATGTTCACACGCTGGACTGGCCCAGTATTTTATAGCACTCTTGAAAATCCCTGCTCCAAAGAGCTTGCAACAAACTGAAAAAACAAGGCAAATGCAGGAGATGATCCCTGCCCTAGGCTAGCAGCCTATGGGTCAGTAGGGAGCCAGGTACGGCTCTTCTGAAGCTTGAACTCAGCTCCTCCCCCCCCCCCCCCCATTCCCCCTGCAGCAGGGAGCCTGCGCTGGTGCTCCAGCCTCACAGCCTCCCTCCCCCCCCAGCAAGATTGAAGTGCCAGTACAGTCTTCCTGCGGGGAAAGGAGGGAAGTGGGGGGCCCTCTCCAGCCTCCATGCCAGATCTAGCTTGCAGGGAAGAAGCTGAAGCTAGAAGCGGCTGTGCACACTGCCACTTCCCTTTCCCCAGCTGAAGGAATAGCAGCACATGGATGAGCTTCCTGGAAGCTTTCCCTGCTGCTCCCATTGGCTGGAATCCAGCCAATGGGAGCAACGGGAGGCCAAGCCTAGGACAGGCACAGGGCATGAAAGCAAGTGCCCTCCCACTTCCCCTCATGCTCAGGCTTCCAGCACCCCAAGCTCCTCACTTTACCCCCTCCACCGAGACCCCAACACCCACAGCCTACTTCTACATCCTGCTCTTGGCCAGACACCCACCCTCCTGGCCAGATATCCTACTCCCAGCCTGCTCCTAACATCCTACCTCCCACCCAGACCTTGTACCCTCACCCCTCCTGCAACCACCTCTTCTTGCCCATATCCTGCACCCCCATCCCTATACCACTTACTGGCAACCCTGTCCCACACATAGAACCCCCCATTTTGCCCCCACTCGAGAGCCATGGGGTGCCCCACAAAATCAGAGTCACAGAACCTTAAGGCTTGAAGACCTCAGGAGGTCATCAAGTCCAACCCCCTGCCCAAAGCAGGACCAACCCCAACTAAATCATCCCAGTCAGGGTTTTGTCAAGCCAGGACTTTAAAAGCTCTAGGGATGGAGATTCCATACACGCCCCCCCCCCCCGTGACCCCTTCCAGTGCTTCACCACCCTTCTAGTGAAATAGTTTTTCCTACTATCCAACCTAGACCTCCCCCATTGTAACTTGAGACCATTGCTCCTTGTTCTGCCATCCGTCACTACTGAGAACAGCCTCTCTCCATCCTCTTTGGAGCCTCCCTTCAAGAGGAATCCCCTCTCCCTCTTCTCTTCTGCAGACTAAATAAACCCAAAATCCACTAACCCTGGAACCCCAGAAGAGTTAATCTGGCCTCAGGCCTTGAACCTCAGTCCTCCCTAACCCTCTCCCCGCCATCAGGCTGGAGCACCAGGGGAATAAGGTATTTCAGTTGAGGGGCTACATCAGTGAGGGTTGCAGGAGTTTGGAGGGATTTTTTTGTGCTCCTCACTTGTGTGGTCCCCTACTGATTTTTTGGTGGGTCAGTGGTCCCCCACTCCAAAAAATGTCCCCACTCCTGCTATAAATAAAAACCATGTTAAAACCTTTGTTGTTGGACATCATATTTTACTTTATTTAAAATGAAGCCTGGCCAACATGGCCCCGATAGGGGGCCAGCCCAAATCAGACTGTAGTGTCCTGGATCCCATCTAGCCACAGGAAGGGCTAGTGGCAGCTCACCTCTTGCTGTGGCACGGGTAGGAGGGAAGGTCCTAGCCCAGCTCCTCATCCAGCCACTGCTGCCCAGGTGCAGCAGCCCAGCCCCGTAAGGCAATCTGGCCCCAGGGCCCCACCTCCCTATATTCTACTCCCCCCATACTTCCAGTGCCCTGCCCCCTGCACCTCCCACATGCCCCAACTCCCTGCCCTGAGCCCCTCACACATTCCAACCCTGACTCCTGCATCCCCATATCCACATACTGCACCCCCAGTAGCAGCAGAAGTCCCATTAAATAAAGTCTGAGCAAAGGGTTTCATTTATGCTATTATTAATTACCATGTCAATCATCAATAATATTAAGTTGTACATTTTCAGTAATGGTGGTGGGAGGAGGGCACTGAGGAGTCTGCTTGCTGCTAGCATCCTTACAGCATCCCTGACTGAACAGAAGATGAAGAGAACTCTGCCTCATTTCCTCCCCTGCCTGAAAAGTAGAACTCCAAGTATTGGAACGCTGGCCCTGTGTCACTGATAGAAGTTTCAGAGCAAGCCAGTCAAGAGACTGCCAAAGCACAGCCCACTGCACACAGGCTGCCTCTCCTTGTTTCCAGCTGAGCAAGTCTTAGCAGCTGAAAGGAGAAGTAAAATCAACCTGATTAACTCTTTCCAAAAAGAATACTTCTAGCAAGTAAAAATAAATCCTATAACTTTTCCTGTAAGGAATTAATGTTGCTGCCATAAGGATAAATATGAAATTAAGCGAGTTAAGCTGGTACCCAAAAAATCTGAGTAAAAACGAGTCATGTGGCACCTTAAAGATTTATTTGGGCATAAGCTTTTGTGGGTAAAACACCAGTCTGAGGTATTTACACTATGAAAGATCTTGGGAACCCCTAGTTTAGACAGACTATAAAACAGTAAAGACATAATTTCAGAGTAATTTTAGGGGCCAGTTCACTGACTGTATTGGTTACACCAGATGTCTACCTTTGTGCTTCCTGAATAAATTTTCATCAAATAATGTTTAAAGAAAAAAAATCTATGACAGTGACTCATTTCCACAGAGGGGTAGATCCCAAGCAAAATCCAAAAACCCTCAACATAAACCATAGTTTAAAATCAGAAAGAAGAGAAGCAAGAAACACTATGCCCACTAGAGGTCCTCTGGCTGTCTCAGTGAGTAACAAATCTCTGCCTTATTAGCTCTATACACTCAGTCTCAAAGCACCTGCTATTCTAAGCACCGATTCCAAAGCTATGCTACCTTACATATATTCCACAAATGTGTGTCACATTAACATAGTTGGTGCCATGTTTTCAATGGGTCTCAATGCAACCTTCATCTGTGCATATGCAGCTTTATACATACACATCTTGGGTGCACAAAATAATTTGTGGACCTACTTATAAGTGAGATGGAAATACTTAGGTGAAAGTGTTCACAAACAAATGCACCACAACAACAGTATACTTGAAATACATCAGTAATATTTTCATCCTATGGACAGACTATAAAACTTCCTCAGATTTCTACCACAACTTCAACAACTACCCATCCACGGAATTCAGCCTCCCTAGAATACTCCCACATGTACATCCACTTCCAGTACACCATTAGCTTCAACAAAGGAGCCATACACCAGAAACCTACAGATCACCACACCATCTTCACCAACCACCTCTCAAACAATTCCATCAAACCCCCCTTTTGTTGGGCCCAGTAGGAGAAACATTTCCACTTAGCTTGGTAACAGTGTTTAGCTGATTTCTTCCTGCTGCTGAAGAGGATGTTTTTCAGTGCAAGACAGGTCCATTCTAAAGCCAAAGCCCATCCAAATGCCAGAGGTGAAGCACTAGTGAATTGGGATGTCTGGTCTAACTGTTGAACTGTGTCACCAGTTCAGGGAAGGCGGGGTTAAGAAAAAACCTGTTACTTATCTCGAACAACAGTTACGAGGTGTGTTGCACACCTAAGTGGAATGGACATAAGCATGCGCCACCTGCACAAGTTCCGGAAGCTTCTTACCCTTAGCAGTACCCATTGGGCCGGCCAGGGGAGCCCCCTGAGTAGCGCCAGCATATCAGCACATATATAACCCCACTGGCCCTCCATCTCTTCAGTTCCTTCTTGCTGGATGTTCCGAAGGGGAGGTGGGTGGAATTGCAATGGACATAAGCAACACATCTGGAAGAACAGTTAGTTACGAGGTAAGTAACCATTTTTTCTTCGAGTGCTTGCTTATGTCCATTCCACTTAGGTGATTCCCAAGCTATACCTATGGAGGTAGGGCCAGAACCTAAGAGGAAACCGATTGCAACACCGCGTGGGTATATATGCACCAATGTGTCACTTCAGGGGGCTCCCTGGCTGGCCCAACAGGTACTGCGCTAAGGGTAAAAAGCTTCCAGAACTCATGCACATGGAGCATGCACACCTAAGTATAATGGACATAAGCAAGCACTCGAAGAAGAACGGATGCACAGGTTGACACATGAAAGACTGGGAACCCAGAATTGTCTGGGCCATGACCACTTTATCTCAAACTCTTGAGAAGTATTCAAGGTAGGAGCAATAGAGGGGAGGAAGGAGAGTTGATTAGTCAGGCCCTGAGGGAGGTGGCAGAGATCTTCCTGGAGCAGTACATGGTGCATTTGAGGATTATACTGAAGACAAAGAAGTGTGGTTGGAAACACCATCAGTTGAAGAGGTCTTGAACTACCGAGCTGTGCAATGCCCATTTCTGATCAGTCATAAAATGTCTGCTAAGTGAGTTCATAAGCACACTCCATGTCCCTGGTAGGCAGGCTGCAGACAGGAGGCTCTGGTGAGTGATGCATCAATTCCAGAGATTGCTTCTGCACAGAGCAGTCGATCTCATGCCCCCATTTGCTAATGTAGAAAATATCACTGGTGTGGTCTGACATAAGGAAACAGGATGGGAAGGGATGAATGGAAGAAAGGGCTGACATGCTTGCACTAAACCTCAGTTAGTTCCACAATATTGATGTGCATCCTGGACTCTCAAGGACAGCAATATTCCCTGTGCCCCGTAATCATCCTTCTGCTCATCCATCCTTCTGCTCAGCCAGGGATGTCTCAATGATTACCATCTTGTCTGAGGAGGAGCAGCAGCAGCAGGGAAGAAGGGAGGGAACCCCAAAACATACGTGATGTGGATCTGTCCACCACTCAAGGGTGGACAGTACCCTGGCAAGGACTGTTAGCATGAATCCATGGTGTGACATTTAGGTGAGAAAACCATCTGGAGCCCATCTTGAGGCAGCGAAGGTGGAGTGGAGCAAGGGCAGTCACATATGTACACTAAGCCATGTAGTAAAAGCAGGATAGGCTGCTACTGGTAGGTACATGAGTGCTCCCTTCTGATGTCAAGGTTTCTAGTGTTAGGCTTCATGAGTAAAGGGTACACAGTCTCCCCCAGAATCACAATGGGCATTTCCACATCCCCTATTGGAATTTCTTGGTCTGGAAAGAAAGTCCCCACTTGCTTCTTTCTATCCAGGTCAGTGTTCCTGAAGATGCATGTATCATGAATCTTCCCAGACCACCCCATGTCGATAACCATGAAATGACCCCAATGAACCACCAGCAGTAGCCCTTTCTGATGTACTCTAGCCAAAACTGGAACATGACTGCCAGTGCCTTGATGCAGTTAGGGAATCCCATTGCCACAAAGCCATCCAATATTTCGGGCACATTGCCCAGAGTCAGACTTTCAAAGCAAGAGGCGATTAATGGTCCTGCATGCTCACATCACCCCAACAAATTCCCAGTTCCAAACTGATTGGTGACTGGTCAGAAGCAGTCTGAAGTTGCCAGCTGCCACATAATTGTCACGCGCTTTTCCACCATGACAGCTCTCTTTTTATGTCCTTACTCTTAGTACACGTTCCAGAAAAGTGACCTTGCACATCCAAACATTCTGCAGCCACTACCTATCATACATGCATCATGATGCGATCCCACCACTCAGTGCTTCCTTTCCAAACCCAGTACTGACAGTCCACCACCAGCAGATGCTCCCTCAATGCAAACATCAATCCTGAATAGGGATATAAAATTCCATTAATTGGTTAACTGGTGGGGGGAGGGCACAGGGGCTGCTCCAGCTGGGCTGGAGTGCCCCCAACCCACGGCATGCCCTATAGGTGAGGTGGGGGTGCTGCTCCAGCCCCCACTAGTTATCCATAACCGGTAAACCTTACCCACTAAGGGCAAGACATTCTGGTTAACCATTCATATTCCTAATCCTAACAGCTTCTTTCCACTGCACACAACTCTGCAGGTGTAACAGATTCATTACCAGATTTACAGCTCATGATATATCGCAGGATCAGCCATGTTGTATTCATAATCCTCCTCACTAAACTGGGGAGCAGTGTGGGATCCATGCCCACACAGTTTACAGTGGCTGCTGAAAAATGGCACAAAACGTAATTAGAAGCCTATGCAATGATGGAACAGAGAAAACTGCATCAGAGGACAGTGATTCCAAGCAGCAGGCGGCAAGTTGCACTGCCTTCACTGCTCTGTTGACACAAGGAGCATTGTGTGAACATGCACAAACATAATTACACAGGTTGACTTAACTCTGCCATGTAGACACAGCCCAAGCACCATTAATCACTGTTCCAGCTCTTTGTTACATCTCAGCTATGCCTTAGCAGACATCTTGTGTACAGTTAGCTCTGCTTTCCAATCAGATCAGGTGCAACTGCAAAATTTTGAGTCTGCAGCTAGACACTTTGGTACCCAACTTCCTGTCAGAGCTCCAGCGCCTGGTCTCCACACACAGACTCGGCAGTAGTTTCTTGATGCTCTGAAACCTGGACTGCTCAGTACCCTTGTGTCTGATATTCAGCAGTTCAGTACCACACAATTTTTTAGGTAGCCTTAAAGGTACTGATACATTGGAACCTGCTCCATTACTTCAGTACCACTTTTGTCAAGGTTCTTATAAAATAAGATTGATGCACTATCTATTCCAAATCCACAATTCCGGATCCCTGATGACAGAATTTTTCTGGATATGAAAATACACAAAGCATCTTTAGGCTTTGGAAAACTAGATACCTTCCCACCTAGTAAGCTTCATATCTGAAGCAAGTCAAGCTAATAATTATGCTCAAACCAAGAATCTGAGTGACTATTCTTACAGTTACTGGTAATCCCCAAACATTACAAGATTTAATTGACTGTCAAAATGATGGAGAGAGGGGCTATATATCTGTCAAAAAGTAAACACAAGTCCATCAGATAATGCATGTGTGCACATCAAGCCTGGCAGAAGAGGACACTTTGACAGGGAATATCCAGTAGCAATGTAATTAAATAACAAACAAACAGTCCACTTTGGGGATTCCATAGTTTCACTTCTCCCGTTCTAAGTAAAAGAAACCCTATTATATAAAGCTCCTAGAACTATTAAAATAGGCAGAAAAAGCACTCTTGGATAGAAAGAGTGATTGCTACCAGCTGTATTCCTGCCTTCCATATATTAAAAGCAGCAGGATTTCTTTCCTCTGCTTTGACCCAATTCTCATTTTGTATGTGTGAAACTGATTGTTCCTCCATAACTGGAGTACTTTGCATTGTCCTTATTGAACTTCATCCTATTTACTTCTCCAGTTGGTCCAGATTATTTTGAATGCTGTCCTTATCCTCCAAAGCACTTGCAATCACTCCTAGTTTGATATAATCCACAAACTTTAAGCACATTCTCTATGCCAGTGGTCACCAGCCAGTCGATCTCAACGCAGTCAATGTTCCCAGTCCCTCCCCCACTTCCCCCCCACCTGCAACCAGGAGCCCATGCCCACACTACAACCTCCCGTGGCTGGGGCAGTGGAGAGAGGGGGAGGAAGATACTCATCCCTGGAGACGCCCAGGTACCGGCCGAGCTGCTTCTGCTCCCTCTTCCCTGGCCAGACACCCACCAGAACCCTTCCCCGGCCCTAGCCAGACACCTAGCCCCAGCTTGCTCCTGCACCTTACCTGCCACCCAGATTCTGCACCCCCATCTCTCCCACTCACTGGCAGCTCTGTCCCACACACTGGACCCCTCATTTTTGGCCCCAACCAAGAGCTATGGGGGGCCCCACAAAATCCACTAAGCCTGGAACTCCAGAAGAGTTCTGGCCTGAGGCCTTGAACCTCAGTCTTTCCTGCCCTTCTCTCCGCATGGGGCTAGAGTGCCAGGGGAGTGAGGGGGTCTCAGTTAGGGGACACATCACACAGGGTAGAGGAGGTGGGTTTTTTTCTTCTTACTGGTGTGGTTCCCCGACTGATTTTTCTGAGTGTCAGTGCTCCCTGACCCAAAAAAGATTCCCTGCCCCCTCCCATAAATAAAGACAAATGCTGAAACACTGTGTTAGACATAATATTTTATTTAAAATGAAGCCTGGCCAACAAGCCCCCCCCATCTGGCTGCAGCATCATAACACTCTTGCATCCCCGCAGACCCCAATCCTGAGCCCCTCATACCTGAACCCACTGCCCTGAACCCCTCATACCACATCCCCAGTCTTTTCCCATAACACTCCTGCATCACCCACACACCGCAAACCTGTATCCAGAACCCCATATACACCCTAACCCAAACTACCACACCCCCACAAGCCTGTGGCTTGCTCAGCATCCCAACCCTCCACCTGACCCCAACACTCCCCAGCCTGTAGCCCCCTCCCCAAGCCACAATCCTCTTCTCCACCACCTCCTGTACCCAAATTCCCTCCCAGAGCTTGCACCTTTCACCCTTTCCCACACCCAAATCCCTCATTCCCACCCCAGAGCTCATACTCACTCTTACTGGGTTGAGAAAGGTAAGGGCTGGGGACAACAAGTGATGGAGAGGAGGGGAATGGAGAGGGCGGGGCCTCAAGGATGGGGTCTCAGGGAAGGGATGGGGTAGATCTTGGTTTGCCCTGATATTTAAAAAGCAACCTTGGGTGTAAAAAGGTTGGAGACCACTGCTCTATGCCATCATTGATGAAAATATTGAACAGAACCTGTCCTCAAACTGATCCCTGTGGAACCCCACTTGTTATGACTTCCCAGCATGAGTGTGAACCATTGATAACTGGTTGGATAACCATTGTCAGACTAATTATGCATCCACCTTATAGTAGTCCCATCTACATTGTATCTCTCTAGTTTACTGATAAGGTCATGCGAGACTGTATCAAATGCTGTATTAAAGTCTAGGTATACCACATCTGCTGCTTCCCCTTTATCCACAAGGCTTGTCATCTTATCAAAGAAAGCTATGAGATTGATTTGACATGCTGACTGTTACTTATCACCTTATCTTCTAGATGTTTGAGGATAGATTCCTCAATTATTTGCTCCATTATCTTTCCTGGCACAGAAGTTAAGATGACTGGTTTGTCGGTTCCTGGGTCGTCCTTATTTCCCTTTTTATAGATGGGCACTAGTAGTTGCCCTTTTCCAGTCTTCTGGAATCTCTCATCTTCCATGACTTTTCAAAGATGATAGCTAATGGCTCAGATAACTCCTCAGTCAGCTCCCTGAATATTCTAAGATGCATTTCATCAGACCCTGGTGACTTGAAGACATCTGTCTTTTCTAAGTAATCTTTAACTTGATCTTTTCCTATTTTAATATTACGTTCAACCCTTTAACTGATTAAACAGGACCACTCCAGTCCGGCTGCTTCCAACCCCAAGCTGGGGAGTCTTCAGCCTTGCATGGGGCCAGAAGCAGCACTGGACAGGGGGAATTGTGCTGCCAGCTCCCAGCCTATGCAGTCTCACAGGCTAGGAGCTGGCAGCCTTGCACAGGGTGGAAGGGAACTGGCAGGAAGCCATAGGCTGTTTCCAGATAACCAGTTAACAGGTTACTTGTTCACATCCTTAATTTGTACACGGTCAACTAAAATACTGTTTCGATTTTGTCCCCCAGTTCTGCCTTCTCTCCTTTATACCTATTATATACTATACTCCCCTCAATCTGACCCGTTTTTCCCCTTATCTGTGGGCTTTGGTCACCTGCCCCTGTCTAACAGTGCTATCCAAACACTAGTTAAACCACCCACAAACTCAGGCTGACTCAACAGCAGAAATTGCACAGGGTAAATTTCACATACTCCAAATGTAATTAACTGAAGAATCTCAGAATAAGGACATATATTTAAAACAATAAGCATGATAGTTAGAATTCTGATATATCAAGACTAATCAAACATTAACAATTAACACTGATAGGTCCAATCTTCCATTAAACCTCTAAATGAGGTTTATTCTTGGATAAATTATTAAATTCACAGGGACAAAACAATTCAATTTCACCAATATGAAAATATGTTCAAAATTAGATGTTATTAAAAGCCCAAGTGATCAACAGAAATGCATGTGTCAAGCACAGCTCTCTCTTTTCCTCCCAAATTAATTCCTTTCAATTTGCTCTGGTCTTTACAGTACTTGCTTTGTGTGTGTCCATCAGAAGTTTACAGTCGAGTCTCATTATGGGAATCACTACCATGAGTAACTGCAATCTGTTCTGAATCCCATCTCCAGCTCCAAGAGTTGATACGCATCTGACAAGCACAGTTTACTGTGTTGAGAGCAAACTATCTGGAAGCAACAACTTTCCATTTCATCACATCAGCAAAGAAATCACTGATACTTCAGTCATTTGCTGCCTCCACTACTGCAAAAGCAAAGCCAGACGCTGTCAGCCAGACTGTGTATGAGAACGGCAGTTAGAAACACCAACCAGAGAGAATCATTTGGGATTTTTTTTCCTTAATCCTAACAAACCCTAGAGAGTTACCAGAGATTTAAAATTATGCAGAAATTTAAGGATCTGATGGCTCCTGCAGTTCTCCAAAATTCTCTCAAGAATCTAATACAATGACCTGCATAAAATGAACTGAATTTCTACTGAGGTCTGTGCATTTGAACTACTGGAGTTCTCTCTCTGCACTAGTATCAGAGAGTTCCAATGTCACCTAGATTAGGAATATAAATATTGTTTTTAAAAGTACCCAAATTATTAAAATTCTATTAATCATCTAAATCATTGACAAGTTCACAATTTACCCCTGGCCTGGGGACACCCTGCTGTGTATCTGCAGAGGTGGAATACAGTGGTCTGGGAGATCATTTGCATGTGCATAACTGTGTTGCTCTGATCTCACCCCTCTCCCCCAGTTACTAGGCTCTGCTTAGTGCAGCTAACTTGATGGCTCGCTGCCAGGAGAGCAGCACTGCCCACAGCTGATCCAGTGGTTCCTAAGCAGGCCCACTGTTTCCACCAGCTTCAAGAGAAGTAGAGTTGCGATAGGAGCACGGTTGAGGGAGTTTCTGGGCTGCCCCAGTGTTGCCCTCTCCGTCAGGCACAGGCTGATCCAGCAGTGCCCCCAGCTGCAAGAGTGCGGCAAGCTCCAGCAAATGTCACAAAATTGTTTTACCAACCTGTATGAATTAATACTTATTGATTAACCATTTAGTAGTATCCATCCCTAACCTAGCTGTAGTAGAGGTCTTATTCTCCAATGGTACTGAGTGCAAGCAGCTACTTGGAAAGCCTACTTGTCCCAGTACAAGCTGGGATACTTCAGACTGTCCTTTTTCTCCACTGCTCAAGTGCATCCCTCACTGGAGCCACAATGACAGAGCCTGTGACCCTGGCACAGCTAGTTACCCATTAGATCTGTCTGCTTTGGATAATTTATTTTCAAATTAAGCCCTTAAGAAGAGCAAGACTAGGAATATTTCAAATTTCAAGAGTTAGTAATCCAGTGAGGCTACGTGACTGACCCCAATACCTATGACTGCAGCAGACAGACTGAAAATATGAAGCATGTCCTGCAATGTCAGCTGTAGGAATGTGAATGCCATGCCAGTGCCCCGGTAGACTGTAATGATCACAACCAATCACATGTGCACAAGTGTCATGTTCACCTTGTAATTTCTATGAAGGTAGCATCAGAATAACAGGAAAGAAGTTTACTGTATACTACTGCTGAAGCCCTATCATCTCAAAGAGTGATCAGGCACTAACATGCTGTGGCCTGTTACCCTGGCTCTTCCGAGAGAATCACCCTCTTACCTGAAGGGAGGAAAGAGGTTTCTGTAGGTCTGGCTAGGTGTACACTGCAAAGAAAACTGATGCAAGATGCCACAACTCCAGCAAAGTGGATTGCATGCCTGGAATCAACATACCTTCTTATAAAGGTATCCTGCTTTGAGAACAAGAGCAGCAAACAGGGAGTTTTGAGAGGGAGTTCTTCAGATAAAGGAGGAGCAAATACAGGACCCTTGAGATAAGTGGCTGTCTGTAGTGTGTGTTTGTGGGTTATGTGCTGTGTGCTGAGCTTGTGTTTGTCTGTTTTGTTTGTTTGAAGGAGAGTGTGCTGTGGCCAGCAGCTGGAAGCTGTGAGCTTCTAAAGATTTGAAATCTAGAAGCCTCTGTTAATTGGCTGAGCCTTAGTCAGGGGGCGGGGCTAATCAGGCAGGCCAGGGCTTTATAAAACAGTGAGTCAGCGACCAGGGAGCTTTGCAAACAGGATCAGCAAACAGAATTTTGAGAGGGAGTTTGAGAAGGGGCCAAGGTACACTTGCCATTCTTTATAGTTTAGTTTAAAGGTTTTAAATCAGGAAGTTCTGATTAACTCGAAACCCTATCAATAACCTAGGTAACTGTAGGAGAGAATGCAGGCAGAAGCCCAGCAGCAGAGTGGGGGCTATCCTGTTTATTGCACTCAGTGTAGCATGTATGAATACTTGCCCTGTGGCGTATGTGTGCATTCGGTGCAAGGAGCTCCTGGCCCTCAGAGACCGCATACGGGCTGAACTGGAGGAGCTGAGGGAGGCAGAGAGGCACGTAGATGAAGCTTTACAGGACACTGTAGAATTGTCCCACCTCCAATCAGACAGCCCCTGTGTTGTTAAGGAGGATGAAAGGCTCAGGGAAGGATAGCAGTCAACGGGAGCAGAGGGAAACCTTCCCATAGTCGGGACCCTCCTTTCAGATGTTGGGGTATCCTCTCACACTGAGGTTACCTCTCCAGGGGAAGGAACTCCAGTCATTAGGAAAATGCAGTTGTTATTAATGGGAGATTAGATCATTAAAAATGTAGATAGCTGGGTTTGCGATGACCGGGAGAACCATATGGTGACTTGCCTGCCTGAGGCAAAGGTTGCGGATCTCTCGAGGCATCTTGATAGACTTATGTGTAGTGCTGGGGAGGAGCCGGGGGTCATGGTACATGTAGGTACCAATGACATAGGGAAGGTTAGCAGAGACATTCTGGAGGCCAAATTTAGGCTACTAGGAAAGAGACTGAAATCCAGGACCTCTATGGTGGCACTCTCAGAAATGCTTCCAGTTCCAGATAAAGGGCCAGATAGGCAGGCAGAGCTTCAGAGTCTCAATTCGTGGATGAGACAATGGTGTAGGAAGGAGGGGGTTAGCTTTATAAGGAACTGGGGAAACTTTTGGGATAGGGGGAGCCTATATAGGAAGGATGGGCTCCACCTCAACCACAGTGGATCCAGACTGCTGGCACTTAACATTAGAAAGGTCGCAGAGCAGTTTTTAAACTAAGAGATGGGGGAAAGCAGATTGGTACGGAGGAGCACATGGATCAGAAGACGTCTCTTAGAGGAGAATCTATTGATAAAGTTTCTCTAGGTTTTAGTCAGGAGGAGAAGATGAAAGAGGATAAAGTATGGGCCAGATCAGATGAAAAACATTCACACAAAAAAATCTGACATATCAGAAAAGGGCAGACAACTAAACAGTGACAAGTTTTTAAAGTGTGTGTATAAAGATGCTAGAAGTCTAAAAAAATAAGATGAGTGAACTAGAGTGCCTCGTGTTAAAGGAAGAGATTGACATAAGAGGCAACACAGAAACCTGGTGGAGTGAGACAATCAATGGGACAATCATTTTGGGCTACAAAATATATCAGAAGGACAGAACTGGTCGTGCAGGTGGGGGAGTGGCACTATATGTGAAAGAAAATTTAGAATCAAATTAAGTAAAAATCTTAAATTAATCAACATGTTCCATAGAATCGCTATGGATAGTAATTCCCTGCTCTAATAAAAATATAATAGTAGGGATCTATTATCGACCACCTGACCAGTGGGGCTTCTGGATGATCGATACACAAAAGGAGCACTTAGAGACGATAAAGTCATTGCGGAGAAACTAAATGAATTCTTTGCTTCAGTCTTCACGGCTGAGGATGTTAGGGAGATTCCCAAATTGGACCCATCCTTTGTAGGTGACAAATCTAAGGACTTGTCACTGATTGAAGTGTCATTAGAGGAGGTTTCAGAATTAATTGATGAACTTAACAGTAACAAGTCACTGGGACCTGATGGCATTCACCCAAGAGTTCTGAAAGAACTCAAATGTGAAATTGTGGAACTATTAACTATGGTTTGTAAACTATCCTTTAAATCAGCTTCTGTACCCAGCAACTGGAAGATAGCTAATTTAAGACCAATATTTAAAAAGGGCTCTAGAGGCGATCCCAGCAATTACAGACCAGTAAGTCTAATTGGCAAATTAGCTGAAACAACAGTAAAGAATAAAACAGTCAGACATATAGAAGAACATAATTTGTTGGGCAAAAGTCAACATGGTTTCTATAAAGGAAAATCATGTTGTACTAAGCTATTAGAGTTCTCTGAAGGGGTCAAACAAACATGTGGACAAGGGGGAATCCAGTAGATATAGTGTACTTAGATTTCCAGAAAGCCTTTGACAAGGTCCCTCACCAAAGACTCTTACGTAAATTAAGTTGTCATGGGATAAAAGGGAAGATCATTTAATGGACTGATCCGATTAAAAGACAGGAAACAAAGGCTAGGAATAAATGGTAAATCTTCAGAATGGAGAGGGATAACCAGTGGTGTTCCCCAAGGGTCAATCCTAGGACCGATCCTATTCAACATATTCATAAATAATCTGAAAAAAAGGGTAAACAGTGAGGTGGCAAAGTCTGCAGATGATACTAAACTGTTCAAGGTAGTTAAGACCAAAGCAGACTGAAGAACTTCAAAAAGATCTCACCAAACTAAGTGAATGGGCAACAAAATGGCAAATGACATTTTTATTTTATATATGAATAAATGTAAAGTAATGTACATTGGAAAAAATAACCCCAACTATACATATAATATGATGGGGGTTAATTTAGCTACAACTAATCAGGAAAGATCTTGGAGTCATCATGGATAGTTCTCTGAAGACGTCCACAGAATGTGCAGTGGCAGTCAAAAAAGCAAACAGGATGTTAGGAATCATTAAAAAAAAGGGATAGAAAATGAGAGAATATCTTATTGCCCTTATATAAATCCATGGTATGCCCACATCTGGAATACTGCATACAGATGTGGTCTCCTCATCTCAAAAAAGATATACTGGCATTAGAAAAGGTTCAGAGAAGGGCAACTAAAATGATTAGGGGTTTGGAACGGGTCCCATATGAGGAAAGATTAAAGAGACTGGGACTTTTCAGCTTGGAAAAGAGGAAACAAAGGGGGGGTATGATAAGATATATATAAAATCATGAGTGGTGTGGAGAAAGTGATAAGGAAAAGTTATTTACTTGTTTCCATAATATAAGACCCAAATTCAATTCCCCAATCCAGACTTCCTGTGTGTCCCTTTGCAAGTCATGGAGAACAACAGCAGGGATGTTAACTAACATGTAAATGTGTAATCCCTCTACATGCAGGAACGGGCAGGCGGAAGCTGGTTTAAAAGTCGTCTCCCCACATGCACCAGGCTCCTGCCTGCCTCCCACTGCACAAGGAGAGCCAGCTTTAAAGGACTCCCTTGGGAGTGGGGGGGATGAGCAGGAGCCGATACACAAAAGGAGCCAGCTTGAAAGCCAGCTTCCCAAGAGTACCGTCTCCTGCCAGCCCCACCTCCACCCCTCTGCGCTGCTGCCTGATACAGAGGAAGCGGGGATTGCGTCTATTAGTTAAGAATAACCAATAAGCCCAGATTGTTAATTGTGTAAAAGACAACATGTAAATATCTACAGATAACAGTCTTGCCTCACGGGGGTATTGAGAGGACAAATACATCAAAGATTGAGACTCTCCAATACTGTGGTGATAGAGCCATATACAAGAACCTAAAATAGATTAGCCAGACATTACAAGAAAGGCCACATGAAAACCAGGATTACAGAAGACATTCCAAGCAAATGGGATACCTGAAAGAAGGAAACAAAGAGGGTAAAAAAAACCTGGTAAGTTACAGCAGAGGTTCCCAACCTTTTTGATACTGGGTTTGCCGGTCCCCATTCACAAACTTTTGATGGACTGGAAACATTGTATTTCCATATTCATTATGCAAGTAAGCAAACAAAATGTTACTGGTCTGCCCAACGCCCAGCCCCCAGAGCCAGCACTAACCCCTAGAGCACCCCCACCCCTCAGCACCAGCCACTAACCCCAGAATCCCCTACACCCAACCCCCCCAGTGGCAGTTCCCCATCCCAAATGCCTGTGTCAGTCCCCCACCCTTTAGAGCCCCCCACCAGTCCCCCAGTACCAGCCTCCTGTTTCCAGAACCCCACTGCACCCCAACCCCCCCCAGAACCTCCCTCAGTGCCAGCCCCCAATATTATTCCTGTCTCTAGAGCCCTGTTTTGCAGTGCAGCCCTACCCCCATAGAGGCCCAGGAGCTCAGTCTCCAGAGCCCCCAGCACTAACCCTGCCTCTGCAGCCCCCAATGCCTGCCCCACCCCTCTCACCTAGCCCTGTCCCTGCAGCTCTCGAGACAGGAGCTAGAGTACACCTCCCAGCTGTTGGGAGAAGGGTGTCCTGACCCGCCTCTCAGCCAAGCAGCAGCAGACAGGGGCGGGGTCTCTTCCGGTCACAAAAGAGCACTTCCCTACGCTGCAGGAGGGCCACACAGGGAAGCACTGGGCTACAGGATTTCATAGACTCAGACTCATAGACTTTAAGGTCAGAAGGGACCATTATGATCATCTAGTCTGACCCCCTGCACAGTGCAGGCCACAGAATCTCACCCACCCCTCCCAGAATAATCCTCTCACCTATATCTCAGATACTGACGCCTTCAAAGATGCAGAAAATCCTCCAGCTGTGATCTGTACCCCATGCTACAGAGGAAGGCGAAAAACCTCCAGGGCTTCCGCCAATCTACCGTGAAGGAAAATTCCTTCCCGACCCCAAATAAGGCGATCAGCTAAACCCTGAGCATGTGGGCAAGACTCATCAGCCAGACACCCAGAAAGTTCTCTATAGTAACTTCTATCATCCCTCCATTTCAAAACTGTCAGGAAACGAGAGGAGTCTTGCAGGCAAGGACAAGTCTTCGAATGAAATGGTACTCAAGTTATACCTCATTTGCTAAGAAATTAAGACTGAACAAGGCCACAAACAAACTTCAGTCCACATTATCTAACTGCATCCAGGTCAGCTAATCTAGCCACTCTGCGCGGCAGGTTCGCTTGACAGATACTGACTGAATAACAATCACATTCAGTAGGGGACAGCTACAAAATTAGAGCGTCAAGACACACACCAGAGCATTGCCGAAACAATGAATTCCATTGCTCTTAATGGGCATGTCAAATATATTCCTTCACTGTTCTTTTAACATCCATCAGTGCATTTATCCTGAGATGCCAAATCGCTAAAGGAAGATCTTGAAGAGTTATGGGAGGCAGAGGGAAATAGGTAATTGTATCCAGCCACTCCAACTTGCTCCATTCCCCTAACCCAGTGGTTCTCAAACTTTTGGTCTGTGGACTACCTGGGGCATTGCAAACCTTTCCAGGACAGTTGCTAATGGACACTCACCATTAATTACATAATTACACCCGAGCCATTTTACTAGTGCTGCAGCTAGAGAGGATGGTTTAATTTAAATTATTAGTCAGATTAAGCATTTTAACTCTCGCTTATTTAAAATGAAGTTTGATAAACTAAGGAAAACAAATTCATGTCCAACAAAAGATTTGAATGTTTTCTTTATTTATGACAGGAGTCAGGAACCTTTTTTGGGGTCAGGGACCACTAACCTACAGAAAAAGCAGTTGGGGACCACACAAATGAGAAGCAAAAACACTCCTCCAAACCCCCCAACCCATACTGATGTGGCCCCCAACTGAGACACCTCACTTCTCTGGCACTCCAGCCCCACCGAGTGAAGGGACGGGTCAGGGGGGACTGAGGTTCAGGACTTCCCATAGGCCAGATTTACTTAGGGTGGGGTTCTGGAGTAGCTTTTTGTGGACCCCCTTAGAGTCTGGAGTGGGGACAAAAATGAGGGGTTCAGTGTGCAGGACACAGCTGCCAGCAAGTGGGATAGGGATAGGAGAGCAGGATGCAAGGTCGGGTGTAGAATCAGGATGGGAGAAGAGTGACTGGGGGAACAAGACCAAGGGAAGGTACAAGAGCAATGCAGTTGCTGGAGCAGGGTTGGGGATAGGTGTTTGGCATGAGGGGAGGCGCAGGAGCAGGAGGGTGCAGGAGTAGGGTGTCTGGCCAGGGAGGAGGATGCAGAGCAGGGGTGGGCAACAATTCTTGATGGGGAGGCCGGTCCAAGAATTTGCTAAGGGATTGAGGGCCGCACTCTTCCATTATTAATGGAGGAGATGCAGGGGTCTGAGATGGAGGTTGGGTGCAGAAGGGACCTTGGAGTAAGGGATTGGGGTGTGGGACCTGGGAGTTTGAGTGAAGGACAGGATTGTGCCCTGGGGCAATGGAGTGGGGTGAGGAGAGGGTCCAGAGTCTGGAGGGAGTGATGCCTGTGGTAGAGGTTCATGAGTTTGGACTGAACAGGGACAGTTTTCTCTCCCCCCCCCCCCCCCCGCTTTTTTTCCAAAGTATTCAATGCAGTTGACTCCTGATTTATTTTAAACTCTGTGGCCTGATTGTGAACAGTGCTCTGCAAGTATTCCATGAGCTGAGCTGTGATTGGTTCTTTCTTTGCCTGGGGGAGCACACAAGACCATGTCATGCTCATGCGTATGTGCGAATTTAAAATTTGTGAACTCCTGGGCATGAACATTTGAAACTGCCTGTCTGTGAACCTTCACACCCCTTTAGCCCAACTGCAAGAATATCCGTGGAAAGTGAACAACAAAGAGGTGTCACGGTTCCATGAAATTGTCGGTGGAACCCTTTATCTTTCCATATTGCTCAGTTCTAGAGTGTTGCTACACAGCTGGAGAGCCCCCTCCTTTTGGGAAGAAAAACTTCATTATGCTGCTGTTCTCCCAGCGAGCTGGGCAGGAGGGAGCAGAGAAACACAGCGTGGAGCTGCTTGTGCTGCTCACTTTGAACTGGTCTAGTGGGTCGCGGCTTTTTTCACACTTCCTCCCACAGGGAAAGTCCTTTACATACATACACACACACTCCCCCAACCCGCAGGCAAAGCCCTTTACACACACACACACACACAGCGCGCCACAGGGAAAGCCTCTCACTTCGCCCCTTCCCCCCCATAAGACACACACACAGCCCATCACACTCCCTTTTCCCCACTCAGCAGGGACAGTCTGGCAGGGTTGGGACTTTCTTCATGGCTGTTTGGTGGACGTGAGACTAGAATGTCAGTGTGGGTTTCCTACTGTGAGGGAAAGGTGTGGGGGGGAATTAGCTGGAGCCACGGACCACCGGGGAGGCAGCCACAGACCACTAGTGATCTGTGGACTGCATTTTGAGAACCACTGCTGGAACCTCAATTAATCTCCACTAGACCAAGCTTCTCCCTAAACGCCTCCTGGCCATGCGGCAGGTAACGGGTCTCTCCTCCTACCAATCCCCTGCAACCGGGAGCCAGCACTAGAAGCGCTATGGCTACCCCCAAGACTGGAACACCAGCACCAGATTCGGGATGTTAGACTAGTCGATTCCCGACGCCCTCACCCCTTGCTACCTCTATCAGAACCAAGGCCGTGTTCAAAGGGGCACTGCTGCACAGCTGATCCCTGGCTCAACTGTGTGGCGCTGCATGCGTGGAGCCCGGGGTCAGCTGCGGACTCCCCCACTGCACGGAACCTGCAGTTAGCATTTCCCCAGAACCCAGAGTCAGGTGAGAACTCCCCAGCTGATCCCAGGTTTTGCAGAAATGCCACACTGGAGCCTGGGATCAGCTGTGGAGCCCCCAGCTGACCCCGGGCTCCAGGAGCACACGGGGACTCTAATCCTGGCTCTGCATGGCATTTCAAAGTGGTAGCACAGCATGGACTATGGGGGACTAAGAGTTCCCCGCTGACCCCAGGCTCCATGCTGCGCTGCCACTTTGAAATGCACAAGAGCCCCCGCTGGGACTTCCTGCTGGCCCCAAGCTGCATGCGGAATTCCGCATTCCTCCTTTGAAATGTACAAAAGAGGAATACGGAAGTGCCAGTCGAGTAGTCGATGGAAATTCCATCGACTACTTGACTAGTCAATTAATTGCTAGTTAACAGCCTTATGCCAGATTCCTGGGGCAGGAGAAAGACCTGAGCCTCTCCCACCAGATTCAGCATGTGGGGAACAATTAGAGCAAAAAATGGTGCAGTGCACTGCCCTTTTCTTTCCCCGGCATGCGAGGCCAAGTGGAACTAAAAATGGCTCTGTGTGTGCTGCCCTTCTCCTTCCACCAGGACACATTTCCTGCAGGCTTCCCCTGCAAATCCTTCCTGGAAGCTTCCTTCCAGTGAATGGGAGCAACGGGAGGCCGTGTTACCCGGTGCCTGCAACGTGAAAACAAGTGCTCCCCCTAACTCCTTCATGCCCAGATGCTGCACCTCTTCCTCCTCACTCACGCCACCCCAACAGCCTGCCCCCATCCACTCCTGCCCCCTGTCCAGTCTGCTACCTGGCCAAACAGCCTGCCCCTGCACCCTCACCCCCTGCCCAGATCCTGCACCCCATCTCTATCCCATTTACTGGCAACCCTGTCCTGTACACTTAACCCCTCATTTTTGGCCCCACCTCTGAATCTGGGGGGTGACCACAAAATCCACTAACCCTGGAACCCCAAAAAGAGTAAATCTGGCCTGAGGCTTTGAACCTCAGCCGTCCCCCCACCACAGGACTGGACCACCAGGGGGAATAAGGTGTTTCAGTTGGGGGCCGCATCAGTGAGGTTTGGAGGGATGTAGTTTTTTTTTTTTTTGCTTCTCACTTGTGTGGGTCCCCAACTGATTTTTCTGTGGGTCAGCAGCCCCCGACCCAAAAAAGGTTCCCCACTCCTCACATAAATAAGGACAATGCTGAAACCTTTTGTGTTGGACATAATATTTTATTTAAAAATGAAGCCTAGCCAACAAGCCCCCAATTGGGGCCCAGCCCCTATGCCACAGCATCATAATACTCCTGCACCCCGCCACAACAACCCATAGCCCATCTTACACCTGAACCCCCTGCCCTGAGCCCCACATAATCCCACATCACCAAACTCCTGCACCCCCCATATCCTCAGTCCCCTGCAACACTCCTACACCCCAACCTTGTGTCCCTGAGTCTATCGTACACCCAACCTCCCCAGCCCTGAGCCCTCTCACACCTCAGCCCAGACTCCTGCACCCTCATATCATCAGCCCCCTTCCATAAGATTGACAAGACTGCCTGAATGCGTGCATGAAGCTGGATTTTACCAGTTATGATGTAAACTTCAAAGAAATGTGCAAAAAGATGCAGCAGCAGAAGTCTATGAATACAATGTTTCTTTTATACTATTATTAATCATTATGTCATTAATAATATTAAGTTGTATATTTTCAGTCATACAGATAAGTGTTCTTATACGGCTCTGTGTTGGTCACTTGTTCTGAATTTTTATGTACTTCGGCTCTATGATTTGAAAAGGTTTTTGAACCCTGTGATAGTCCATGCTTTTGTCAAGGCCATTCAGGAGCATAGCCATTAACTGGTTTTTGAGGACAGAATGAGATCTCTCCCCAACCTCTTGCTAGGAAAAAAAAAAAGTCGTCCCTGGGAGAGTTGTAAACCTAGCCCTTCTCAGCAGTAGACAGCCACCAGACTGGTTTTCTTTATTGACCTGTAAATTTCACTACACCAAAGCTGTCATCCAATGCAATTACAAGATGACAGAATGACACAAAGGAGCTCTAGATATTAGACTGCTTTATGCAAGATTAAAACACACACCCCAAAGCTGGAGTTTGGGGGGTATCAGGTTAAAAAAAAATCTGTTACCTGTTCTCTGTAATCGAAAATGCCAAACACAATGCAACAACTCCCACTTTGGAAAGTCCCTGGTGTAAAAGCTAATCAAGAGATGAACGCCACCTAACCCTCATATAGCAATTTTCATCAACAGATCTCAAAGTGTTTTACAAATAACATCATCCCCATTTCGAGCTAGGGAAACCAAGGTGCAGGGAGGTCAAGTGACTTGCCCAAATTCACTCACTGAGGTCAGTGGCGGAACTGGGAACAGCTTCCAATGTCTTCTGCAAGTGTGTGTCTCACTAGACTACATCAATTCAAAAAACAATTACTTCAGAATTTGAAAGACTAAATGTCTCCCACTAGCATTAATGTAAGAATAGTCTTATTTACATGAATTATCCCCAATGCAGAGACAGACATACAACCTGAAAGTATTTTTTCAAAATAATGTTCCTACCCACCCCAATTTCACTAAAAGAACAGGACACCTCTCCCTCCCCAGTTTTCTATTCTCC
This sequence comes from Pelodiscus sinensis, assembly GCF_052426305.1. Lineage (NCBI taxonomy): Eukaryota > Metazoa > Chordata > Testudines > Trionychidae > Pelodiscus > Pelodiscus sinensis. The sequence goes on from NC_143083.1 coordinate 649,877, forward strand.
ACCAATCTCTCCACACATTGTGTGCCAAATTGCAGTTTCCAAGCCTAAGGAAAGATTTTGGGACAAGATATAAATAGAAAGCCAAATGTGACAAAATCCCTAACAACGAATGTATTTTTACATACAAATTCCCACCTGACCTGGAATTACCTACCAGCACACAAAATCTTATATTCCACTATGCCAGGCACCTTTCTACCATTCGCCTTGTACAAGATCTTTGGTATAGAGTAGATAAAAATCGTTGATTTTTTTGATAAAATGTTAAGGCGGTGGGGGAAATCTATGCAATGGGACTCAGTAAGATACCATCCGAGATTTGTGTATCTAGAGACAACATGCTTATTAACAGCAACAATGTTTTTACATAGAGAGGGGTGAGAAATGACATACCTCAAAGCTATTGTCCCTCTGCAAATCTCTGTACAGAGTCAATCTCTTGCCTCTAAAATTTCAATGAACAGAAGCCAATATTTTAATTTACTCATGTTGACTTGGCTGACCATTCATTTAATTTTTGTTTTTAAAACATTTCACTTAAATATTTTAGTTGTTAATGTTAACAAAAATCAGATTTTAAAAATCTTGTGTTTAAATTTTAAAAAAAAATCTATATGCTTGTTTTGTTAAAATATTATGCTTGCTATTTAAGAAAAAATCCAGAATGCATATAATTGCTGTTTTAGTTAAATAAAACAAATTTAAATGTCTGTCTGGTGATGTTCTCCTAATACAGCATGGCAAGAAAATCCTCCAAATATTAATGATTTGCCTGTTGAATTGGCAATAGCTCACCTCCCAACAACTTAATAAATATGTGTCAATTATCTTTGATAAATGAAATAACCGAACTGTAATTCATTTTCTGATATAAGTTTTATAGTTATCTGAAAAGTTTTCAAAATAAATCCATTCAAAATAAATGCATAGTGTGTATCTTCTAAAAATGAAACCTACATCTCTGAATTGTGAAAAATGTGCTACGGTTATGACAACAAACAAGAATGCACTTTGATTTAATCATAATTTTCTACATCAAGTATTCCTGACTAGTGATTTAAATCAATCTGATTTAAATCAAATCCACCTGCTCTAGTCAAACAAGTGCTCAGTTAGAGATTATTTATGGTGGGTTGAAACTCCATGTAGAGCATTTGCTCCCTGCAGACAGTAAAATGAATATGATGTGTGTTACCTACAGCAAATGACACAAAACTAAACAAAGTTGAGAGTGAGATCAGGAGGATTTAAGATACATCACCACTTTAGGAGCAATCTTAAATTTCCCCATTTTACACATTTCATTCACTAATGCAATGAAGTTAGCCCTATGATGTTCTGCTAGTTTCAATTCTAGATGGATTTCATAATATGAAAAACGAGTTCCACTAAAGCATTAGCCACATCTCACACAGAGCAAGAGATTTTATTCACTAGAACCTTCAAAAACAAAACCTCAAAACAAGAGACACCAAATGCAACTGCTGATGTATAGATGGGAATTATACAAGCCCAGTATTACTGTTCTCATACAAGTCTCTTCTAAATTGAATATAAAGAGAAGAAAATAAATCTGCTTGATAAGATACACGTACAACTTATTGGAAGATCTCAATTCTAAAGGAATACATTATTTTGTTTTGCTGTTATTTCATAGGAATGTATAAGATACATGCAAAGTGACACTATTTAACCATGACTAGTGAAAATGGCAAAAAAATTGATGCATCTGGTACACTTAGAGAAGAAACTTCACACTCAAACTCTTTTCAGGGTGCAGATAAAGCGTTAACCGTACTTCGCAAAAGAATTCATTTGTATTGTAGTAAAGTCTAGGGTAGGGATGTTAAGGACTAGTCAACTAAGCATTTGCTTATCGAATTGTCAACTAGTCGCTTCCCAGTATTACTTGCTACAATATGCTTGAGCTACCCATAATTTTCAAATTCCAAGTCTGAGATTCTGGAATCATGATGCCCTAAAGAAAATGTTTCTGAATTAAGGTTAACAGTAGCAAATAGTAGAGAGAGATTACATTTAAAAAATATATTTAAAAAATAATGTTAAGGTTGCAAAGGAAAGCATTCTTAAGCTAGAAAATGCCAGGATCATGGTTGCCCTCAACTCAGCCCTGTTGTCCATATACACTGAAAGAGACCCAATCTCTACAGTTCAGAATGCTCTGAAGACCCCATCACTATGACATTTAGCCAATCTTAAAAATAATTTAAATGCAGGTTTGGGTACAGTTTTAGGAAGGTGGGGTTGCATAGTATAGATTCAAAACATCTTCCTCTCAACAACCATTGCAGACCTTGTTACTGAAAATAGCTTCCAGGTCTTGACAATATCCTGATAAAGACAGCCTGGGAGTGCAGAGATGCCTCATGGAAAACCTCGTGGGTAAAAATGAAAGAGCTGCTGGTCATACCTTAGCCCATGGAGGAAGGCATGTACTGACACACTCCAATCCAGATTATAAACCCTAACAGAGCCTCTGCAAGGGCCTGAAAGTGGAACTAAGTAACTGGCTGTGAATGGGTAGTGTTTATAGAATGTGTCACTGCAGTCTCCCTCTCCTCCCCACTTGGTTTTCCCCCTGTATTGGCTCTTTCTAGGAAAGAGAATTTTTTTTTTTATTATTTTGATAACATGTGTTTGGTCCCTTACATCATCACATTCATATAAATGATACTATACATTTTAGTTTCTGCTTGTTGCTTTGTAAGAATGTTTTACCTAACAATCCTCATTATTTTCCTGTTTATAGAGTACTTCAAGTTGTTTTTGTAGGGAACCTGTTGGTGATACAGTGTCTGAGTATCACCTTTCAGGGCACTTCAATAGAAATTTCCTTCTGTATGCTTTCCTTGCCTTGGGATTCTCAAGAGCAGCCAGGGACTTTGTTATGGAGAGTGCCGATAATTTATTCATTGCTCAATTTTGCTGTTAACCACGTTTCCCAATGGGTGAGAGAGGAGCCATTTAGATAAGGGAATCCTTTAAAAAAAAAAAAAAAAAAAAGGAAAAATCCCCACAAAGACAACTCAGTTCAACTCTGCCCTAATCTGAATCCCACAGACACACATAACACTAAACTCAACGGGGTGGTGCTTTTAACTTAAACTGGCTGACCCATCAGTGAGCAGAAGCTAAGGCTACAATTAGCATACATTTTGCATTGTGGACACAGGCCAGCTCCACTTGCCTGCCACTAGTTCATTATTTGTATGACCACAGTGCAGTCGCAGGCAATAATTTTTCATGTGGAGGCCACTCCCAAGATTTTGGAAAGTGGTTGAAGGACACACTCTTCCATTACATTAATGTTATGGGATCTAGGATATTAATGTCACGGGGTGCAGAAGGGAGCCTGGGGTAAGGGACTGTGGTCCAGGAGGGGGTCTGGGAGGGAGTTTGGGTGAAGGAGACAGTTGTGACCTGGGGTACTGGACTGGGGTGCAGAGGGTTTGGATTGTGACCTAGAGCAAGGGACTGGGATACACGAAGGGATGCAGGGGTTTGAGTTGTGACTTTGGGCAGGAGATTGTGGTGCAGAGACTGGGAGGGGGTATGGGTTCAGAACGGGGACAAAGGGTTTGGCTTATGTGGGATGAGGTGGCAGAGGGTTGTGGGGAGAAAGGCGGTGGGGTGCCAGAGGCAGGCTCTTACCAGGAGACTTGCCTGGGCAACTCTTGGCCAACAGCCTAGCGGGGTTCTCAGACAGCTTCCCTACCTTCTCCGCTGCCTGCACAGGCTACAGGTAGGGTTGCCAGGTGCAGGTATTCACCCAGACAGTCCGGTATTTTCGCCTCCTGTCCAGTAAAAAAAATTCAGAGAATACCAGACACCTGAGATGTCCGGTATTCTCTGAATTTTTCCCCAGCCAGGAGGCGAAAATGCAGGGCACCTGGCAACCCTACACTCAGCACCCAGCCTCTCCCCATCCCCAGCCCCCAACACCTCCAGCCCCCATGCTTATCTGGTTTCCCAAGCCTGCTGGCAAAAAATGGCTGCCGGCCAAAATACCTAGGTGCTCAACGTCTCCCCTGTTCCTATCCCTGCATTCACTCCTAAAGGGGACATGCTGTTTTATTTTAAGTTGGGGGGAGAGGAAGAGGGGGAGCTTAAGTCGTTGGAGTCCTTCCCCCCCCCCCCCCAACAACTTTGTTCTCTCCCCCCCCCCCCTTTTTCCCTCTCCCTTCAACAGATTTTTTCCCTTTTTTGGGGGGGGGATTTTGTTTCAACCATCTGGCAACCCTAGCTACAGGGGCCATTTGCATTCATGACTAAGAGCCTGAAGGGAAGGGGGCAGGGTGCTTTCAACACTGCCTGTTCTTTAAACAAGCAGCTCTCATTGGCCAGAAATCGGCCAATGGAATTCTGCAGAGGGCAGGAGCAGCCCATGAAGCTTCACTCCCCCCTCCCCAGGTTCACAGCTGAGAAAGAGAAAGGGCTGGGGAAGCCGCTTTTTTTTTTGGGGGGGGGGGGGGCGATGAGGCAAGCAGTGAGTCTGCCTGAGGCTCCCCACTGTATCCGCAGGCCAGGTCTAGTGGCTTGGCAGGCTGGATCCAGCCCCCGGGCCATATTTTGCCCAGCCCTGCCATAGTGCCTAGAAGGCCATAGTGATAGACCAGGACTTCCCTGTGACAGGCAATGTATAAACATTAGAAAAACAAAGGTCCTGCTCCCACAGAATGTAAAACCAGTTTTGGCATCAAAACCCAGAGAGCATGTCCACATTTCAACATGAGGCAGCAGTGCAGGGAGGGGTCCAGGGGGGAGCCAGCACTCATAGCGAGCCAGCTGTTAAGCAGGCTACCCATGAGCACTGGCTCCAGGGGAGCCACATGCCTGTACCCACCCCAAGGCAGCTCTTCAGGAGCTAAAAGCCAACTCCCCTTGCATACCGGCTTCCTGTCCCCACGTTCTGTTGCCTCTGAAGCAGTTCCCTGGGAGCCAGTACGCATAAGGAGCAATCTTAAAAGCCAGCTCCCCACGGGCGTGTAGATGCGTATCTGCTGAAAATTTCAGCGGGTACAAGTTTAACAAAATAAACAAATGTTAAGATCCCTAGTAAACAGGAAAACGTATGTACCCTCTCCCACTTATAAACCTTGGGAACTTTAAAAATCCCATTTCCTGGTGTCTGGCTCATTGCGTAGTGGTCATCCTGGTGTCTTCTCAGGGAACCAGGGGTGTGTATCACTCAAAATACTCTCCTGAAGAACTTTTTCATTTTATAATTGTGGGGGGGGCACGGTTGGGGGGTGTAGAATCTGCAATCACAGCTGCACACAATCCTGAATGGTGACCCCAACTGTGCAACCAAAGACTGTGGATTTTTCCTATAGCACAGAACGAAACACTTGTCCCCGAGATAGACATTATTGGTGAAAAGGTAGAAGTGGATGAAGGGCTTAGGGTCAATTTAGTGTGCCAGGCAGCAAGGAATTATTCTGAAATCCAGATGTTTGTGAGGACTCTCAGCTGCTATACAGGGTGCATGAAGGAAGGTAAGAGTCGCAGGGCCATGAAACAAGGAAAGAGATGCAGGGTACTTTGCTCTGCAGGCGGTGGAGGAGGCCCGTTGGCCTGGAGCACAAAGTTGTTCTAGTGCACCCTCGGGAGGGGAGGGGAGGCCACAGCAGTCCAGGGCTCTAAGATGTTCTAACGTAGCTTGGGTGGGGGAAGTGCTGCAGCCATGCACGGTGGTTAGTTACTGTGGGGTGGGGTAGGGTGGGTGGCAGCTTGGGAAGTTGCTCTTGCAGCGGTTAGGGGTGGGTGCAGGAGGAACAGAAGCTGTTTCTGTGAGCTGGCTAAGCCTTGTCTGGGTCAGCATTATGTCCAAACAGAGCATCGACGTACACACAGATATCAATATAATCTTGCAGGGAGCATGTTGAAGCTTTGCCTGATGTAGATGTACTTCTGCTTACATGCAAAAGCTGAGCTCTGAGTTTGCCTGTTTACCTTCAGCAGGGATGTATCAGCCAGAGTACTCTCAGCCTGTGGACAAGTGTAGGATTATTAGAAATTGTTTTCACGTGTAGCTGCTGCACAAGCCTAGACTGTACTTTCTTGGGGACCCACACCAAACACTCATTCACACACACACCCCTTACCTATACGTACATCTCACCATGATCAGAGGGTCTGGAGAGATTTGTGTTTGCCTCTTGGGCAACAAGAAAAGTGGCAAGTTTTATTCAGAACTGTGCATGGTAGTGAAATTTTACAATCTTTATCATAAGTAGTACAGTCAATCTATTGTTAATGGTTACTTTTCCAGACCAGACTCTGAGAAGTCAGGCATGTTCACCAGACAGACTCCACCAAGGAAAAATCCATGGAAGACAAGGGAGAATCTGGCCTAGGATGTGTTGCATCACTCAACAGATCAAACATAGGGAAAAAAAGAGCAAAGAAGAGCTATGCAGACTCAAGTGAGAACACAAACCATTGAGCACATGCTAAAGCTCACGGAAAACCAAAAAGAGATGCTGAAGTGTCTCATCAAGATGCAGAGCAAACACAACTAAAAGCCTCACTGTCAATACGTGCAGAACTCTTTCACAGCAACCATCCCTCCACATCCACACATCAGCCTCCATGCTGCACTTGCAAAAAAATTTATCCAGCAACCTTCCCTCTATGCCTACATACTCATTTTCACATTCAAGTAATGGCTTCTTTCCATCATACTTTCAATCACCCTTACCACTGAACATCCTGATAGAAAAACATCAATAAAAACAAATGTTTAAAAACCATGAATTTATTCTGAGACACAACCCACACAATCACGCTGCCCCCCATGGAAGCCTGAAATATCCCTTGGGTTTCATAGAAATGCCTCCTCAAAACAAGCAATGGGATGAGACAAAGCAGCATCACAGAAACATCAGCGCCCCTCATTGTCAAAGACGTTCCTCGGCACCTCCTGATATTGATGACCACCCTATAGGCTCTTCTGAGAGCACAAGTGTCTGACCGTTCACACTGTGCATCCAGGCACAGTGCCCCCTCGTTTCACCCACAGCCAAACTCTTCACCCTTACTCTCACGACAACATACAGTCACCATCTTGGGCATATGATCCTCGAAAAGGTCCAGCCTGCCAAAGACGCCTACAGCTAGGTTTCAATCTACCACAGGGGTGGCCAACCCACAGCTCACGAGCTGCATGCGGCTCTTTGATTACAAAAATGCGGCTCCTGCAAGAATCACTCGGCCCAGCCACTCTGTGCAAGACACCACGGAGCCTACTCACGGCTGGGCCACTCTGCTGCATTCCAGCACATGCTCAAGGCTGGGCCGCTTTGCTCGCATGCCCAGAGGGAGACATGCATGGTGGGGTAGCAGTGGCAGCAGCGGCTCTGGGTCCCGGGCATAAGGTTGTGGGGAGGGGGAAGGGGAGATGCCTGGCTCTGGGGAAGAAGTGGGGGGAGAGGGGGTTTGGCGCATGGCATCCCAGCCAACACATGCTCAAGGCCAACTACTCAGTGTACGCACCCCAGCACCTGGAGGGAGACATGCGTTGTGGTAGCAGCGACGGCAGTGGCTCAGGCTCCAGGACCCGGGCATAAGTTTAGGGCAGAAGAGGACTGGGTTGGCGGGGGAAATAGGAATCCCAGGACTACATGCCAGCTCCAACTTCTCAGGAAGCACGTGGCTGTCAGGGAGCAGAGGAAGAGCAAACGCTTCCTGAGAAGTTGGAGCTGGCATGCAGTACTGGGACTCTTACACCCACACTCTGCACAGGCAGCCAGCAGGGGGAAGGAAGTTTCCAGCCGAGCAACAGACCTGACGTTTCAGGAAGCGTGCCAACTGTTTAGTGGAGGGGAGGAAAAGGAAAGAGCAGCCCACATGCTCCCTGAGACCCAGGATCCCCAGGTACCGGCTGAGCTGTCCTTCTCCCCTCCCCCCTGGCCAGACCCTCCCCCCACAAGCACCCTGCCCCTTACCTTAGTACCCACCAGCAAGCACCATGTCCTCTGCCCCAGCACCCACCACTACCTGGTCCCCACCAGCACAGTTGGGACCACATTTGTGAGGCTTGGGGAGCTTTGGAGAGGTTGTTTTTTTGTATCTCACTTGTGTGGCCCCAACTAACTTTTCTGTGGATCAACTCAAAACAGGTTCCAATGCTGAAACATTTTGTGTTTGACATATTTTATTTAAAAATGAAGCCTGGTCAACAAGCCCCCATCTGGTCGCAGCATCGTAACACTCCTGCACCCCCTCGACCTGCGCCTATCATATACTGGAATCTGCGCCTATCATATACTGGAACCACCTGTTCTGAGTCTCTCATCCCCAAAATCCTGCACCCCCACATCCTCAGTCTTGTGCCACAATATTCCTGCACCATCCACATACCGCAAATCTGTGTCCTGAGCCCATCATACTCCCTGCCGAGCCCCTCACACACCCCAACCTAAACTCCTGCACCCTCACATCGACAAGCCTGTGGCTTGCTCAGCACCCCAACCCTCCACCTGACCCCAACACTCCACAGCCTGGAGCCCCCTCCCTGAGCCAGCATCCCCTTCTCTACATTCTCCTGCACCCAAATTCCCTCCCAGACCTTGCACCTTTCACCCCTTCCCACTCTCAAATCCTTCATTCCCACCCCAGAGCCTGGTCTTCATCACACACCTGCATGAAAATGCGATCCCACCACTCAGTGCTGGTTTCCATAGCCCAAAAGCAATGGTCTACAGTGCATGACTGATCTGTGGCAGCCCAATTCCATGTCAATTCTGTGGTCCCCCCCAACAATGGTGTCTGCATCCAATTCTTAGTCTTCTGCTATTAACTGTATAAGTAGCTCTGCTGCAACAACACAATGTCCTAAGTACACTGAACACAACATGGGAGAGAACTTTGGGATCCACGATTTCTCACAGCAGATGCTGGAGTTTGCAGTAAGACTGTCAGTCAAGTGGTGCAAAAGCAAGCCAGAAGCCCTGGGAGGGCCGGGAAGCAAAGAGGTGACTGACAGGCCATTTATCACGTTTCCAAAATGCATAGCAACTACTTTGTGCATTCCCACAGTGCTTAGCGACTGGAGGTAATGCCAGGCATTGTGGGATGCTTACTCAAATCGCTTTGCTCTGTCAACAGGGTGCTAACAACATGGCCATGGAATAACGACAATGGGTGGCAGAAACACAGGTTTGACCAGTTTTCACTTTTGGTAACTTTTGCATGTCGACAGCACTTTTGTCACCAAACCTTCCCAGTGTAGATATAGCCTAAGTCACGTCCCTTTCCCACTAAATACTAAGGGAGTCTGAGGTGGCTACGAGCAAGTGATAGCACCACCACCACCACCTTCTCTGGGGCCCAGGAAAAGAAGCTGAAGGGGCAGTTGGACCACACCGGTGCTTTGACATTTTCCAACACAGATCTCGCTTTCTGACAGCACCCAGACTTCCTTTGGCAGCCTCAGCCCCAACCTAAGTCAAAGATAGCTACTAACCTCTTCCCTGTGAGAGTATGTCCTGCCACAAGCGATGTGGTCTCTCCACCAATGGCATACCATAGTAAAATGGAAGGAGCTCTATTTTTTCCCAGCAAAGAACTATAAACATGGGCAAATAGAGATGTTAGATGTAATTTAATCTAATAATCAGGTAATCGTACCAAATCTTAGCGATTACACAATTATTCTATAGTCCCCTGGGGTGGGGCCGGCAGCCAGTGTGCTTTCAGCCCAACTTCTAGGCAGCCCTGCCACCCTGTGCTGCTGCCTCTATCAGGGGAGCAGACAGTCTGGTGCTCATGGGAACCAGCTTTTAAACCAGCTCCCTGTCAAGCACTGGCTCCTGCCCACCTCCACCCCAGTTTAGCTGGGGGAGGGGTGGGGGGTTGTGTCTCCGCAGAGCTGGCACATGCAGAGAGCCAGCTTAAAAGCCAACTTTCCACATGTACTGGCTCCAGCCCCCCCCCCCCATAAATCTAGGCTCATCAGTTAATCGTGTAGGCAACTGCACATTGACATCCCTAGTATACATGCTTAACTGATGAACCTGGGCTCACTGTTTAACATGCATAGTTACACATGTCCCCACCTCCACACTGCTGCCTTTGCATTAGACACAACAGCATCAGGTAGCAGGCAGGAGCCGATGCACTGGCTCCTAGGGAGCTGCCTTCATCTCTCTTTCCACCCCCACATGTACACATTTACTTGAACCAACGCACATTAACATCCCTAGTACCAACCACAGGCACTTCTTATAGAGATAATGGGTGTGTCTAGACTACAGAGTTTTGTCGACAAAAGTGGACTTTTGTCGACAAAACTATACCTGTGTCTACACTACTGCTGAGTTCTGTCGACGCTGGTAAACCTCATTTTACGAGGCATAACACCTTTTGTCGACAGAGTTCTGTCGACAGAAGGTGTTATTGCATCTAGAGTTGTGTCTAGACTACAGGGTTTTGTCGCTGCTTTGTCGACAGAACTGAATGTAGTCTAGACGCTCTTTGTCGACAGAAGCTTTGTCGACAGTATCTGTCGACAAAAGCCTGTAGTTTAAACGTACCCAATGTAAGGATGACAACAGCTACACAAAACTCATCAGGCTAATTCAAAGAGGTGAAGAATACTGTGGGCTGAAACCAAATAGCACGCTACACCCTTTCCCAGGCAAGAACACAGTCAACTCGCTATGTTAATGCTCTCACTTGACTCAGATGACTTAAGAAAGTAAAACCTTGTGGAGACAAGGTAAGTGACAGGTAAAACCTTATCAGCTGCTTTTTAGTCAAAGTATAATTTAAAATTCCAAGTTACCTGAAACAGAAAACTAAACTATATAGTTTAAATTTAATTCTTTATAGTAAGAAGTGAAATACACACTCAGTGCCATATAAGGGGTGGGCAATTTTTGACAAGGGCCACTTCCAAAATGTTTGAATTGGCCCTGGGCTGTCCCGGAAGGGGCAGGGCCTCAGATGGAAGGGGTGGGACCAGGACACTTCCATGCTTCCCCACCCACAGACCCTGATTGATCTGGGAACGGGGGAGCACACAAAGTCTTTGTCCCCCTCCCAGAGAGGCCCACCAACTGTTCTGAACAGCTGGTGGTTCTCTAGGTACCCGTGCCCCTTGGCAGTGGGAGCACATGAATTCTCTCGCTCCCTGCCCCCGCCCTGCAAGGGAGCACTGTGCTTACAGTCAACTGCCAGCTGAGCAGCCCTTGTGCGTGGTGGTGGGCTGGACCAGCCCGGCTGCAATAGAGGGGGGCAGAGTGGGACTCCAGCCTAGCTGGGCTGGAGTGGCCCCTTTTAATTGGTTAACCAGTTGAACATGAAGTAAACTTCACATTTAACTGGTTAACCAGTTACATAGGATGTTGCATCCCTAACACTCAGAAAGCATCCTTTGAACTAGATAACTGTCCTAGCTCCTTGAAGGAAAGGATAAGGCCAAAGTTTGTTCCACCTCCATTTGCAGGAGACACACTTACCTGCACCTAAAGCAGTCACTAAGAGAAGCAAAGGGGGAACTATCCTCTTTCCTGCTCTGATTAGGCCTCAGTTGGAGTACTGTATCCAGTTCTGGTCACCACCATTCAGGAGAGATGTGGAGAAATTGGAGAAGGTCCCAAGAAGAGCAACAAGAATGATTAAAGGTCTAGAGAACATGAGCTATGAGAGAAGACTGAAAGAATTGGGCTCGTTTAGTTTAGAAAAGAGAACATTGAGAGGGAACATGATAGCGGTTTTCAAGTATCTAAAAGGGTGTCACAAGGAGGAGTGAGACAAATTGCAGCAAAGTGGTTTAGGTTGCACATTAGGAAATGAATAGACAGCAGGTTTAAAACTAATAAGCAAAAGATCTTCACACAGCGTGTAGTCAACCTGTGGGACTCCATGCCAGAGGAGGCTATGAAGGCTAGGACTATAACAGAGTTTAAAGAGAAGCTAATTTCATGGAGGTTAGGTCCATAAAAGGCTATTAGCTAGGGGATAGAAATGGTGCCCCTGGCCTCCGTTTGTCAGAGGCTGGAGAAGAATGGCAGGAAACAAATCACTTGATCATTGTCTTCGGTCCACCCTCTCTGGGACACCTGGTGCTGGCCACTGTTGGCAAACAGGCTATTGGGCTAGATGGACCTTTGGTCTGACCCAGTACGGCCGTTCTTATGTTCAACTGTGCTGGTAGGGGTAGAGGGCACGGGGCAGGGTGCTGGAGCAGAGGCAGGTGGCAAGGTGCTGGGGCAGGGGACAAGGAGTCCCACAGCACCCAGGACTCTTACATTCCCCCTGCAGGAAGGCAGCAGGAGAAGGGAATCCCTGGCGTGCCACAGACCTGACTTCAGGAAACACACTAGGTGTTTGAGGGAGGAGGGAGCAGCCTGTGCACTTCCTGAAACTCCAGAAGTGGCGCACAGCTGCGAGACTGCTCCCCCCACACTGCAGGAAGCCAGTGCTACCTCCATTGTCACTGGAGGTAGAGACAGTGGGGGGTTTCTTCTTGGGGTGGGGGAATGGAGAAGCCCCGAACACCTTGCGATGACTGGTCGAGCTCTCCCAATCGACAGGTTGGTTACCACAGGTCTAAATGGTGCTTGGTCCTGCCATGAGGGACTCAATGACCTCTCAAGGTCCCTTCCAGTTCTAGTGTTCTATGATTCTAAAAACTAAGGCTATGTCTACACTAGGAAGGTTTGGCAACAGATGTACTGTAGACATGCATAAGTCAGCAAAAGTGAAAACCGGTCAAACTGTTTTTTCTGCTTCCCATTGTCGACATTTTGTGACCACATTTCGTGGCACTGTCGAAAGGCAAGCTAGCAATGCTATGAGAGGGCAGAGCTGAGCCCTGCACTTCCTGGGATTCTGAGTTTTCCCCACAGCATTCTCAGCTGCTGGGAGCAGGATCATGAGCTCTTCATGCTGAAGAATGTCAAAGCAGCACAACAGTCTCTACGGCCTTCCCCCTGCAGCAGCAGCCTGCCTGCAGATGTGTTTCTAGCCGGGAAGAATGGGAACATTCCAATAATTTGCTTTTTCTGTTTGCTCCCAAACAGAGCAGCTTACTGCACTGTCAGATACTTCCCAGAGCTTGGAAAGGGGCAGGGCACATGCCTGCAGGGCAGGAGAGATCACACAACACTGAGCGCCAGCCGGCAGGGGAGGCATTGTGAGATACTGGCAGAACCCAGTTCTCTGGACAAAGCAAATAGAGTCCACACATCCACGCCAGCTCTTTGCGGACAATAAAGGGAGGGGAAAAGTCAAGTTTCCTGAAGAGGTGTAAGTTGTGTCGCCAAAACTGGATGCTCTCCCACCCCAGTTGCATTGTAGCATGTATGCTCTCACTGTTTTGTCAACAAAAAGCAGTTTTTTGGCTACAAAACACGCCACTGTACACAAGGCCTCAGGGAGAAACGTACTCCCATTATGCTTGTGCTACATTTTTTAAAAAAAGCTTTAGAATGAATTCCATACTGGGGAGATTCTGTCTATTACCAGAGCCAGGGAAGATTAGCTGCACGATTCAAACACCAACTGGTGGGAACTCCCCAGCCCAATACAGGTAGCCTTGAATCAGTGTAATTTAGGTCCTTTCCCGGAGTCTAAGCAGAGATGGCAACTATTTCAGTCTCCATAGCAACTTGATTTCACACAGTAAGTAGGGATGTTTAAAATGAGTAATTGGGTAACCATGTAACCACTAAAACGTTCAGTGATTACACGGTTATGTGCATCCACAACATGGGGCAGTAGCTGACTCCCAGCCAGCTCCTAGGGAGCCGGCTGCCGCCCCATGCTGTGTACTCTGATACAGAGCAAAAAGAGCAGGGCAGCAGCCAGCTTTTCGGAAGCCAGTTCCCAGCACACACTGGCTCCTGCCTGTAGTCCCACCCCCAGGGAGCTAGCTACTGTCCCACGCTTGGCTCCTGCCCCACTCCTAGGGAGCTGGCTGCCACCCCACACTACGGGCACTGATAAGAGAACCAGCTGAGCAGGGTGGCAGCCAGCTTCCTGGGAGCGGGACAGGAGCATGTGTGTAACCAGTCACAGTAACCAATAAGCCTAGACTGATCTGTTAACTATGTAAAAGGTTATTCGGTTACCATTAGGGATGTAAGTATCTGGTGGGTGTTTATTCACCATCAATCCAGATCAGATTTGAACCAATAACGGAGATGATAAAGGCAAAAAGACGTGCAATCCTTTCAAGTCAAATCCCCTGTTTTACCAATTCATTTCTAGTGCTTAAACTCAGGGAGGGGATATTATGCATTTACTAGGGATGTAAAATCCCATGTTTAATCAGTTAACCGATTAAACATAAAGTTTACAATTAACTAGACTAACCATGAGCAGGGACTGCTCTAGACACCCAGAGCAGCTTATGTCCATAGTAGGTCCCAGGGGACTGGAGCATCCCTCTATTCAAGGTGGGCAGGGAGCTGCACCAGCCCACACTGGTTAACCAGAAACAGTGAACCTTTCACATCCCCAATATTTACTCATTTTAGGACTAGGAATCCATCATTTCTCTGGGATCTTAACTCTTAAGAGACCAGTGAAGAGGAAATAGCCGTTTAAAAATTAATTTTCTTTGATGGGATTAACAAATCTCATTATTCCTGGGATGGGAGAACATCACTCCTGAAAAGTTTCAAGTGAAAAATTGTTTATTTTTGGCATTTGGAGGAGGGAGGTGTAATCCGGCTTCTTAGTGTACGAACCTACAGCCCACCAAACAACTTCATGCAGCCTTCAGGGGGTCCAGCAGCCATGAAATGCTGCAGAGGGAAGTCTTTGGGGGCCACTTTAAAAACGTCTCCCAGCCTCCCCAGCAGCACAGCCGGATGCTTCCAGTTCCTCTCCTGCACGTGGGAGAGGTACGCCCAGCAGACCTGGCGGAAGGCATGCTGGAGCCCTGCAGTATTTCTGCAAAGCAGCAGCGAAAAAAAGGCTGGAGCAGCTTCCCAGGCTCAGGTGGCTGCAGAGGCTGCCAACAAAACTCCTTTTACTGGTAAGGAGATATGCGGAACCAAGGTGAGGGAGAATCCATCCCAGACTGGGAGGGAAGGGAAGTTCGCCAGCCCCTTCCCTGCATGGGGGGATTTTAGTGAGGAAGGGATGGCCACAGCTGGGCAAGCTCCAGAACTCTTCCCTGCAATAGTGTGGCTGCAGCAGGGAGTAATGTCTGGTAGTCCAAGCCACATACTGCCAGCAATGCCTCCTTAATTAAGGAAGCATGCTGGACCTGAGGAGGGAAGGGGGGAGTGGGAGAGATGGGAAGCCACCCCAACTCCTTCCCTGCACAGGGAGCTGGGAAAAGGGAGGAACTGGCGGCTTTGCACGTGTGTGTGTGTGTCTGTGTGTGTGGGGGGAGGGGGGGTTCCTTCCCACTTTTGTGAAGCCCCCATCTGGTATTTATGAGAGTTAGCAGCCCCTGATCCAAAAAAGTTGCCCCACCCCAGTGTACAGTACTGAGATCAAAAGAAAAATACTATTACTTGAAATACACAGCAGCCTTTGGTAAACTGCATCTCCATAATACTTTATTGTAACAATTGTGTGAAGTGCCAGACATTTCTCTTAGGCCACTGTTTCTATACAATCCGTCTCGTCTCATAGGGACAGGAATTCCTACATCATGTTATCACCTGAAAGAAAAAAAAAAAAAAGCACCGTACCCTACTCCCACTAAGCCCGAGTCTCACACTGCTGGCCTGTTAAAAATCTACAAACATTTCAGGAAAATCAATGTTGAGGGCACGTGTTTGAGTAGCATCACTTACAGACACTGGATGTGAGAGTCAACAACTTTGATTCAGACCATTTCAGAAACGGATTAATTATTATATGCATCCTTTGAAAAACAAAGATATTTATGGAATTCTCTGCACACCTAGTAGCACTTAAAATATCAGTGTATTCCCCTGGGATTGGAGGGAAAGATTTCAGTTTGAGAGAGTAAAAAGAAAAAAAAAATCTATGCAAATTCAACAGATTCTGCTCCTGAGTCAATGTGATCAAGTGCAGTGATTCTCAAACTTTTAGCAATCTAAAGACCCCCAATTTTGAGTTAAAATTTGTCAGGAACCTCCTACTCTGCCGCTGAGCCCTCCTTGTCACTTGCTCTCTCCCACCCTCATTCACTTTCACCAGCCTGGGGCAAGGGATTGGGATGGGAGGTATGGGAAGGCTCCAGGATGAAACAGGGGTTTGGGAGTGCAAGAGGGGACACTGGGCTGGGGCAGGGAATTGGGGTGCAAGGAGGATGAGGGCTCCACTGGGGACAGTGTTCCCTCTAATTTTTCCCACACATGTAGAATGAATGTTATGTGCACCTAATACAGAGGTGATTTGTGACCTATCATCTCCATATCAGTGCACATAACAAAATTCATGTGGGGCAGGAGGCTTAGGACTGGGACAAGACGGGATGCATGGGTTTGAGGACTATCTGGTGGGGCAAGCTCTGGGGATGGGGCCAAGGATTAAGGCTTTGGCTGGGGGGTACAGATCGGCCCAGGGCTACAGTAGGGAAAAGGACTTCCACCCCACTTTTGCACCCCATCTTGCAACATCTCCTAGAATAGAGTGAGAGGCACCTCTCCCAAACCACAGCAGCTCAAGGGCTAGGGCCAAGGCCACCCGATAGGCACCCTGCTCCTGCAGGTCCATCTGGGCAGGTAGCCTGAACACCTGTGCAGAGCTGAACAGATTGTTGCACAGCACCATAGGGGACAGGAGGGTCCACGGGTACCAGCTCCCACCTGTCCGTGTCAGAGGCAGTGGAGGCAGGTGGTTTCAGAAGCTGGTATGTGCAGGGAGCCAGTTGGCTTCCCATGTGCACCCCCGGGTATGCTGCCTTCGACAGAGGCAGCATGGAAAGGTGGGCTGCATGTAACCATTATGATTAACCGATGAGCCTAGGCTCACTGTACTAAGTTTACAGTTTAAAAAGACAAATTATTTTAAATGGACATCTGCTCAAATACAAGTTAAATAATTCTGAATTCCAAAACACAGACAGAGCTCTACAGCAAAGAAGGTTCAGCAGAGCTAGAATCAAGTAACAATCATACCAAAAAAAGCATTTAGTACATAAATATTTTATTTTCACTGACATTTTTGCCACTAAATGTTTATTTTTGCATCTGTTAAAACTTTGAATTGCTCAGGCCAGGAGAGACATGAGGTCAGCAATCCAGCACTGACCTGAATTTAAAACACATTCTGACAAAAAAAAGTTATTCTGTGCTTCAGTTTCCTTATAAACTAACAGTTCTACACATTTTAGCCACTGTACTAGTCCAAAAATTCTTTATGAAACAAATTGAAGAGCAAATGCAGGACAAGAAATGTATCCATCTTCTGACTGCTTGAAGACCTTTACATGGAAACTGAGATCAGAACTGTACAAGTCCAACCTCATGACCAATTAATATAATGACTGTCAGGAAATACAAGATTCTAACATATGGATTGGCAGCTTGTCCAACAAGCAGTAAGACACCACATTTCACTTCACACGGCTTTTTCATGTGTTTTCTCAACTGCCTGGTATCATTGAGAAACTGCTCCCTGCCAACTGCCCTTTCTGAAACATCCCTTACTCTAAAGCACTTGCAGCATGCTGCAACTTAGCTGTCTCTATTTAAACTCTAACCAATGCTTGTGGATTAATTGACTACGTAAAAATCAATTACATGAAGATTTACAATTTCGGCTAACTATTTCGGGATCATTAACAGAAGACCAGTGTACAGTATATTTTAAGGTTACCACAGGTTATGAAGGATGCATAGGAACAGAAAATTAAAGAAGATAAATTGTTCTAAAATATTATGTGTTGCCCCATGGCCTATTAAACTGAAACATCCCGATTTCATGAGTTCGTAGACAGCATAATAGGCCAGATCTCATTTAAAACAATGTTATAAGTGATCGGGCTGATTATTTTCAGATTACATGCACATCACACTGCAGCACCCTCAGAGTGCTTTCACTTAATTATCAAATTTGTTACTATGATACATAAATCTGCTTCTAATAAATAGAGACCTCTAAGAGATGGGCATGTGAGCTTGGGTTGAACTGAAATATCTAATTCCATTTGGCCTATAGTCTCTAATGCTTGACAAAGCCCTGGTTGGGTTGATTTACTTTGGATTGGTCCTGCCTTTGGCAGGGGTCTGGACTTGATGACCTCCCTGAGGTCTCTTCCAGTTCTATGATTCTGTAGCAAGTGGAATGAATACTTTGACATGCGGCATTTGACTTGATGCACATTTAGGCTTCACCATAGCCAGCCTCAGATGTTATGAGCTGAATTCTACTTTGCAACCCAGACTCTGATGTGTTGGCTGCTGATCCAAATTAACCCTACAACTCTATACACCATTAATTTGAAACAGAAAATTAAGTACAACTCGTAAGCTTAATTATTCACAGTAACAGGTAAAAGGTATACCAGCTTTTCTGGGCTTATACCGTGTCCTCAAACTAGTTGATAAAGTTCATCATATAATAAAAGGTGAGGCCAAAAAAAAAAAAACACAACAAACGTCTTACCCCGAGCTGTAAATAATTCAGGAACCCACAGCGTGCTTCTGCCCTAAACCTAGAGATGGCCCCAAAAGTTTCAAGGGTCCCACAATCCTGTTATTTCAATCTAGGATCTTATTTGGGACACTAACCTGCAACAAATGAAGTCCCTGAGCATGGGTGCTTGCGAGTCAGGGAAGAGAAGGAGAAATGAATGAAAAGAGCCCCTTCTAGGGTGTGCTACCTATAGTACAGTGGAGAACAGCGGGATGTAAGGGGAATGCCCCCAGCAGGTGACCATGTTAAAGGGAGACAGAGAGAGACTGGAACACTGGATAAGAAAGAGGAGGGAAAGTTCTCTCATAGCAAGGATGCAGAACCCGCTGGAAGCATCCCCAGAGTCTTTTATGGGGTGAAGAAGAAACTGCAGGGCCCCCCCCCCTTGGGAGTGCAATCACCGAACAGCATCGGGAGGGACACTGGATGCTCTGCAGCCGCCTCCTAGCAGCTCCTAGCCGGAAAGGTCCGGGTCGCGCCGCTTTCCCAAACGAGCCAGCTCGGAAAGCCCATTACAGACAGGGAGCCCCCTGCAGGCCGCACCATAGCCTCGGTGTCGAGTCCGGAGCTCGGTCCGACACCGCACCGCATGGCCGGCTACCACCTGCCCCCTCCCCCAGCCATGCCCGCGGGAGTGAACTCACGGAGCCAGCCTGGCCCCTGCGCCACAGGGACCGGCCCTCGCGGGAACCCCGGGCCGAGGGGCGCGAGGACACCGGCCCGGCGCACGGGGAGACGCAACACCCGGGACTCCGCAACACCCGAAGAAGCGAGTCTCGAAACCCAGCGCCCCTCGCACCCCCCCCCCCGCGGCAGGAGTTTCCGGCGCGGGGCTGCTCCGCGGGGAGGAGGCTCCGGAACACCCGGGACCCGGCACTCCAGCTGCCTGCGGGAGAGGCGCCTCACGCCAGCAGGAGCCCACAGGCATCCCCGGGGGGCTCGGCCGGGGGGGCAGCCCCCTCCCCGGGGGGCTCGGCCGGGGGGGCAGCCCCCTCCCCGGGGGGCTCGGCCGGGGGGCAGCCCCCTTCCCGGGGGGCACGGCCGGGGGGGCAGCCCCCTCCCCGGGGGGCACGGCCGGGGGGCAGCCCCCTCCCCGGGGGGCACGGCCCGTACTCACATTACTCTGCGGGTCGATGGCCTGCAGCAGCCGGTCCCTGATCTGCTGCGGGGAGGGGGCCGGAGCCGCTGTCATTGCCTGGGCGAAGCGGGGCGGCTGCGGCCGGGGCGGGCGGGCGGCGGGGCCGGGCCGGGCCGGGGCGGCGGCTCCTCACTCGCCGGCGGCAGCCTCCTCAGGGAGCCGCATGTTCGCTCCCCGCTCGGCGGGGGAGCGGCGCTCGGGGCCAGGCGCGACCGCGAGGGGAGGCTCGAGGCGGCGGGACTAGGCCGGACCCGTCTGCTCCACTGAGGGCCGAACTCAACTGTGGGCAGGATTCAGAGAGCCAGCCCCGCGCAAGGCACCATGGGACACGCCCGACGCCGTCACGCACGGCGCGTCTGTGACGTATGCGCGCACAGGCCCCTGGAAGGAGAGCTCGCGCCTGGGGACTCGTTCGCAATACGCATGCGCAAGGCGGGGCCGCGGCGCTCCGCACACCCTGTGTCGTGCGCTGCACCGTGCCGGGGAGGCGGCTGTCGGGCTGCCCTGGAAACCCGGCCTGGGCCGGAGCCCTGCAGCATTGCGGCCGGGCGGCAGCAGGACGGGCATGGCAAAGGTGCCCAGGAAGCCCGAGACTGCGGGCTCAGGCGCTGACTCGGGAGGGGGGAGTGTCCTGCAAATCCGGAGCGAGACAGCGAGTCTCGCTACCGGCTCGGGCTATCAGCCCTCGTGCTGCTGAGATACACCGAGCAACTCCCGTCGGGCTACATGCACGGGCTTGGGGACCCGCCGACACGCCCCTTGGCTCCTGCTCTCTTTGCATCGATGTCTGCATGAAAGCTCCATAACACGAGGGTGTTTAAGTGTCTGACAAGTCCCAAATTCCACAACAGATTGCCACTAGACAGATGCCAGGTGTTTTTTTTAAATAACGTCTGATCAAATGAAATGTTTCGTTTTCACAATAAAAAGAGCACATGGATTTTATTTTAAAAAATGACGCACATGGGGATTTCCATTCATTTTTACTGAAGTGATTAAAATGATTAAAGAAGCTACTGCCTGCATAATGTAAGCCCTCCTGGAGAGGACTGAGTTTACAAAATCTGAAGAAAACTGTTTTCTAAAGATATTAAATTGATAAGAACAGATCTCCAGCCTCCCCACCTTTTGATATTTGTAGTGACCCCAGATTAGCCACTTGATTCTTACAGTAAGAAATTTCCTACTTTCTTGTTACCTCCTCTCCCACCTCCACCTCATTCCCACCTTTTGTTCTACATAGCTGATTTGTCATTTTGTAATTTTTTACTTTTTTCATTGTATCCTTCTGTTATATAATGGTCATGCCAGTTCGCTTTCAGAATATGATCTGAAGAAGTGGGTCTGCCCCATGAAAGCTCGTCACCTAATAAACTATCTTGTTAGTTTTTAAAGTACTACAAGACTACTTTTTTTTCCAAGACCAAATTAACACGGCTACCTCTCTGTTACTATCCATTGTGGCTGTGTCTACACTGGCATGAATTTCCGGAACTGCTTAAAACTGCCAGTTTTTCCGGAAAAGGAGTGTCTACATTGGCAGGCTGCTTTTCCGGAAAAGCCCTTTTTCCGGAAAAGCGTCTGTGGCCAATGTAGACGCGCTTTTCCAGAAAAGAGCCCTGATCGCCATTTTCGCGATTGGGGCTTTTTTCCGGGAAAGACTACTGGGCTGTCTACACTGGCCCTTTTCCGGAACAGTGTTCCGGAATAAGGACTTATGCCTGAGCAGGAGCAGAATAGTTTTTTCCAGAATAGCAGTTGACTTTATACAGTAGAGCATCGTTGCTTTTCCGGAAATTCAAGGGCCAGTGTAGACAGCTCGCAGCTTATTCCGGAAAAGCGGCTGATTTTCCAGAATAAGTGGCCCAGTGTAGACACAGCCCATGTGTTACTGTAATACACAGAGGCTGTGTCTAGACTGGCAAGTTTTTCCGCAAAAGCAGCTGCTTTTGCAGAAAAACTTGCCAGCTGTCTACACTGGCCGCTTGAATTTCTGCAAGAACATTGACTTCCTACTGTCTGAAATCAGTGCTTCTTGCGGAAATACTATGCAGCTCCCGTTCGGGCAAAAGTCCTTTTGCGCAAAGCTTTTGCGCAAAAGGGCCAGTGCAGACAGCTCAGATTTGTTTTGCGCAAAAAAAGCCCCGATTGCGAAAATGGCGATTGGGGCTTTTTTGCAAACGCATGTCTAGATTGGCACGGATGCTTTTCTGCAAAAAGTGCTTTTGAGAAAAGCATCAATGCCAATTAGACGCTCTTTTCCGACAATGCTTTTAACGGAAAACTTTTCCGTTACAAGCATTTCCAGTAAATCATGCCACTCTAGACGTAGCCTATATGTAACTGATCAGAAAAGCTGATGGAGAGAACCAGTATTGCTAGAGACAACAGGGAAGGTGAGGAGCACTGAACATATATGTTTGGACTCCCTTACCCAAGTAGCCTGAGAACCCAGCCAGTAGCTGGGGAGGACTGGTTACCCAGCTCAGGCTGACCAGAGCCATCACCCCCAGCACCCTTTTGGCCAAGGGACAGAAGCCCAAACGCTGACAAGGACAAGTGGGACCTATGCCTGTACTTAGCCTGTGAATTTGTGGACTGAACAGCAGTCTGGGGCCCAGGACTGGTACTGACCTTGCTACACATGATTCACTGACAATAAACCTGGCTGGGCACCTTTGCACTTTAACGGATCCTTTGGTCATTGGGCCATTCAAGTTGAGATCTGCTTTGCCAACTATCCGTGCTGAACTGGTACAGCACACAGAGAAAACAAATGCATGTGCCCCTGGCCATGTCTGACATCATCCCTATGCCCAACATAGGCATTTAATTTCAGAAACGAGAAGTACATAAAAATGAGGTTAGTTAAACGGAAGTTAAAAGGTCCAGTGACTAAAGTCAAATCCCTCCAAGCTGCATGGAAACTTTTCAAAGACACCATAACAGGCTCAACTGAAACGGAGAGGCGGCCCGTGAGCCTAGGCGAACTAGGCAGTTGCCTAGAGCGCCGCTGCCCCGGATGCCCAATGATGACGTCATGGCCATTGACGGCCAAGCAGGCGGGGGCAGCGATTGCGCCACCCGCCTGGGGTGCCAGCTGCCATAGCCGGCCTTGGGCCATTCCTGCTGAAATGTGTATCCCAAATTAAAAAACCAAACAAGTGCCACTGTGGCTTAAGAACCAAGTAAAAGAAGCAGCGAGAGAAAAAGTCATCGTTTAAAAAGTGGAAGTTAAATCCTAGTAAGGAAAATAGAAAGGAGCATAAACTCTGCCAAATGAAGTGTAAAAATATAAGTAGGAAGGTCAAACAAGAATTTGAAGAACAACAAGCCAAAAACTCAGTTTAAGTACAACAGTAGCAGGAAGCCTGCTAAACGATCAGTGGGGCCAGTGGACGATCAAGATGCTAAAGGCACTCAAGGACAATAAGATCATTGCGGAGAAACTAAATTAATTCTTTCATGGCTGAGGATGTGAAAGAGATTCCCAAACCTGAGCCATTCATTTTAGGTGACATATCTGAGGAACTGTCCCAGACTGAGGTGTCTAGAAGAGGTTTTGGAATAAAACTGATAAACTAAACAGTAACCAGTCACCAGGACCAGATGGCATTCACCCAAGAGTTCTGAAAGAACTCAAATGTGATAGTGTGGAACTACTAACTGTGGTGTATAACTTATTCTTTAAATCATCTTCTGTACCAAATGACTGAAGGATAGCTAATGTGATCCCATTTTTTTAAAGGGCTCTAGAAGGGCATGTTTACACTACTGAATTATTTCAAAATTACTCATGTTATTTCAAAATAACAAGGCGAGTGTCCACACAGCAAATGTGTTGTTTCGAAATTATTTTGAAATTATTTCGAAACTAGATGGAGTTACCTGGCGTTGCTTGGGAAACCAGAGGAACAAAATGTAAAAAAACAGTAGTCCATTATTTTTGTTTGAATGGTAGAAAAGTTGCACTGATTTCTATAGGGATTAAAATATAGGTCCATGTCATCCCGGGGAGGGAGGGTGCGACCCCGGATTGAGGAGAGGTTTTATGCGCCCCAACTCACGCCTGGGGCTGCAGGTTCTACATGGGGGTAGGGTGGGTGCCCAAGCTGCTGTGCACGTGGGGGTCAGGGCACTGTGTGCCGGTGCGGGAGGGGGAAGAGGGTCGCTTATGTAACTTCGCAGGTGGGAGGGGGTGAGTCCCAGACAGCGCAGGGGGCTACAGGCAGCGGGCACGGGACCTACGGTGGGTGCAGTGGTTTACTTTTTGATTTTTACAGCTTGAGCTCAGGTCCGATCAGGTCCAAAAGTACCTTAAAACTTTCTCCTGGATAAAAGGTTATCCCATGCAAAGTTTGGTTGCAGTAGCTCTTACAGTGTCCAAGTGATTAGCACACAAACATAAACATTCTCCTTTATATGTTAAATAACAGGCTTCTTATTCTGAAATAATAAACCCATTTCATGAGCAGTAACACCCTATTTCAAAATAACTATTTCTAAATAGGCTACGTTCAGATGGCACAGCTGTGCCTATTTCAGAATAATTGGCCTCCAGGGCGTCTCACAGCTGGCCTCTCTTTCCATGCCCCTCACAACGCTAAAGCGTACTTTTTCCTGCAGCCTTTAAAGGGCAGGCAGAAGGGAAAGTGCTTGTGGCATGACACAGGCCCTGTTCACACCATGCCACACAGCAGCACTCTGCTCTGCATCCCTTGCTGCAGTGAGCAACCCCAGCACTCCCTCCAAGCCCTCCACAGCTGCAAGCGAGCCTGCAGCACCTTGGAAGCCCCTGGGGCAGAAGAGGGCCCCATCCTGGACTAGTGTGGAGATCCCGGATCTCATCGAGGTCTGGGGAAAGGAATATAATCTCCAGGATCTCTGCACCAGGCACAGGAACGCTGATGTCCATGGATGAATGGCCACAAGCCTGGCCCAGAAGGGGCACACCTGCACCCAGGAGCAGGTGCGGATGAAAATTAAGGAGGTCTATCAGGCCCATGTCAAGGCCAGGGAACAAAGTTCCTGATCTGGAGTGGCACCCAAGACCTGCTGTTTTTATGCCCAATATCCTGGAAGGGGGTTGTTGGGTTCTCCCCACACCTTATCTAGACTCCAGCCTGGCCACACCTGTCGTTAACCTCCAGGAGGGCAGGGATGTGGACCAGGATGAGGGGGGAGGTGGAGGAGGAAGCCAGCAATAATACTATGCCTGCCCGCCAAGAGATCATCCTCAGCCTGTAGCTGGTCCCCCCTAACCCCAGGATATTTCCCAGGGCTTGGACAAGTCCAGGAAGGCAGATCAGGTGAGTTCTCAACTTTTCCCTATCCACATGTGGAGACAGGCAGCAGGTTTCAAGGGGCTGCATGCTCCTCATCCAGCCTTCTCAACTTGGAGAATCGCACAATAGCCTGTGCATGTTGGTGCACATGAAGTGCCAGTCTAGAGCACTCAGCCCCATGAGGCTGCCACACAGAAACCTGTCGCTCCTTCTCATGAGGTTCTTGGACAGGCCTGCCTTACTCCAGACTCCATGGTAGGACGCCTTCCCACCACAAGCCACACTAAGAAGGCTGGGGTCATGGACACACACAGCACAGGCTCGTGCCTGCATTCTCGGGCAGCTTCAATTCCTGGTCAAGCATGATGAGGCAGAGGACATCAATCCGCTGCCGGGGAGCCTGCCAGGGGGAGGAAATGGAAGGGACCTCAGTACCACCTCCATGGCACGCGGCATCTTCCACTCACACACACCTCCCCCAACTCCTCCAGTGGGCAGGGATAGAAGTCCTTTCTCTGTGGGATGCCCCACTGCCGAATCTGGTGTATGTTAGGCACTGAAGGAGGCCAAGCCTTCCTGTAACTCCCTCCCACCTGCAGACTCCTGGCACAGCTGGCACCTTCCCATACTTGCTTCTCCCCAAGAGGTTGGGGTAGTAATGCTCCCCTGGGACAGCCATGACCCTGCAGGGTCAGTGCCTGCCATGTAGGCCACAGATGGCCTTGCTCAAAACACACCACCATCGTCTCAACCGAGCCCCTCAGTGTTGGCTCAGACATTAGGCTAAGCTTCATGCACGCTGTCTCCTGAGATGACTGCCCT
The DNA here is from genome assembly GCF_052426305.1 of Pelodiscus sinensis. NCBI lineage: Eukaryota > Metazoa > Chordata > Testudines > Trionychidae > Pelodiscus > Pelodiscus sinensis. The sequence goes on from NC_143083.1 coordinate 675,716, forward strand.
TTTCACTTTTCCTCACAGCTGCACCAGCTGTGAGTGGGGCACATCCAACCCCTCCCACACCATCCTCCCAACCCTGCAAAGGCCACAGGCTCTGACAGCCCTGCAATGACCTGGAGCAGGAACATCTGGAGTGCCTCCATTCCATGAACAGGAACTTTGAGGAGGATAGCCAGGAGTGCTGTGCTGACTGGGAGCCGTGGCACAACTCTGGCAGCAGCTGTCTGAACACAGGAGACTATGCACACAGCATACTCCAATGCCATCAAGCACCTGTTCACCACCACTGAGCAGTCCAGCAGCCACCCCCCCCCAGCACCCACACCTGCCCCTGCTTCTCCTCTTAGCCCCCTTCTCGGGGCCACTGAGGGCCATGCACACAAGGTGGTAGGATGTCTCGGGAAGCCGAGGTGTCTTGACTCAGCTGAAGCAAGCGCTAGTCCAAGGCCCATCCCTGATTTTTTTTCCCCAGTCCTTCCCCAGTTATATATTCCTCAAATAAATATAACAGAGTTTCAAATGAAAAGTCTTTTGTATTTATTCTACAGTGGGGAGCAGGTGGGAAAGAAGGGCTGGGGAAGAGAGGAGTGGGGGAAGAAAGGCACAAAGGGGCAATGCAGAGGCCCCTTGTGAGGAAGCCCGGGGAAGTTGGCCTTGGCTGCAACTCTCCCTCAAGTCCTCCCTGATGTGCACTGCCCCGATGGGCTTGCTGAATGGCAGCAGTGTGCAGCAGCTCAAAAGGCAGGGAGGCTGAGAGAGCCACCTGGCTGGGGAGCTGGGCAGTCTTGGCTGGGAAAACATGAAGAGAAGGGACTAAGCTGAGTACTTAGGGTTTGGGGGCCTGGTGCCCCTTGCCCTAAGGGGTCTACAGCTGCCTGGCCCTGACTCTTGTAATCACATCACGTATATACTGTGCTGTATCCTGGAGAAGCAATAAACCCTTTCTATTCTACTGGCTGATGGAGTCTCATCCTGCTGCAGATGGGGGTGCAGGATCGGGGAGCTCCCCGACGTGCCGCAACAGTGGTGTCAGAAGGGGTTTTCATCATCAGAATTGGAAGTGTCACTGTCAGCATGGTCAATGTCCAATGGCTGAAGCATCTTTTCTATGAGAATTTATGTTACTGGATTTAAACTCTTAACTGCTGCTTCACTCTGTTGCTTTTGCCATCTCTTGCTTGCACTGCTTTCAAATCTTCGCTTCATTTTTATAAAAGGGTTCTTTTAAAACACAGTAACACAATAATTCGCTGAAGGCTATTGGTTATACAAAATTCTAATTGTATATATTTTGCAATGAACAACAGTTTGAAGTTATTTACTACAGCCCTTATAGCCTTATTTCAAAGTCTTGAAATTTCATCTGCTAACATGTTCTTGTTATTAAATTCCTCTAATAACTAGTGCATTATTTTGAATCTGAACACGGGACACTTGCCAGATTAGATAAAAAAGTTTATTAAACAACTAATATTATAATTTTATTATCACAAAAAAGTCTTTAAGAGTGAATCTAAAATTGGACAAAGATACTTTTCAGCTAAGCCTGATATGATTATTGTATATGAAGACACATAAGAAAAAACAGGAATACCAAAATTCTCCTATGGAGAGAAAAATATCTAACAAAGGTTAAACTCACCCTCATAGAACCACAGAGCTGGAAGAGACCTCAGAAGGTCGTCAAGTCCAGCCCCCTGCTCTAGGCAGGACCAATCCCAACTAAATCAACCCGGCCAGGGCTTTGTCAAGCCGAGACTTTGTCAACCCTCAGACCAAGCAAAATCACTTTACAGTAACAAAATTAATTATGACGTTCAAAACCTCTAAACTATGCAAAGACTGTAAACAGTGTTTCATAATGTAGACTCACTAATCCAGTCATGCAGATGTAACCAAAAAATTGGTGAAGGCCTGAGGTCCCACAATGCTTTAAATCAATGTTTGCAGGTATCTATATACAACTTTTGTTGTTGTCACTGTTCTAACTGCAAGGTGTATAATAAATGGAAATGACTTGGTAGAAAAATGTCAACATTTAAGGCCTGTTTGTCTCCTGAGATCCGGGCCAAATGGATCTCCTAGCCCCTGCCCCTCCCCCCCTCCGCCTCAATAGGGCCTGCCCACAGCTCCAAACCCTGGCAGTAGCAACTCTCCAGCCTGCAGTTCCATCCCCTGCCGGTAGCAACCCTCCCACCTGTCCATGGCCCCAAAACCTGGCAGCAGCAACCTGCCCTCCATGCGGTTCCTTCGATTGGCCAGAGCAGCCTGGCACAGGATTCTTCCAGCCCTAGCCAACTGGAGCCACCGTCCGCCATGCAGTTCCTCTGGCCCTGACCGGCTGGTCACCTGCCTCCTGCCGCACTGCTATGTGGCTCTGCTTAGGAGGTGGACAGGGTAGAAATTTCTTCTGTATGCGTGCGTACAAGCATGCAGCTTAGAAGGAACCATGCTCACCACCTGTAGAGTGATAGACTCATGGAATCACAGATTTGCCAGAGCCCACGGGTGCTCCCCAAGCCCAAGCCCCTTCCCACAGCAGGACCAACCACAATTACCACATCCCCAGTAGGGCTTTGTAAAGGTGGGACTGAAAAACCTCCAGGGAGGGTCTACCACCCCCTACGCAAGGGAATCCCATTCCAGTAGTTCACTGCCCTCCTGCGACAATAGCCCAAGAGCATGATACCTTCCTGTGCCTGGCCCCCATGGTTGATCTCTCCACAGTGAACTGGTTCCTGATGGAGAGGTAGCTGTCCGGCGTGGCGAGTTTCCAAATAGCGATGGCAACATGCTTCTAGAGGGGCATGGTGGGTCACATCTGGGTGTACTGTTGCCACAAAGTAGGGGCAATGCACTTGCAGAGCGCCAGGAAGGTGTCCTTCTGTGTGTAGACGTTTGGAGCCACTGCTGGTCATCCCATCACTCCATGATGATTCAGTCCCACCAGTTGGAACTGGTGTCCCAGTGCCAGAAGTGGCAGTGTAGAGTCAGTCCCAGTGCCAGAAGTGGCAGTGTACAGTGGGTAGGGTGGAGGTGAGAAGTAATGTGGTGCATGAGGAGCACCTGGGCAAGGGGGCTCACCCATCTTAGGTTGGTTGTTATCCTCAAACAGTGCTACAAGGGGAGCCTGCATAAACTGCACCAGGAGCTGTAGCAGCAGGTCTAAGAGCTGGTGAGTGCTTTGCTCCATAGTGGAAGTGCAGTGGTGTCAGCAAGAGCAAACAAAGCACACGGTGGAGTGTTTTCTGTCCCACAAGGAGGAACATAGCATGCCCACATCTTGAATACTGCATGCAAATGTGGTCACCTTGGCTCCAAAAAAATCATCTTAGCATTGGGAAGTTCATAAAAGGGCAACAAAAATATTTGGGGGTTTGGAGCAGCTGACATTTAAGGAGAGATTATTAGGACTGGGATTTTTCATTTCAGAAAAGAAGACTAAGGGGGGGATTATGATAGAGGACTATAAAATCATGACTGGTGTGGAGAAAGTAAGAAACAGTTATTTACTCCTTCCCATAACATAAGAACTACAAGTCACCAAATGAAATTAATAGGTAACTGTTTGAAACAAACAAAAGGAAGTATTTCTTCACACAATGCAGTCAACCTATGGAACTCCTTGCCAAAGGATGTTGTGAAGACCAACACTATAATAGGGTTCAAAAAAGAGCTAAATTCATTATTTAGGCTCATCAATGACTATTAGTCAGGATGGGCAGAAATGGTGTCCCTAGCCTGTCAGAAGCTGGCAATGGATAACAGGGGATGGAGCACTTGAGGAATGCCTGTTCTGTTCATTATTTCTTGGGCACCTGGCATTGGCCACTGTCAGAGGGCAGGATACTGAGCTAGATGGATCTTTGGTCTGATCCAGTATGGCCATTCTTAACAGGAATAATTGCACTATGTCCTCAGTTCTGTATAAGGCACAAATAAGAAAACAGGTCCAGGGTATGCCGAATTAAAGATTTTGCCAGGCCAGAGAGGGTGCTATGGATCTGGACATGAAGGGGTAGGGTTGGAGCACTTATCTGCTGCCCCACACCTGGGAGAGGCACATGGATTTGCACTCCCTGCTGCTTTCAGGCACCAAGAAGCCTCAGGGGATCCAACTCTGTGCACTGCCATTCCCCCAGCTGAGGGTCAGGGGGAATTACAACATGCAAACCTGCTTCCTACTCCACACCACAGGTGTTCCCAGATTAGGGTTACCCAGTGTACAGAAGTTCAAGTGTACTGAATTACTGAACCAGATGACACAGTGTGATCTTGTGTTTTCTCACCACCCCTCAAGTCCTACCTGTATTTGTCATTTGCTCTTGTCCTTATCTTAATTTAGGCTCCAATTTGCTTAAAAACTTTACACGCATAAGTAGTGCTATTGAACTCAATGGAACTAACGTACACGAGGTTAAATTCATGCATAAATGTTTGCTGGGTGAGAGCCTGAATCTAAACACTCTTTAGCATTCTATTTTTATGTGCAGTGCTTTAAAATCGACAGTGCTTTATTGTTCCCATATTTTATAGGAAGATTAAATACAAACATAAAAGTGAAAAAAGCATTAGCGCATGGGGTTATATACAAAAATTGGAAAAATTACAAGAGAGCATTAAAATAGGGTACAATTCATTTAGCGTTAGCCTAGGGCTGTAAGTGTTCCTTTGTGCCACCAACCTTGCTGATAAATCGGAAAGCATTTCTGAAATCTGTGCAGATTACTGCATTTCATTTTAGTTGAGGCTACCCAAGGCACAAAAACATGATGTAGAGCAGAGTAAAGATGCTCCTCTTCACCGAGGTCCTTTTGAAGCCACATAATGAAATACCTATTGTACAGTGCAAGATACAAGTTACAGTCCATATCCTAGGACATACATAAAATCATAAAACACTAGAACTGGAAGGAACCTTAAGAGGTCATCAAGTCCAGTCTCCTGCACTCACTGGCTGTGTCTAGACTGGGCCACTTATTCTGGAAAAGCAGCCGCTTTTCCGGAATAACTTGCCAGCTGTCTACACTGGCCCCTTGAATTTCCGGAAAAGCACTGACGATCTACTGTAAGAAATCAGCTGCTTTTCCGGAAATACTATGCTGATCCCGTTCGGGCAAAAGTCCTTTTTCCGGAAAACTGTTCCGGAAAAGGGCCAGTGTAGACAGCCCAGTAGTCTTTTCGGCAAAAAAGCCCCGATCGCAAAAATGACGATGGGGGCTTTTTTGCGGAAAAGCGCGTCTACATTGGCCACAGACGCTTTTCCGGAAAAGCATCCTGCCAATGTAGACGCTCTTTTTCCGGAAATACTTATAACGGAAAACTGTTCCATTTTAAGCATTTCCGGAAAATCATACCTGTGTAGACGTAGCCACTATCTAGACTATCCCTGACAGGTGATTGTCTAAAAATCTCCAGTGATGGAGATTCCACAGCCTCCCTAGGCAATATAAATTTCATGGCTGGTATCAGGCTCTTTGCAACGGAGACCTGATCAATCCAGAGATGAAATTCAGGGAGTGTGAAAAGGTGTGGTCACAGAAGACCTCTTGAGATTGTTCCCTGGTGTGCTGATCACGCCACTGACATCTGCCTTTTTGCTTTCTGGGACTCCCCACCACTCTGTCCTGCTGGACCAGATCTTCTGGTTTCCCCCAGACAAGGCAGAGTTGGGTCTGCTCCCTGAAAAGCAAAGCAGACACTGAACCACTTCAGCTCCGGGAGAATGTAGTTCTAGGGTATAGCATACAGGAAACCAACCCCACATAAATCCCTCTTTTCTGTGTAAGTTTTACACAAGGAAAGCTTGAGGATGTTTGCCCGCTTTATCAATGAAAGAGAGATGCACACTGATCATTCCCTCCAGGTAAAAATGATTGATGCAGGGCCTGATAGTAAACAAAAATGTTTACGAAACAGAATTACAAACAGAAGGATTTAAGCGGCTACAAGTAAAAATAGACAGATCAAAGTAAGTTACTAAGTTAATGAAATAAAAGCACATAGCTAAGGCTAATTCACAAAAAAAATCTTAATGCCAGCAGACTCTTATCCTAACGAGTTGTTCTTGTTCTACGCAAAATCTTCAGGTCAGACTTTTTTACCCTGACCTGGGTCCCCATGTAGGGATATTAAAAAGCAGTTTGGGGTTTTTTTGGTAAATGTGTCACCGCTGAAAATTTCAGTAGTGAGATGTTTACACACAGGGGAAGCAACGGAGGCAGCAGTGCAAGGGGGAGAAGCAGGCAGCTCTGGAAGCCAACTTAAGAGATGGCTCCATGAGCACTGGCTCCTTCCTGCCTCCCTCTCCCTCCCCCACACTGCTGCAGGTATGAGAGGCAGCAACGCAAGGTAGCAATGCTCACAGGGAGCAGGCTTAAAAGTGTATGTGTGTGTGGGGGGGGGTGTGCTTGTGTGTAATCATTCCTATAAGCCCAGGCTCATTGGTTAACTGTTTAAAGGTGTATATTAATATCTCTCTAGCCCCCAGCCCTTTGTATCCTTTCAGGATTTTCCAGAGCACCTGAAGACCAAGGGCTAGCAGGTAACCCAACTCTGTGCCTTGTCATAATTATATAAGAAACAGTGTCTGTACACTCATGCTCAGTTATTTCAACTTCAATGGCATTTATAACCAACTTGGGAATGAAAGGTTAATTCTGGTGGGCTTTACCAACTCTATGTCCATAAAAATCTGCCTGTCTCAGTAAGTAAATACTTTAGGGCAGTTTGCAGAAAAATATATGATATAGCGAATAACAATTCTCCTCCTCTTCTTCCCATAAGTTATTCCTTTATTGTTCAGTCCCCAACATCCAGATATTTAGGGTGATATGCAGCTCTCTACAGTCAAATACAAGTGACCAATCATTACAATTACAGCAACATAATGTTATTTTGCTATACTTTATAAAAATGCATTACAAATGGCAAACAATAGAGCAGCAGCTCCTCAAATAGCCTATACTATGCAATAAGAAATGAAGAGCAAGGAGTGAGTGAAAGCAGAGATTCCTCTGACCATTAGATGTTATTGTTCTACAGTTATTTATGTGTGCTAGACAACTTTAAAAATTTTGCTTGAGTGTCTAGGTTGGTAGGCCTAAAAACCGACACTCACAGAAAGGCAAGCTAGAGGTGGGCGCACAAATGGGCTGACGTGTGTTTGCTGATAGTCCAGCATTTATCAGGGACTGCTGAAAAAATGTGAAAAAGTCCCATAAGTCAGACCATACTTTTGGTAATTATTATCCAGGAGGGTCAGTTTGTGTGTCTACCATCATGAAAGTGCTCTCCACCCTTTAACAGTAAGCTACTTTATTTAAATAATGATAACACCATCTTACAATCTGGTTAAAGTTACGAGTTGTGTCCTGTTCCTTTAACATTTAAGACTTGTATAGAAGAACAGATAAAAACTCTTTGTTGATATTTTGAAAATACTGCAGTCTTTTAATCGATGGAAAAATCATGTTTCCAGCTGAAAGTCCAAGTTACCAAAGACTGCTCTCCAAACAGGTTTCTTGGTGACTTTCAAGATCCAAATAACCTAGCAGATAACAGAAAACACAAAGTAGTTGAGAATTGGGTGTAATTGTATACTAGTCCTCCAGTTAAACATCATGACAGTCAGAAGAGATGTTAATACATATCTGGGGTAATTCTATTTTCCCATTCACAGGACTATATAGCTACAAAGGTGAAAAGCTAGCAGCTATTTTGATAGGTTGTCCATTGAGAACAAGCACGAGCACTGTTTTTTCTGAGAATGACAGAGAAAGAGAGAGAGAGATTGATTTTTCTTTTTTATATTCAAGATACTACTAAAGTCATTTGCCTCCATATAATTGACATATTTAAGGAACACATGGTAAGAAGCACTAGATTCATGGTGATGAGCAAAGAAACATGCATTACAAGTGCCAGACGGGAACATCTCCTTGCAGATCAAAACTGAAACAAATGAAGTTCAACAGCCCAAAACCAAAGGAAGACAAAGGGACCAGAAAGCTAGGGATAAAAACAAGATGTCTAACTTCAGAAAATTACAGCAATAAGATCCTATTTGGTTCTACTTACACAATCATGCAAAACATCATGAAGATATTCCACAAGGCAATGAAAATTCGAAAGTACCTGAGACTCAACAAAAACTCCCTGATATTGTCACCTACAAAATCAAAGGTAAAACCTTTTAACAAATACAAACACACATGCCCATTTATGCATTACATTTTCAATATTAACTGAAATATGTCATCAGCTGTTAGTACAATATAAAAATTGAGTGTTACAAAGGATAAACGAGGTGGGATGACCACCACCTAATTTCAGTCTGTCACTAACATGAACGCCATTTCACTACTTGATGAGGACACCAGGCTAGAGTATTTAAATTTGTGATGTATGGTCAGCATACCCCTACCCCAAACCTTTCCCCTGCTCCCAGCCCTTTGGCTGCAGCACTGGGGGTTGGAGAGGAGGCACAGATAGACCCGGGCAGCTGGGAAGAGAACAGGCCCTATCAGATGGGGAGGGAGTGGCCTAGAGGAGGGAGCGGCCTACAGGAGGGAACAAATAGACTCCAGGTGGGCAGTGTGTGCCTAGTTAGGCTATATCTGTCTTCCCACCTCAATCATTCACCATAATGAGGATAAATACAAAAGGGTAACTTAAAAGCACATGTGTTAATGAGGAAATCAATGCATAAAGGTACTGAGCTCTTCTGCAGAATAGATGCTAATGTCCAAAAATGTCTGAAGGATTGTACACTGTAAAACTTAGGACTCCTTCTCCAAGTCACAATACTGAGAGGAAGAGTAGTGCCAGCAGAGGCAGATGTTGTCTCATCAAGTTAAAAGCAGAGACTGACAGGCTGACCAATTTAGCTATGGATCAATCTGTTAACTTGTGTTTGGGGGTCTCAGAAATGGATTCATGTTAAGCACTTTTGACTTAGAGGTTTCCCACACAGCTTTGATTAATCAGAGAAAAGCTGCCTGTGTGAAGAAGTGCACCATTCACAGCCAGCTGTGCAGTACTCAGGCTAAGCAAAACAATACACTGATAGTCACAGATAAGGTATTCACTCATCGAGCCTATTACCGGTATTTGGCTCCCTAGATTCTTCACCGAAGCCCTGAGTGTCTTTCTTCTTCCTGCAGGGACACAGGAGTTATTCCCACGTTGCTCTAAACCAGTGCTTCCCAGACTTTTCGGCATCACGCCCCCTTTTTGATTTTTCAGAAACCCTCACACCTCCCCTCCCCTAACAATAGCTGCAAAACTTGGGGTGGGATTGACGGGGGCATGTGGGGCTGGGTCGCCTCACCCCCCCCCGGAAGTTCCCGCTCCCCCGGGGGGGCACGTCCCCCAGTCTGGGAACCCATGCTCTAAGCAGACATGCATGAAGAGTGGGAGTCCCAGTAGGACCTAGAGCTGGGGCGGGGTGCAAGGCCACCAGAGCTCGGGGTGACGGGGGGGGCGGGGCGCAAGGCCACCAGAGCTCGGGGTGACGGGGGGGGCGGGGCGCAAGGCCACCAGAGCTCGGGGTGACGGGGGGGGCGGGGCGCAAGGCCACCAGAGCTCGGGGTGACGGGGGGGGCGGGGCGCAAGGCCACCAGAGCTCGGGGTGACGGGGGGGGCGGGGCGCAAGGCCACCAGAGCTCGGGGTGATGGGGGGGGCGGGGCGCAAGGCCACCAGAGCTCGGGGTGATGGGGGGGGCGGGGCGCAAGGCCACCAGAGCTCGGGGTGATGGGGGGGGCGGGGCGGGGCACGGGGGGGGCGGCAGCGGCTGCCCCGGGAGACCCCGCTCGGGCCCGAGCGCCCCGCACTCACAGCCGGAAGTTCAACACGGCGCCGGCGTTCATCAGCAGCGTCCTGGGGAGAGAGAGCGCGTGAGAGCGGCGCGCGCGACCCGGGGCTCCCGCCCGTCGCCCGAACCCCCCCGTACCCGCACAGCAGCAGGTCCCCGAGCATCGCGGCGGCTTCCGGACCGGGACAGGAAGCGGAAGTGCCTCTGACAGCTCACTTCCTGCGCGGCTCCCGCCTCCAAGTGGGCCGAGACTTCCGGGCGCGCAGGGGGCGGGGCCTATGCGCGCGGCTCGCTGGGGTCCGCCCCCGCCCGGAGAGGGGCGGGGTCGCGCCAGGCCCCAGAGCAGCGCTCGCTCCCTCCCTCGGGCGGATACAGCCCCGCAGCCCGGGCGCGTCGGGAGGGGGAGGGGGTTTGAGCGCGCGCAGTCTCCGCCCCGGGGCTGATTGCGGAGGGGAGCGCGAGCTCATTAACACGCAGGGAGGGGCCTAGGGCCCGTGTCCGAGCCCCGCTCCGCGGCTGCCCCTCCCCGTGTCCCCACGCCAGGGCCACGCTGCCCGGAGGTGCGGGGGGGGGGCAGAGCTGGGTCTGTAGCCGGGAAACTTCAAAACCAGCAAATGGTCCAATAGCCCCGTAAAGACTCGAACGTGGCGCTGTAGCCGGCAGGAGGCTTCGTGGCGAAACCTGCTCAGCTCAGGGCCCCGCTGATGCACCATCCGCCTGCGGCCTCCAGCCTCCAGCCCCGACAGCACCTCTTCAGTCTCCGAACAGGCCAAGATCTACCGCCCCGCCCCTTCCTTGAAGCCCCGCCCTCTAGTCTCCTGTCCATGCTTGCTATCCCCAGCCCGTATACACGCTGTTAAACAGTTTCTTTTTAAATTATGCAATATATAAAAGTAAAATCACGTTTAGAGTTATGAAATAAATGGTCTGTTTTTAATTCATGCTATTTAAATGTCTAATGAAGCATTTACATTTATACATTTTGTTCTCTGCTATTTTGTAAATCTAAAATCAAGTATTGATAATTCTATATTTTTTCTTCCAATAACAAAGTCTCAGTGTGACACCTGTGACTGAACAGTATCTGCCAGTGTCTTGAAGTCTGGGTTGTAGTCTGAGATTGCTAGTCGTACACAGTCCATCAGACGGGCATCTGTGATCCTGCCCTCAGCCTGGGAAGCTTGCTCCAGCACAGCGGGAGCTAGATGCAGCCTCCCTGGGCTGAGCACAGGGCAGCCGGGCTGGAGGGAAGAGAAGTAGCTGCCCGGCCAGCTGGCCATGGCACTCAGCCAGGGTGCACCAAGCTCCACGTGGGCAGGCGCAGAGGAGAAGCCACCGATCAGCTGGAGCGTGGGGCAGCTTCTTTCAGCTGAAAGCCACAGTCAGCTTGCTGGAGTGTTTCAGCCCTCCCGACCTCCCAGCTCCCACCATTCCTTGCACCTACTCACCTGTGTTGTTGCTCAGTAAGTAGCTGCTCCTCAAATGAGGAAATCTAATGTAAATGTACTGCGCAGGCGCGCAGTTCGGAGAGGGCTCAAGAGCTACTCTTAGAACCCCTGAGAGCTACTGGTAGATCACGATCTACTGGTTGGTGACCACGGCAATACAGTTAGCAATATCACAGAACCCCTCGGTAATAGACTCGATGACATTTCAATCCTCTTGGAAATTGGAGGAGTTAGTAACAAACTTTTTCACCAAGTCCTATACAATACATAGGTAGAGTCGACTCTGGATGTCCTTTTGGACACCTCAGCTTGCCAGATATGGAGCCAGAGCTGCCTCTGGGCAGTCTTTGGCATTGCAGCTTGTGTTGCAACTCATGCAGCAGTTTCTGTAGGCTACCTCCCTGGCCCTGCAGGAACTCAATCCCCTACTGCTCTGAGAGACCCTACTTGGATCTCTGCGGGCATTGTTCATGCAGCTGGATCCCGTCCACCCTCCCCATCTCTGGCGTCTGGGCACCAGTGCAGAATTGTGGGACCAGATTGTAATGGAGTGATGGGGAGACCAGCAATGGCTCCAGAACTTCAGGATGAGGAAAGACACCTTTATGGAGCTCTGTGAGTGGCTCACTCCTGCCATCAAGTGATGGGATGCTCATATGAGACCCACCAACTAACTACAGAAGTGTCTCACCATCACCCTCCGGAAGCTCGCCATGATGGATTGCTTCCAATCCGTGAGGAACCAGTTTGGTGTGGGGAGCTCGACCATCAGGGCCCTGGTCATGCAGGTATGGCATTCTTAGCTATTGTCCCAGGAGGGGGGATGGACTGCAGAAATGGGCTTCCCTAGGGAAACAGGGACGGGGTAGGGGGGGAAGTGGTGCAAGCCCCCTTCCTGGGAGGTTTTTGCAGTCCTGCCCTCACAAAGCCCTTCTGGGGGTTGGGGTGAGTGGGTTTCTCCTGGTGAATGTGCGGGGAGGGGGGAAGAAAGGGGTTGGACTGTAGGAACTCCCAGGGGCTCTGGCACCTCTGTCAATCTCTGTTTGTCTCCTTCTACAGGTGGTCAGGACCATCAACTCCATCCTGCTGCGGAGGGTCATCTACCTTTGCAATGTGGACACCATCATTGCTGGTTTTGCTGACTTGGGCTTCCCCAGCTGTGTGGGAGAGGGTGTTATTGGCAGCACCCACATCCCCATCCAGGCCCCCGATCACTGGGCATCTCTCTACACCAGCCAGAAGGAATACTTTTCAATGGTCCTGCAAGCCGTGGCGGACCACTGGAACCAGTTCACCAACATCTGTGTTGGATGGTCAGGGAAGGCACACAACGCGCATGTCTTTAGGAACTCTAGTATGTTCCACAAGCTGCAAGCCGGAACGTTTGTCCCCGACCTCACCATCAGGGTCGGGGATGTGGACATACCCGTCTGCATGGTGAGGGATGCGGCCTTCCCTCTCCTGCATTGGCTCATGAGGCCATACATCGGACACCTCAACCCCTCTCAAGAACAGTACAGTACCAGGCTCAGCAGGGACCGCATGGTCATGGAGGGTGCCTTTGGCCATTTGAAGGCATGGTTCAGATGCCTCCTCACCCAGCTGGACCTCAGGGAGCACAACATTCTGCATGTGTATGTTGTGTGCTCCACAATGCGTGTGAGTGGAAGAGGGAGGCATTCCTGCCAGGATGGGGGGCGGAGGCTAACTGGATTGGCAGGGCCTACGAACAGCCATGCACAGCTGCTATCTGGCAGACCCGTCAGGGGGCTGTGCACATCCAGGAGGCACTAAGAAAGAGTCTCTCCTGGGCCACCCCACTAGGGGCTTCTGCTTCACCCCTCACTGCCTTTCCTCCAACAACCCCTCCCTTCCCCCCTTTCTCGCTGACAAACAAAACATTTGTTTTTGAAAAACTACAAACTCTGAGTTTTTTATTTGGGGTCAAAACAACTGGAGAGAGACTGGGGAAAGAACCTGGGCAAGGGGAGGACGGAGGGAAAAAGAGGGGTGATGAGACCCTCGGTGGAGGGAGGAGGGAGCTGGAAGGGTTAGGCGGAGAGGTGAGGAGAGGCTCAGGGCTGAAAGTGCACTCTTGTGCGGGACTGCTGAGTGTGTGTGTGTCAATGCCCCCAGCTTCCTTCTAGAGGTGGCTTGAGGAGGGAGGGTGTCCCTCCTGTCCCAGCCCATGTTCATGAGCATGGCAGACCTCTCCATGACACCCTGAGGCCAGCAGCACCCGGGTCTTCTGTGGCAGTCTCCTGGGGCTGTGTGGCCAGGAGCAAAGTGAGACGCTCTCACGTGCACAGGCTGCTGCGTGATCCCTGGGCTTCAAGGGCCAAACGAGGAGTACCCAGCTACCCCTCGTCGTCCACCCCCTCCACTTCTGTGTGAAGGGAATGTGATGGCACTCACATGAAATTCCTTCCCCTGCCTTGAATGATGCCTGGGACACATCTACAGGAAGGGGTACCGGCTCCATGGTCAGGAGGGTGCTGATGCTGGCCTCGTCTGGCTCCTCCTCTACCTCCTCCTCCTCACCTCTCCCTCCTGCAAGGATGATGACGGGTGTCTCAAGCCCGGAGTCCACAACCAGGGTGGGAAGGTACTGCCCCGCCCCCCGGGGATGCAGGCCAGGTCTTGAAAAGAAGAGCAAGTGTGGGATTCTGCTCCACAGCGGGAGTTGGCCTCTCTTGTCCTGGCACGTGGGGCAGAGCTCTTTTACCTTCATCTGCACCTGCTCCTGTGTGCGGATGTGCCCCTTGTTGGCCAGGCTCTCGGCCATCCAGCCATAGACAGTTGTATTCCTGCATCTGGTTTGGAGATCCTGGAGGTTGGTCTCGTCACCCCAAATCTCAATAAGGTCTAGGATCTCTGCACCAGACCAGGAAGGCGCGCATCTTTTTTGGCCCCTGGCAGGCTCCTGGGAGCTGTCTGACTGCTCCCTGGGAGCAGCGGAGCTCTAGGTGGGAGCAGCAGACTGGCTCATTTTGGGGGGTAAGGTGAGGCAGTGGCAGCTGCAGGGTGGCTCAGGGCTTCCTGCCTGCCACAAGCCCGTTCGCTTTAGGCTGCAGCTTTAAGGGCTCTGGAGGAAGGGGAAATAGAGTCTGGCTGAGTGTGGACAGAGCAGCCAGCAAGGCACCATGGAAGGGCAGGAGGCCCCTTCTTTTGAAATAGCAGCTGTTGCCCTGTCTACACAGCCCCTATTCCAAAATAACTCTGTTGTTCTTTGTAGAATGAGTACAGCAGTCAGAATAAGCCATCCATTATTTCAAAATAACAGAATTTCGGTGTAGACGCTCACAGAGTTATTTCAGAATAGCAGCCCTTATGCTCGGCAGGGACCCAGTTATACTGCAGAGTGACCATATAGGGGCGGCTGCACTACTAAGAGAGTAACCAGCAGGGGCCCAGGGGGCCTCTTATCTTGTAGGCCACCTGCCCAAGTAAATGCCTCCCCTCCCCTAAAGTATCAAGTCCCCCTGCTCCAGTGCCAGGTGGGGTGCGGGGAGCCCTGTTGCCCCACTGCACCCCCAGGAAGCAGGAGTCAGGACGGGGCTGGGAGGTTGGGGACGGCTTACTGGGGCCACAATGGCAAAGATGGTGCTGCTCCAGCAGCGGCTCCTCCCAGGGGCCTGAACAGCACGCCCTCTGCTCCCACAACCTCCCTGGGAAGCACTGCTAGGCCTGGCTCCTCTGGAAGGAACAGGCAGCTGGGGCCCGGCAGAGCTGCTCCAGCCCCCCAGAAGAAGCTGCTGTCCAATCTCTCACCCCAGCTCCCCACCCCCCATCCCTTTGCCCTGAGTTCCTCACCCCAAACCCTGATTCCTGCACTCCTCATCTCCTCGGGCCCCTGCTCTGAGCCCCTTCTCATCCCTAAATCCTCACTCCTGCACCCCCTGCACTCCTAGCCTCCTGCCCTGAGCTCCTCCTCACCCCCAATCCTGTCCTGATTCCTGCACCCCCACACCCTGCCCTCAGTCCCAAATAACTCACAAATCACCATATGCATAAGGCATGGCAATTATATATATGTATATATACAGGTGACCCCTGACTTATGACTGCCCAACCTGTGACCCCCCCGCATTTACGGATGCCCTGCTCTGCAAGCCACGGGGCCACCTACTGCCCAGCACAGCCCACGGCCAGCTCTGGATGCCATTCACGCCGTGCCGCTGGACTGCCTACTGCCTGGCACAGCCTCCAGATGGCTCCTCGAGACTACAACTCCCAGAGGCAGAGTGGGCCAGGAACGGAATCCTCATTCATAACATTGCCCCGATGGGCAATAAGGGTTCGATTTACGACGATCCGAGTTATGATGGTTCTCCAGGAACCAATTAGGTCGTAAATGCAGGGGTCGCCTGTATTCAGCTCCCCACGTATGTATAATTACTATCCCCTATGTAGTAAAGTCGCTCGCTGGGGCACCTCTGTCCGGAGAAATGCAAGTGACCTACTGAATTATTTAACTAGAAGCTTTAATAAGAGAACAGCTTGTGGGGCAGGAATAGGAGTTTTGTGCCACACACTGGTTTCCTCTTGTACTGAGTGGATGTGTAATACTCAACAGGGTAGGCTGGGAAATCCCTCAGCAATGGACTTGAAGCCTGGCTTCTGTACTTCCCAGATTCTCACCATTCATTTTTAATTGCTTATTTTGGAATAAGGTGGATAGTCTTTGAAAGTCTCTCATTTTTAAATCTCTTCCCACTGCTTTTGGGGAGTAGCTGGATGCAGAGTCTACCACAGTTATTACCAATAGAGATGCAGCCGTGTTAGGCTGGTGTAGCTGAAACAAAAAACAGGGCTATGTAGCACTTTAAAGACTAACAAGATGGTTTATTAGGTGAGGAGCTTTTGTGGGCCAGACCCACTTCCTCAGATCAAATTGTGGAAGAAAATAGGCATGATCATATATACCAAAGGATACAATAAAAAAAAAAAGTGAACACGTATGAAAAGGCCAAATCAAATTTCAGAACAGAGGGGAAATGAGGCGGGGAGGTAAATGTCTGTGAGCTAATGATATTACAGGTGATAATTGGGGAAGCTAACACCTTTGTAATGGGTAAGATAATTAGCATTTTTGTTGAGACCTCGCTGTAAAGTGTCAAATTTAAGCATGAATAACAGTTCAGAGGATTCTCTTTCAAGTCTGGTGTTAAAATGTCTTTGAAGCAGGATGCAGGTAATCAAGTCATTGAGACAATGCCCTTTCTGGTTGAAATGGCAAGAAACTGTTTTTTCTTTGTGATCCTGTCTAATATCTGTTTTGTGGGCATTGATCCTTTGGCAAAGTGTCTGAGACATTTGTCCAATGTACATAGCAGACAGACACTGTTGGCACATGATAGCATAAATTATATTTCTGGATGAGCAGGAATATGTGTTCTTGATATTGTAACTGAATTGGTTAGGTCCAATAATGATATCAGCAGAGTGAATATGTGGACAATGCTGGCAACGGGGTTTGTTGCAAGGGAAAGTTCCAGGCTTGGTATCAGTGTGGTATGTCCTGTGGTTGTTGGTAAGAATCATCTTGAGGTTAGGTGGTTGTCTATAGGAGACTATGGGTCTGTCTCCCAGAGCCTCTCGGAGTTTAGTATCCTGTTCCAGTTTAGGTTGTAGTTTATTGATAATGTGTTGGACGGGTTTAAGTTGGGGGCTGTAGGTGATGACAAGTGGTGTTCTATTGTTGGTTTTCTTGGGTCTGTCTTGAAGTAGATGGTTTCTGGGTATTCCAGTAGTATTACTGGTTTCTGGGTATTACCAGTGGGACTAGACTTCCTTACTTGGGATTCTTTCAGAACCTGCTACCCCTAAGAAACCTTTTCCAATAGCCCAATAAAGACTTCACTTTGCCATTGTAGCCACAAGGAAAGCATTTCCCCTTTTACATTTGATTGTTGAGGCTTGTGATGCACATTCAAAGGTAAATCCTGCAACAGAAAGAACTTAGACCAAGGATTGGCACTTTGCATAAACCAGAAGCAACAGAAACAGTATTTGCATGGTGAAACAAAAGACAGGACTATGCAGCACTTTAAAGACTAACCAGATGGTTTATTAGGTGATGAGCTTTCATGGGCCAGACCCACTTCCCCACGAAAGCTCATCACCTAATAAACCATCTTGTTAGTCTTTAAAGTGCTGCATAGTCCTGTCTTTCGTTTCAGCAAGACCAGACTAACACGGCTACATCTCTATTAGAATTTGCATTGGTCACACTTGGGAGCAGAAAGAGCCTGGTAGGATGAGACTGGGAGTGTCCAGTCAGATAGGAGCAAGGGCAGACCTAGGACAGGTTGGACAGGACCCAGTGGGAAAGGGAACAGTAGCCAGTGAGACAGGACTCAGTGGGAAAGGGATGAGATTTTGCAGGGCCCAGGGCAGCACAATTTCATGGGGCCCCCCTTTGACATGGTGCATGCGTGGTGCTTCTTGAAGCGCGGGGCGGGGCGGCTGCCCTGCTCGCCCTGCCCTGTACCCGCCACTGTGGGTAGGGATGGTGTCATTAGCCTCCATTTTTCAAAAGCTGGGAATGGGCGACAGTGGGATCGCGAGAAGATGCCTGTTATGAGAGAGGACATTGGGCTAGAGACCTTTGGTCTGATCCAGTCTGGCTGTTCTTATGGGCGGGGGGGGGGGGAGTTTCCCGGGACTTAAAGGAGCTCCATCTTCTCCTCCCTCCCCCCAAGACAAGGCTTTGGCTGAGTCCCGGACACAGCTGGGGAGCAGAGGGGTGGTGCTGCCGGACGAGTGCCTGGAAGGCTGGGTCTGTGCCTGGGAGTGAGGGGAGCCGGCGGGCGGGGTGTCTGTCTCGGGGACAGGGGTGTCAGTGTCTGGCGATGCAGAGCAGTCGGAGGGGTCTGCAGTGGGGGACGCTGAGGCCCCATGCCTAAGGCACAAGAGGGGCTGGATGCGAGGGGGAAGGCCCTGCTCCCCGGAGAGGGGGGTCTGTGCCCGGGCACAGGGAGTCTATTCCTGGGGCAGGAGAGGAGCCGGCGGAGGGGGAAGGCCCTGCTCCCCGGAGAGGGGGGTCTGTGCCCGGGCACAGGGAGTCTATTCCTGGGGCAGGAGAGGAGCCGGCGGAGGGGGAAGGCCCTGCTCCCCGGAGAGGGGGGTCTGTGCCCGGGCACAGGGAGTCCATCCTGGGGCAGGGGAGGAGCCGGCGGAGGGGGAAGGCCCTGCTCCCCGGAGAGGGGGGGGGTCTGTGCCCGGGCACAGGGAGTCTATTCCTGGGGCAGGGGAGGAGCCGGCGGAGGGGGAAGGCCCTGCTCCCCGGAGAGGGGGGTCTGTGCCCGGGCACAGGGAGTCCATTCCTGGGGCAGGAGAGGAGCCGGCGGAGGGGGAAGGCCCTGCTCCCCGGAGAGGGGGGTCTGTGCCCGGGCACAGGGAGTCTATTCCTGGGGCAGGAGAGGAGCCGGCGGAGGGGGAAGGCCCTGCTCCCCGGAGAGGGGGGTCTGTGCCCGGGCACAGGGAGTCTATTCCTGGGGCAGGGGAGGAGCCGGCGGAGGGGGAAGGCCCTGCTCCCCGGAGAGGGGGGTCTGTGCCCGGGCACAGGGAGTCCATTCCTGGGGCAGGAGAGGAGCCTGCGGAGGGGGAAGGCCCTGCTCCCCGGAGAGGGGGGGTCTGTGCCCGGGCACAGGGAGTCTATTCCTGGGGCAGGAGAGGAGCCGGCGGAGGGGGCTTTACGTGCCGGGGCTGCCTGTGTCCTGGGGCGCCAGGTGCCGGAGGGACTGGCCCTGCGGGGCCGCGGCGGCTGACGCCCGGCAGCGAAGGAGGCGGGCCTGGGGGCGGCCCGAGCGGGGTGGGCGGCTCCGAGGCCAGCCGGAGCGGGCGCTCCAGTCCGTGGGCTCCGAGCGCTGCCCGGCTCCTCCGCCCGCGGCTGCGGCCATGGAGCTCGTGGGGGCCCTGCAGCTCGGGGAGCTGGCGGCCGCCTTCGCCCGGGTGCCCGTCTTCCCGCTCCTCGACCTGGGCTACTTCATCGTCTCCATCCTCTACCTGAAGTACGAGCCAGGTGAGTGCAGGACGCGTCCCTGGGCGGGCAGAGCCCAGCGCCGCAGCCAGCCGGGCCCCGCTTCCCAGGGAGCCCCCGAGCGGCGGCTGGGGGCTGCCTCCGCCCCTCTGCTAGGAGCCCGGGGTCTCACCCGCCCGCAAGCCCCGCTCTGCTAGGAGCCCGGGGTCTCACCCGCCCGCAAGCCCCGCTCTGCTAGGAGCCCGGGGTCTCACCCGCCCGCAAGCCCCGCTCTGCTAGGAGCCCGGGGTCTCACCCGCCCGCAAGCCCCGCTCACGTTGGCCCCACGGGAGCTGGGGTCCCCTGCGCCATCCCCCCAAGCACCGCACCCCGGCCGCCCCGTCGACTGGCCTGCCACCCGCGTGCCCTTTGGGCGCCGCCGCCGCACAGGAGCAGCGCGGGGCCGGGCTATATAAGGCCGTGGACAAGCAGGTGTGGTAAAGTGATCGCCGTCTTCAGAAAATAGCCGCGGTCACTCGGGCTGGGGGAAGGGCGGCGAGGGGCGCTAGGCTGCCCTCGGGCAGGGAGAGCGGGGAAAATCACCGGCAGAGGAGCAGCGCTAGACGGGTCCCCCTAGCACAGTGTTTCCCAATTTTATTTAGCCTCGGATCCCTTTTAAACTCGGAAGAATTTTGCGGAACCCCTACTAATTGTCTGCTATATGGAGCTGAAAAAGTAGACCCCAAATAAGTAAGGGTGATAATAAACAAATGCTAAACAAGGTCACCAGATCAACAGTTAGTTTAACTGCACATATTTAAAAACAAGAATCACATCGTATTACTTGTTATTTTTGTAATCATAAAATGTGATTGTAATGGAATTTTCTCACGCAACCCTTATTTTCACTTCCCGGAACCCTGGGGTTCTGCAGAACACCATTTGGAAAACACTGCTCAGCACATGCCAGCCCTCCCAAGGCAGCTACCCACCATGCCTGGAAACAGCAAACTGGAATAAAGACTCCAGGAAACACTGGGCATGCAGTAGACCCCAGGATCCATAACATAACTATGCCCCGGGAGAGATTGAAAATGAGAACATTTCTGCATCACTGTCCACAATATGAAGTGTATGACTGAAACACCCTTTCGTGATCAAAATAGTAACAGATTCTGCCAACACAAAACAAGGAAGAAAAACTTAACAGCACTGGGAGAAAGGAAAGACATGGCACCACACTTTGTAGTATCCGATCACTGAATCAGGTCTGGACAATAACTCCATATAGGGCTAAAAGACAGTGAAACTCTGACCTAGAGCAGTGGTCCCCAACCTTTCAGGGCTGCTGGGCACCCGGGGGCAGGGCCGCTCACGCGCCAGGTGTCTGGGGACGGGGCCACTCACGCGCCGCGTGCCCAGAGGCGGGGCCGTTCATGTGCCACGCACCCAGGGCCGGCACCGTGCATGTGCCATGCGCCCGGGGCAGGAGCCGCCCATGAGCTGTGCGTCCAGAGCTGGCATTGCACATTTGCCACGCGCCCACGAGCGGGGCCACCCAAGCGCCACACGCCCAAGGCTGGCACCGTGCATGCGCTGCACACCGGGGCAGGGCTGGCCCAGATCATTCGGCGGGCACACATAAATGCCCCAGCGGGCGCCACGGCGCCCACGGGCACCACGTTGGGGACCACTGACCTAGAGAGATACTGGTTAGACTGTGGTAAGTGGGACACATTCAGGGTGCATCTAGACTGGCAAGATTTTGCGCAAAAGCAGCTGCTTTTACGCAAAATCTTGCCATCTGTTTACACTGGCTGCAAGTATTTGTGCAAGAACGCTGACTTAGTACTGTACAAAATCAGTGGTTCTTGCGCAAATACTCCGACGCTCCCGCTCAGGGATAAGCCCTCTTGCGCAAGTATTCTTGCGCAAGAGGGCCAGTGTAGACAGCCAAGTTAATTTCTTGCACAAGAAAGCCCAATGGCTAAAATGGCCATTGGAGCTTTCTTGCACAAAAGAGCGTCTACACTGGCACGGATGCTTTTGCGCAAAAGCAAATCTTTTGCGCAAAGGCACGTGCCAGTATAGACGCTCTCTTGCGCAAATACTTTTAACGGAAAAACTTTTCTGTTAGAAGTATTTGTGCAAAATCATGCCAGTCTAGATGCAGCCTCAGTGTTCCCATGGTTTAACTTGGGCAAGATTTGTGTAGTTTTGTCATGCCAAGAAAGATCTTGAACATGGGAGCTGAGGGTCTCCACTATGTGGGACATGCAAGAATTGTAGAGGTGTTATGTTTATAAGAAGCACAAGGGATCTTTTTCAGGAGAAAAGGCAATACACCATGTTCACTGAAAATACAAAATGAAAAGAGCACATGCATTCACACATACACAGGTCCTGCAGATGGTGCATAGTTACCAGTCTGTCACGGCTCAAGTCAGTCTTACTGGCCTGGCAAGACTGACTGAGTGAGGAATCAGGTTCTTGCAATTCAAGGTCCCTCTGAGTCTTGGCTTTCGGGACTGAACCCAGAGTCCTAATGGCAGGAGGGTCCCACTTTATACATGTCAATTTCCATTTGAATCTGTGGGTTTTGCAGTGTCATGATGAAATTATCCATCCTTAAAAGGTGTTAATCTGTGTTTTCCAGAGTTAGAATCATAGAATCATAGAGCTGGAAGAGACCTCAGAAGGTCATCAAGTCCAGCCCCCTGCTCTAGGCAGGACAAATCCCAACTAAATAAACTCAGCCAGGGATTTGTCAAGCCGAGACTTAAACACCTCTAGGGATGGAGCTTCCATCACCTCCCTAGGTAACCCATTCCAGTGCTTCACCACCCTCCTAGTGAAACAGTTTTTCCTAATATCCAACCTAGACCTCCCCCACTGTAACTTGAGACCATTGCTCCTTGTTCTGCCATCTGTCACTACTGAGAACAGCCTTTCCCCAGCCTCTTTGGAACCTCCCTTCAGGTAGTTGAAGGTTGCTTCCAAATCCCCCCTCACTCTTCGCTTCTGCAGACTAAACAAACCCAGATCCCTCAGTCTCTCCTCATAGGTCATGTGCTCCAGCCCCCTAATCATTTTGGTTGCCCTCTGCTGGACCCTCTCCAATGCGTCCACATCCTTTTTGTAGTGGGGTCCCAGAACTGTACACAATATTCCAGATGTGGCCTCACTAGAGCCGAATAAAAGGGCATAATCACTTCTCTGGATCTGTTGGCAATGCTCTTCCGAATGCATCCTAATATGCCATTAGCTTTCTTGGCTACAAGGGCGCACTGTTGACTCCTTTCATAGAATCATAGGACTGGAAGGGACCTCAAGAGGTCATCGAGTCCAGCCCCCCGCCCTCAAGGCAGGACCAAGCTCCGTCTACACCATCCCTGACAGATGTCTATCTAACCTGTTCTTAAATATCTCCAGAGAGGGAGATTCCATCACCTCCCTTGGCAATTTATTCCAATATTTGACCACCCTGACAGTTAGGAATTTTTTCCTAATGGCCAATCTAAACCTCCCCTGCTGCACTTTAAGTCCATTACTCCTTGTCCTGTCCTCAGAAACCAAGAGGAACAAATTTTCTCCTTCCTCCTTGTGACACCCTTTTAGATATTTTGAAAACTGCTATCATGTCCCCTCTTAATCTTCTTTTTTCCAAACTAAACAAGCCCAGTTCATGAAGCCTGGCTTCATAGGTCATGTTCTCTAGACCTTTAATCATTCTTGTCGCTCTTCTCTGTACCTTTTCCAATTTCTCCACATCTTTCTTGAAATGTGGCGCCCAGAACTGGACACAGTACTCCAGCTGAGGCCTAACTAGTGCAGAGTAGAGCGGCAGAATGACGTCACGAGTTTTGCTTACAACACACCTGTTGATACAACCTAGAATCATATTTGCTTTTTTTGCAACAGCATCACACTGTTGACTCATATTCAACTTGTGGTCCACTATGACCCCTAGATCCCTTTCCGCCATGCTCCTTCCTAGACAGTTGCTTCCCATCTTGTATGTATGGAACTGATTGTTCCTTCCTAAGTGGAGCACTTTGCATTTCTCTTTATTAAACCTCATCCTGTTTACCTCTGACCATTTCTCTAACTTGCTAAGGTCATTTTGAATTATGTCCCTATCCTCCAAAGAAGTCGAAACCCCACCCAGTTTGGTGTCATCTGCAAACTTAATAAGCGTACTCTCTATCCCAATATCTACATCATTGATGACGATATTGAACAGTACGGGTCCCAAAACAGACCCTTGCGGAACTCCACTTGTTATCCCTTTCCAGCAGGATTTAGCACCGTTAACAACAACTCTCTGACTACGATTATCCAGCCAATTATGCACCCACCTTATCGTGGCCCTATCTAAGTTATATTTGCCTAGTTTATCAATAAGAATATCATGCGAGACCGTATCAAATGCCTTACTAAAGTCTAGGTATATGACATCCACCGCTTCTCCCTTATCCACAAGGCTCGTTATCCTATCAAAGAAAGCTATCAGATTAGTTTGGCATGACTTGTTCTTCACAAACCCATGCTGGCTATTCCCTATCACTTTATTACCTTCCAAGTGTTTGCATATGATTTCCTTAATTACCTGCTCCATTATCTTCCCTGGGACAGACGTTAAACTGACCGGTCTGTAGTTTCCTGGGTTGTTCTTATTCCCCTTTTTATAGATGGGCACAATATTTGCCCTTTTCCAGTCTTCTGGAATCTCCCCTGTCTGCCATGATTTTTCAAAGATCATAGCTAAAGGCTCAGATACCTCCTCTATCAGCTCCTTGAGTATCCTGGGATGCATTTCATCAGGACCTGGTGACTTGCTGACATCTAACTTTCCTAAGTGATTTTTAACTTGTTCTTTGTGTATCCTATCTTCTAAACTTACCCTCTCTCTGCTTGTATTCACTACGTTAGGCACACCTCCAGACTTCTCGGTGAAGACCAAAACAAAGAAGTCATTGAGCATCTCCACCATTTCCAAGTTCCCTGTTACTGCTTCTCCCTCCTCACTAAGCAGTGGGCCTACCCTGTCCTTGGTCTTCCTCTTGCTTTTAATGTATTTATAAAAGGTCTTCTTGTTTCCCTTTATGCCTGTAGCTAGTTTGATCTCATTTTGTGCCTTTGCCTTTCTAATCTTGCCCCTGCATTCCCGTGTTGCTTGCCTATATTCATCCTTTGTTATTTGTCCTAGTTTCCATTTTTTTATAGGACTCCTTTTTTATTTTGAGATCATGCAAGATCTCCTTGTTAAGCCAAGCTGGTCTTTTGCCATATTTTCTATCTTTCCTACACAGCGGAATTGTTTGCTTTTGGGCCCTTAACAACGTCCCTTTGAAATACTTCCAACTCTCCTCAGTTGTTTTTCCCTTCAGTCTTGCTTCCCATGGGACCTTACCTACAAGTTCTCTGAGCTTATCAAAATCTGCCTTCCTGAAATCCATTACCTCAATTGTGCTGGTCTCCCTTCTACCTTTCCTTAAGATCATGAACTCTGTTATTTCATGATCACTGTCCCCTATACTGTCTTCCACTTTCAAGTTCTCAGCTAGTTCCTCCCTATTTGTTAAAACCAAATCCTGAACAGCTTCTCCTCTGGTAGCTTTTTCAACCTTCTGAAACAGAAAGTTGTCTCCAATGCAGTCCAGAAACTTATTGGATAGCCTGTGCCTCGCTGTGTTAGTTTCCCAACATATGTCTGGATAGTTGAAGTCCCCCATCACCACCAAATCTTGGGCTTTGGATAGTTTTGTTAATTGTTTAAAAAAGGCCTCATCCACCTCTTCCACCTGGCTAGGTGGCCTGTAGTAGACTCCTAGCATGATATCACCCTCATTTTTTACCCCTTTTAGCTTAACCAAAGTTATCCTTTGATAGTGATTGTCTCTCACTCTTGGGGGTCTCTGCCTGTCTCCAAAATTCTGTCAATGCTGCTAATTTAATTCAGCCTCAGACACAATGGCTGTTTCCTGGTTATCTTCAAGATTCCCGCTTCTTGATCACCTGGGCCTTTGTGATGTCTTTCAGACTTACGTGCATCCTCCACTCACACCACACAATTGTGCAGAGTTTCAGACAAGCCTAATAGTTACTAAAGGAACAGCACAACGAAAGGAATCTTGCACAACTTAGTTTGTGGTAATGCTAACAGGGAGCAAGGCCTTATGGTAAACTTTGTCTAATTAAGAGAGGTTACAATAAGAAGCATACAGAACTTATAAGCAAGTCATTATACATCAAATCATTATGTATCATACTTATAGTCTCGTAACCAGTACTAAAATGTACAGAGGGTCGGGTAGTCAGGAGACTCAGGACTGAGGTAATACTAAATGATCACTGATATGGCTGCATAACCCTGTTCTGAGCAGGCAGTTCATGCAGCTAACTGTGTTATCTCTACCAGTTGTTGTGACCTCTGTGATGGCCCCTCATGTCTTATGAAAATTGGCTTATGAATATGAATAAGCATAACTCAAAGATGCTTCATGCAAAACAGGGCATGTAACATCAATCTTAGAACTACAGTCTGCTGGGTCTGTATAGTCTATTTTTGTGCGTGTATCATTCTTGTCTGTGAAGTTATAAATATGAAGCATGGATCAGTTTATAATTCTAAATGTGCTAATGACGCTTATCATTGATGACCCTCAAAACCTAATGGCTTTGTGATCAACTCAATGATCCATGAACAGCCTTGTTTGTCTTGTGGACTTAAATCAGTGATGGGGAAACATTTTTGTTGGGGCGGAGGGACTGCTGACCCACATTAAAATCATTTGGGAGATGCATAGAAATGAGACGCAAACAAGAATAAAACAAAACCCCACATCCTCACTGACATGACCTCCAGCTGAGAAGGAGCAAGACACTCCCCACATTCCCTTGGCACACCAGAACCTAGTGGGGCCCAGGCTAGTACATTTTGTGTGCGCCAGCCCTGTGGGGAAGCAGCAGGGGAAGTGCCATTGTGGTCTCCCCAATGCTGGGGTGGGAAGCCCTGAATCTTGGGGGCTGGATCCAGGCAAGCCGGGGGCCAGATCCAGGAAAGTCTTAGGTTCCCCGCCTCTGGCCTAAACTGTGGTTGAACCTGGTTTTCTGTAGGGATGGGAGATGCCAGACAAAGCAATGGGAAGCTATGAGCCTTTGTTTTCAGGTAGCTTTTGAAACTGCCTGGCACACCCTAAGAGGAATCAAAAGAACTAAACAATGTATAGAGCCAAATCAGAGTAAAAGGTCAAGTTTGAGTTGAAGCTTTTACCTGAAATAAAAACAGCTGTTTAGTGTAATAATTTACGTAAGAACATAAGAACCAAAGGTCCATCTAGCCCAGTATCCTGTCTTTCAACAGTGGCCAATGCCAGAGTGAATGAACAGAACAGATAATTATCATGAGTAGTGCTGTGGCACCTTAAAGACTAACGAAACAAACCAAATTGGATTGGAGAAGGGCAGACAGAATGGGATCAGACCAAAAAGGTGCCTAGAGATAACCCACCAGCTTCGCAGAACTAAACAAGACAGTGCAGGCACCTGTCCGGCTCGATTTGGAACAGTGGCTGCCTGATGAAAGAAGAGTAAAGACTTGGGGTTTTGGCCAAAACTGCTGTGAGATTATATGCACCTGGAAGCTTGTGGAAATATACTAAAAAAGGAGATGGCATGTACAGTAGTATTCAACCAGAGTGGGTTTTGACTAACGAAAGGGACAAGGTTGCCCTTTCAATAAGCAGAGGGAAGAGTATATCGCAAGGTCCAGTGTGCTGCAGGAGCAACCCTTGGAACTACAAACTGTGGCATGTTGGGAGAACTTCCTGCTTCCTGACTGAGCTGGGAGCATACAGGCTGCAAGCAGAGAGGAGGCTGCTGATCCTGCTCTGTGTTCTTTACAGAATAAAGCCTGTTCCTGATGGATCCAGAGTGGATCTGGTGTGAGGTGTACACATGCTGACACAATGCAGAGCACACAAAGGAGCCTCAGGCCTAGTCTCCCAGAGTTGTGTAAAAGATCACAAAGCTTCCCCTATGATGAATAACCTTATACTGGGCTAGTGAACAGGAGGGGCTACAGTTTTTAGCTATTATAGTGGACACTAGCTCAGGGCTACTCAACTTTGGAAGCACTTGGGGGCCACAGGAATACTCACAGCACATGCCGAGTGCTGCAACTTAAGCATGGTTGTATATAAATGCAAATATATATATGTAGTTTTGTTCATATTGATGGGCATGAATATAAAGATTAAGGCAAGACTACACAACACGCAGGCCCCTGATATTAATAAAATGTAATATTTACCTGATTTCCACCCATATGACAGTCCAGGAATTTAATTACTAAAACACATATCAACAGAAGACCATTATAATGACTGCTTTTTTGTTTTGGCTCCCACCCGCGGGCCATGTGTTGAGCCCCACGTAAACCCAAACCACACCACAAGCCACAAACAGATGGGCCGTGGGCCACATGTGGCCCACAGGCCGCGTGTTGAGTAGCCCGGCTCTAGCTCATCTGAGAAAGTAGGTTTTGCCCACAAAAGCTCATGCTACTATATATATATATATATATATATATATATATATATATATATATATATATATATATGTCTGTTAATCTCTAATACACTCGAGCATTATTTTGAAATAACAAGGTGAGTGTCCACACAGCAAGCCCGTTATTTCAAAATTATTTCGTATAATAGGTTTGTGTGGATGGTCCAGCTGTGCTTATTTTGAAGTAATTGGCCTCCAGGGCTTCTCATAGCTGCCCTGGTGGCCACTCTGTCCACATCCATCAAAACTCTAGTTTCCCTTCCTCTGCAGCCTTTAAAGGTGCAGACAGAAGGGAGAAGGCTTGTGGTCTGCCAGCCCTGTGCCAAATTCCAGACCCCTGCACTGTCTTCTCTGCTGCGATGGCAGCCCCAAGTGCACCCTTCCTATTTATATAGCCAGAGGCTCAGTGGTTGGGGGTCGGGATGGGGATGTGGGTGCTATCAGTGGCCCCCCACGCACAGTCGGGGAAGCCCAGGGCAGTAAAGCCAGTGATGATGGGATCCATATCACCCAGGATGATGCCCCTGCACAGCAGGGTGGTGTTGATGGCCCTCATTGCCTGTAAAAACATAGGAACATAGAATCACAGGATTGCCAGAGCCCTCAGGAGTTCCCTGAGCCCAAGCCCCTTCCCACAGCAGGACCAAGCCGAACTGCCCCATCCCTGGGAGGGCTTTGTGAAGGTGGGATTGCAAAACCTCCAGGGAGGGAGATTCCACTCCTCCTTCCCAAGGGAATCCCATGTCAGCAGTTCACTGCCCTCCTGGGACAATAGCAAGAAAATCATACCTGCATGAGCATGGCCCCGATGGTTTATCTCCCTACGTCAAACTGGTTCCCGATGGAGAGGTAGCTGTTCGCTATGGCGAGCTTCCAGATAGCGATGGCAGCTCACTTCTGGAGGGGGATGGCAGGTCTCAGGCGGGTGTCCTGTCATTGGACAGCAGGGGCGAGCCACTCACGGAGCTCCATGAAAGTATCCTTCTGCATGAGAAAGTTCATAGAATAGAATCATAGAATTCCAGGGCGGCAGAGACCTCAGAAGGTCATCAGGTCCAGCCCCCTGCCCAAAGCAGGACCAAGCCCAACTAAATCAACCCAGCCAGGGCTTTGTCAAGCTGGGACTTAAAAACCTCTAGGGATGGAGATTCCACCACCTCCCTAGGGAGCCCATCCCAGTAGTTCACCACCTTCCTAGAGAAATAGTTTTTCCTAATATCCAAGTTCTGGATCCGCTGGGCAGCCATCACTGCCGTAGCTCTGCACTCAAAAAATGAGGAGCACAGGATCTGCTGAAATAGCTCCCTGATATCGGCAGAGCCTCGGCTACACTTTACTTTCCCTTTCGAAAGGATGCGTGATTGGCACGGTGCCAGAGTGTGAGTATGCAAATGAAGCCTGGGATATTTAAATCCCGGGCTCATTTGCACTTCCCAAGTGCATGATTTGCATCCCTCTGTCGGCAGAGGGATGCAGTGTGTGAGCGTCTGAGGGACTGTGATGCATGAGGAGCACTTAGGTCTGGGTGAGGGGACCTTCATTCCAGGTTGGTTGTCGTCCTCAAGCAGTGCCACGAGGGCAGCCTGCAAAAACAGCGCCAGGAGGTGCAGCAGGTCCGGTTCCACGGAGTGTGCTGTGGTGTCTGCAAGGGCGACCAGAGCCTGCCGGTGTGGTATTTGCTGTCCCTCGAGGAGGTGGGCAAAGGGGAAGAGGAGTCTGAAACATGACTGTAGAGAGGAGCCCCGTTAAGCACGAGCCTCAGCTAGTCTCAAGAAGCAGCTACAGTCCTGATTAAGGATGTTAAATATCAGTTAATTTACTAGTCGAGAAGTCGATGGAATTTTCCCACAGGGGCTCTTGTGCATTTCAAAGGAGGAATGCAAAACTCCACATGCAGCCTGGAGTTGCATGTAAGATTTTCAGTAAATTTGAATTAAGGGTTTCATAAAACTATACAAATGTAGAGCCAGAAGGGACCTCAATAAGGCATTGAATCCAGCACCCTGCACTGAGGCAGTATGAAGTAAATCTAGACCATCCTTGGGTATGTCTACACTACCCTCCTAATTCGAACTAGGAGGGTAATGTAGGCATACCGCACTTGCAAATGACTTGATTTGAATTTCCCGGGCTTCATTTGCATGAAGCCGGCCGGCGCCATTTTTAAATGCCGGCAGTTCGAACCCCGTGCCGCGCGGCTACACGCGGCACGGAGTAGCTAGTTCGGATTACATGGAATGAGGAGTACAGCTAGTTCGGATTAGGAAGCCTAATCTGAACTAGCTACTCCGTGCCGCGTGTAGCCGCGCGGCACAGGGTTCGAACTGCCGGCATTTAAAAATGGCGCCGGCCGGCTTCATGCAAATGAAGCCCAGGAAATTCAAATCCTGGGCTTCATTTGCAAGTGCGGTATGCCTACATTACCCTCCTAGTTCGAATTAGGAGGGTAGTGTAGACATACCCCTTGACAGGTATTTGTCCAACCTATTCTTTAAGACCCCCCCATGATGGGGATTCCATGACATCCCTTGGAAGCCCTTTCCAGATCTTCACTATCCTTATACAGGTTGAAACTCTCTTAACCAGGATTCTCTGGTCCGTCAACATGCATGGTCTGGCACGGACGTTGCAGGATCAGAGTCCCCGTGGAAGGCCAATGGCAAGGATCCCTGCGGGGCCAGCAGGGCAATAGGCTTCCCATAGCGAGCTGATGGTGGGGCCACCCAGTGTGGGGTAGCAGGTCTGCCGAGTGGGGTTGGGAGACGTGCATGGCTGCCCTGTGGGACTGGGAGCTGGAGGTCCTGGACGTCCCTGTCCGTGGGGCAGGGAGCCGCTGTGTGCGGCTGCCTGGTGGGACCCAGAGTCCCAGCGCGGCACACGTGGACCTTCCCGAGAGGACCTTGTGTTCCAGCGCGATGTGCACAGCTGTTCAGTGGGACCCGGAGCTACGGCAGCGATGGCTGCCCAGTGGATCAGTAGGATAGTGGGGCCAGCAGGAGCTGAGGTGCCAGTCAGGAGGACAGTGGCTGGGTGGAGGGGCCGGCAGCAGTGGTCTAGAAATGACCTTCTCTTGTCTGGCAAAATCCCTCATCCAGGTCCAGTCAGGTCCCGAGGGTGCCAGACCCAGTAGGTCCAACCTGTAGCTGGACAGTTGTTCATAATATCTAACCTAAATCTCCCTTGCTGCAGATTAAGACTATTTCTTAACCTATTAAGACTATTACAAAGATAGCTTCCCCAATTATCACCTCTAATACTATTAACTCACAGACATCTCCCCTTCCCCACCTCTAATATCATTAACTCACTGGCATTCACCTTCCTTTCCTCCCCCCCCCCGCATCCCCCTTCTGTTCTGAAATGTGATTTGTCCTTTTCATATTTGTTCATTTTTTTTAATTGTATCCTTTGGTATATATGGCTGTGACTATTTTCTTCCACTATTTGATCTGAGGAAGTGGGTCTGGCCCACGAAAGCTCATCATCTAATAAACCATCTTGTTAGTCTTTACAGTGCTGCACAGTCCTGTATTTTGTTTCAGCTACACCAGACTAACACGGCTACATTTCTATCACTATTACACATATCTCAGTGCACATTCTGCACTTGGATGGAAAAAATTCTACACGAAGATAGAAAAGATTAGCAGAAACATTCTTGAGGAGTGTTTGCATGCTGGATTCACTGGCCTGCTTACGCACCTCAGTGTTGGTGACTCTGATACTCAGAAGATTCCAAAGATTTGATGAAGACAACGCATAGGAAAGCTGTCGAGCCTCTTTTCCTGATGATTACATTTTGTTATAAATGGTTTGAGCAAGTTTTTATAATGTGTCTGAGAACTGTGAATGTTTTCTTAAAACACTATCTATATTGATAATATTGGAAGGACATTGGTGCAGATGTTAATTTAAATAATTTGTAATCTAAAGAGTCAATAAGCAGGAGATGGAAATATAATTATGGTAAGGGGTAGTTTAATGTTAATTAGTGCTATAAAAGAAGTAGCCTTATTAAATTGCAGGAGTGCTCCAAATGATATTGAAAAGCTATAGTTAGGTTCCAGGCTGAACTTCAGTCTATTGTCACTGGATTCATCACTCATCAATATATTATTTAGTCTTTCTGTGTGAGCAATTGTAGCATTGTCTAAGTGGTAAATGCATGCCTCATTGCTTAACCAATAATTTTCTTCTAAATAAAATTTGGCTTTATCATTCCAAGTGTCATTGAGTGGTCCTCTACTACATACATTTTCTGTACCAACCTAGAGGTTTGAGCCAGAAAACTAAGTTGTTTTTTATTACAGCCTTTCCTTTAACAACTTAATATTAATTGGAAACATTTCATAATAAAAATTACAAAGGGTTACACAGCTTGGTGTCATCCATAGATTTTATAAGAATACTCTCTTCTCTGTTATTCAGATAATTACTTAAAATATTGAATAGTACTGGACCAAAGTGCAGGATTCCTCTTGGTGCATATGCTGATGATTCCTTGTAAGGAAGAAAGTTGGAGTGTTGAAAATTCAGTCTACTTAATGAGATTTCTTACAGCTAGAGATAGGTTGAAAGGCCTCCATCAAAAATCACTAGTGGTCAGATCTCTGCAAGAACAAATACAGTAAAAAAAGAGGAAGGCTAGGAATGAAGGCAATCAAATTCAGATTGAGTGCCAAATTCATCTCATAGAGTTCTTCAAAGTTACTGGGAACAACTCTAATTTTTAATTCGGAGTAAAATGCTGGTCTGATCAAAACAGTACGATGCATGCTGGAACCTCTGGTTTCCACAGTGTCCCCTACATATCAGAAATGAAGGTGACTTAAATTGGACCTATTTCATATAAAGTAGGTGAAGCTCTTGGCCAGTTGCTAGTGTGGTTTTTAGTTAGACAAAGGCTGTGTCTAGGCTGGCCAGTTTTTCCGGAAAATCAGCCGCTTTTCCAGAAAAACTTGCCAGCTGTCTACACTGGCCGCTTGAATTTCCGCAAAAGCATTGACTTCCTACTGTAAGAAATCAGTGCTTCTTGCGGAAATACTATGCTGCTCTCATTCAGGCAAAAGTCCTTTTGCGCAAAAGGGCCAGTGTAGACAGCTCAGATTTGTTTTCCGCAAAAAAACCCCAATTGCGAAAATGGCGATCGGGGCTTTTTTTGCGGAAAAGTGTGTCTAGATTGGCACGGATGCTTTTCCGCAAAAAGTGCTTTCGTGGAAAAGCGTCCGTGCCAATCTAGACGCTCTTTTTCGAAAATGCTTTTAACGGAAAAACTTTTCCGTTAAAAGCATTTCTGGAAAATCATGCCAGTCTAGATATAGCCAACGTGTAATTCTCTGTATCCTAGAGCTCTCATATCTCTGGGAAAAGAAAAATAAAGAAAAAGAATGCATTTAACTCTCCCCTTTGTATCTGAATTATTGCAGGGATAAGTGCAGAAAAATAGTAGAAGAAGCCATTCCGTGGAGAGAGGAGAGGAAAGGAAAAGGATAAGGTGGAAAATAACAGTAGTTAGTTGAAGGGAAATAAATGCCGCCTTCCGGGGTCACTTCCTTGTTATTAAAAGATCCACCTCCAAATGTGTTGGTATAAATGCTTAATAAATAAGAAACAGTCCATGTCAGTGTGATTGTGACATTCTCTGATTCTGCTTTATTCAGTGTTAAGTAGATTGCTGCACTAGAGGATTTACAATATTATTTTATTATTATTATTTTATTTAGTCTCTGTAAACAGCTCTGTGGTTTTCTGTGTTTGGTCACTTTATTTATTTAAATAGGCAAACCAGGTAAAAGCCTGCTTGGGTTGCACAGCAGCACATATAGGCTGTCGCTGTGTTTCTAGGCTCATTCAGTCCACAGCTTTTCTAGCAGAGATTAGGGCGTGGGTAGTATATACTATTTGCACATGGTGTTATATGGGAGATGAGATCAGTATGTAAATTTCAAGGTTGACATTAACTTCTACAGAAACTGCCTAAAAAGCTAGCATAATAATTTTATTTTCACTGATTTTTCAGCTGTCCCAAACATATTTGTGAGAGTTTTCTCTTCATATCTCAGTAGTGTGGGCTTGGCATAATTTGGCAAAGGTATCCCTGCAGAAATATGTCTGTGGTGGTACTTTGGGGAAAAGGGAGGTTTTTTGATACACAAGAAGCAGCAGATTATTTTTAAAGTAAGGAGTTGACTGTTAGCACAATAGCAGCTATGCTTTATAGAGACACTTTATAGGGCAGCTGAAAGCTAGCACAAGAGAAGCAAAGAATCATATAACCCCTTTCTCTGTCTTAAAGCTTCAGAATCAACGTTTGTGTGTTAATTGGTTATTTTGCGATGAAGGAGCTGAGCAGGTGTTGTAGAGGTTCTACCGGGCTCCTAGGTCTCGGCTAATACACCAGGCAAAATAATGAGTTGTATTTTATTTTTAGATCGTGGCACAGCTATCAGTTTCAGAAACAGAATATCAGATTACTTTTGGTATCCACAGAGAGTAACAGCTGCACAAGGAGTTAACTCTTGGCCAGTTCATAGACTTCAACTATATCAAAGTCTGCTGAGGCCCACAAGTTGCGATCATATTTATAGTCACTTAATGCAATTAGTAGAGTTTCACTTAAAATCAGTGACAGAGAATTGAAGGGATTGAAATAGAAAAAAAAGCTTAGTTATGCCCTTTGGGTCCCTCTTGTTCTTTTATATATCCTAAGATGTTACCCATACCCTTAAGGGAAAATTCATCTATACGGTGCATCCTGCAATGCATTAAGATGATTACAACATCCAGTCTTATTAATTCTCTTCTCTCACAACTGTGCCTCAGGATCAAGTCCAACTCCATACTTTTGAAAGTCTGGCTAGAAAAAGGACTAACAAAAATTAAATGTATAATACAGGGATGATACCAAGGGTGCCATTTAGGGAGGGCAGTGGTAGATACAGCCCCTCCTGCCAAGACGCTGCGTACACTTCTTCCCCTCACCTTCAGGGTGCGAGAGGAAGCACACAGCTTGCGTCACTCCCTTCCCCCATCAGCAATGCCAGGGTTAGGGTTGGGTGGGCTATGGCCCATCCAGGCCCATGCATAGATATGCCCCTGCTTTTGCCCTCCCCCGCCCGCCCCCTGGCACCACCAAGGACTTCTTCACATGCAACTGAAGGAGGCCAGTGTAACAAATATCAGCTACTGCTGTCTCAGTTCCTTCTTTCATCAGCTATGCTCAAGCAGGGCCTCCAACAGGGAGCGGGGGGATAGCTGCTTCAGGGCCTGTCTATTGGCTGGTCAGTGATCCCTGACTTAAATGAGTTGGTGGGTCTTAGCCCAGTGCCCAGAGAACAGGTGTGGAAAGCACAGAAACCACGTCCATGACTGGCATCTTTCTTCAGAGTCTACTGGGCAATTCTCAATATTCATAGAGCTTGAACGATCCCCCTTTGGGACAGTCTCAATAGAGAGGCCAATAAGCGAATGAGTCCGAGCCTGAACTCTCCTCACATCTCTGTAGGCAGCCGTGGCCTCGCTGAATCAGAGCCGAGGTACACACAGGGCAGCTTGGAGCACTTCACCAGCGTGTAAGTCATGTAAACAAAACCAATCCCATCTCAACAGGGGTCTTGTGTCCGAAAAGAAACTTATTTATAATTTATTTGTCAGATAAACTGTATCTCTAAGTAGGCCTCAGAACCAAGTTGGTGGCTGCTATCTTTGGGTATGTCTACACTAGTTTGAACTAGGGGGGATAATGTAGTCATACGGAGTTGCAAATGAAGCCCGGGATTTGAATTTCCCGGGCTTCATTTGCATGATCCCGGCCGGCGCCATTTTTAAATGCCGGCTAGTTCGGACTGCGTGCTGCGCGACTACACACGGCACGAACTAGCTAGTTCGGAAGCCTAGTTCGGAAGCCTAATCCGAACTAGCTAGTTCGGAAGCCTAATCCGAACTAGCTAGTTCGTGCCGCGTGTAGCCGCGCGGCACGCAGTCCGAACTAGCCGGCATTTAAAAATGGCGCCGGCCGGGATCATGCAAATGAAGCCTGGGAAATTCAAATCCCGGGCTTCATTTGCAACTCCATATGACTACATTACCCCCCCCCCCCCAGTTCGAACTAG
This sequence comes from Pelodiscus sinensis, assembly GCF_052426305.1. Classification (NCBI taxonomy): domain Eukaryota; kingdom Metazoa; phylum Chordata; order Testudines; family Trionychidae; genus Pelodiscus; species Pelodiscus sinensis. The sequence goes on from NC_143083.1 coordinate 711,621, forward strand.
GGGGGTAGTGTAGACATACCCTTTCAGGGTAAACTAGGCTTTTTGTTCCATGCTGATGACAAATATGGGGACAAAAGACACCCAAGCAGACGGGATTGGGAATTTACACTGCGCTGTGACGGGGCGGTGGGGACTGCGGAGTCGAGCCCCGCACCCCGCTCTCGGGCGCCGGACGGTGCAGGTGCCGGGAAGCCCAAGCGGCTCTGCTGTGCCTGTTCGGTGGCGGCCGCCGGCGCAGGTGCAGGGGGTTCCCTGGTGGGTGCCCCAGGGGAGGGGCAGAGGGCCCGGAATGCATGCCCCAGCATCCCCAGAAAGGGGTGCCGGCTTCAAACAGCAGCTCCCAGCCGAGAGCAGGGGAGGAGGGAGGTAGCCGCTCTGGACCAGCCAGGACAAGACGGGACCAGACCGGACCCTACGGAGCACCGGAGCCGGCAACAGAGGATCGGCTCGCCAGGACGGGGTGAGGATAACCGCCGGACCTGGCTGAGACAGCCGGTGACCAGTCAGAGAGGAGGAAGCAGCCTAGGATGGGATCAGGGAGGACCCGGGGACCGGTGAGTTGCGGCTGTAGCTCCCCTGGTCGGGCAGGGCATCCACGATGCCTGTCCTTAGGGTCATGGGCTGGGACCTGGAGAGAGGGAGGGCCCAGGTCCCCCTCCACTCACGGCCGGCTCTCTCTTAGCGGGAGAACTAAGCCCCGAGTAGGGATAGATACGTGACATGCACCCTCCACACTCTACTTGCACCACCTTAAGCAGGTCATAACACTGTAAAAATCCTGTAGAAGTCTAGAGGAAGCCTCTCTACAGTTGGACTCAGTGTGAAAGGATGACTGCTTATAGCAGGAAAGCCCACGGCCCATCCACTCCACCAGGTCCCAACCCAGACCCATAGGAATTATCAAAGCCTCCAGCCCAAACACTTATTGAACTAACCTCAAATTATATTTTCTGACAGTTACTGCCTATTAGTCTGAAACTCCTTCAGTTTGAGGCAGGATCACTGACATAGCAGAGTCTCCTCAGTGTCTTAGTGGCCAATGGAATGAATCAATCTGATTTAAGTCCTTCCACTCCCATAGAAGAGGTGAGGTGAGGTGAGGTGGGGTGGGGTGGAAGCAAAAGCAAGAATCTGAGCCCCTGCTGCTAGAGAAGCCTTCACAAAAGTTGCTGCTACTCCTGACATAATTCGACCTCAGCCTTGTGTCCTCATGCAACAGCATCTCCCTTGTCCCTCCACTCTTCCTGATGGACCAGGAAGGGAACACTATGAACTGGAAGGCATGGGATGCGTAGTCCTAGGGATGGGGGTTCCACGACCACCACCCCCAAAAGAAGATGACGGGTGGTGGTGATCGGGGACGCCCTCCTAAGAGGGACTGAGCCATCCCTCTGCCGTCTGGACCTGGAATCTCGAGAGGTTTGCTGCTTACCAGGAGCCCAAATTCAGGATGTGACTGAGAGGCTTACCAAGATGATTAAACCTTCGGATCGCTACCCCTTCCTGCTTCTCCACGTGGGAACTAACGATACGGCCAAGAATGACCTTGAGCGGGTTACTGCGGATTATGTAACGCTGGGAAGAAGGATCCAAGAATTCGGAGCGCAAGTGGTGTTCTCATCCATCCTCCCTGTTGAAGGACTGATGGGCAGAATCCCCTGGGATGCTAACATGCAGGGGAAAGGAGTCCAGGAGAGCTGGCAGTATTTTAAAGAAGCCTTATTGAAGGCACAGAAAGAAACCATCCCGATGTGTAGCAAGAGAGGCAAACATGGTAGGAGACCGGATTGGCTTACAGGGGAAATCCTTGGTGAACTTAAGCACAAAAAGGAAGCTTACAAAAAGTGGAAACTTGGACAAATGACCAGGGAGGGGTTTAAATGAATAGCTCGAAAATGCTGGGGGGTTATCAGGAAGGCGAAAGCGCAAATGGAATTGCGACTGGCTAAGGATGAGAAGGATACAAGAAAGGTTTCTACAGGCATGTTAACAAGAAGAAAGTGACCAGAGAGGGTGTGCGGCCCCTACTGGATGAAGGAGGTAACCTAGTGACAGATGATGTGGGGAAAGCTGAAGTACTCAATGCTTTCTTTGCCTCTGTATTCACGGACAAGGTGGGCTCCCGGACTAATGCGCTAAGTGACGCAAGATGGGAAGAAGATGGACAGCCCTTGGTGGGTAAAGAACAAGTTAGGAACTATTTAGAAAAGCTAAACGTACACAAATCCATGGTCTGGACTTAATGCACCCGAGGGTACTGAGGGAGTTGGCAAATGTCATTGAGGAGCCTTTGGCCATTATCTTTGAAAAGTCGTGGAGATCGGGAGAAATCCCGGATGATTGGAAAAGGGCAAATGTAGTGCCCATCTTCAAAAAAGGGAAGAAGGATGGATCCAGGGAACTATAGGCCGGTCAGTCTTACCTTGGTCCCTGAAAAATCATGGAAGGGATCCTTAAGGAATCCATTTTGAGGCACTTGGAAGAGAGGAAAGAGATTAGGAATAGTCAGCATGGATTCACAAAGGGAAAGTCATGCCTGACCAATCTGATTAGCTTCTATGGTGAGGTAACTGGCTCTATGGATATGGGGAAGTCAATGGATGTGATATACCTTGACTTTAGGAAGGCTTTTGATACGGTCTCCCACAATATTCTTGCCAGCAAGTTAAGGGAATGTGGATTGGATAAACAGATGGTAAGATGGATAGAAAGTTGGCTAGAAGTTCGGGCCCAGCGGGTAGTGACCAACGGCTCGATGTCAGGATGGCGGTTGGTTTCTAGCTGAGTGCCCCAAGGTTTGGTTCTAGGACCGATTTTGTCCAATATCTTTATTAATGACCTGGATGAGGGGATGGATTGGACCATCAGCAAATTTGCAGATGACACTAAGCTAGGGGGAGAGGTAGATACGCTGGAGGGCAGAGATAGGGTCCAGAGTGACTTAGACAAATTGGAGGATTGGGCCACAAGAAATCTGATGAGGTTCAACAAAGACAAGTGCAGAGTCCTGCACTTGGGACGGAAGAATCCCAAGCATTGTTACAGGCTGGGGACCAACCAGCTAAGTAATAGTTCTGCAGAAAAGGACTTGGGGGTTACAGTGGATGAGAAGCTGGATATGAGTCAACAGTGTGCCCTTGTAGCCAAGAAGGCTAATGGCATATTAGGGTGCATTAAGAGGAGCATTGTCAGCAGATCCAGAAATGTCATTATTCCCCTTTATTCAGTTCTGGTTAGGTCACATCTGGAGTATTGTGTCCAGTTCTGGGCCCCCCACTACAAAAAGGATGTGGACGCATCGGAGAGGGTCCAGCGAAGGGCAACCAAAATGATTAGGGGGCTGGAGCATATGACCCATGAGGAGAGGCTGAGGGAGTTTGGTCTGTTTAGTCTGCAGAAGCAAAGAGTGAGGGGGGATTTGATAGCAACCTTCAACTTTCTGAAGGGGGGTTCCAAAGAGGATGGAGAGAGGCTGTTCTCAGTAGTGACAGATGGCAGAACAAGGAGCAATGGTCTCAAGTTGTGGTGGGAGAGGGCCAGGCTGGATATTAGGAAAAACTATTTCACTAGGAGCGTGGTAAAGCACTGGAATGGGTTCCCTAGGGAAGTAGTGGAGTCTCCATCCCTAGAGGTGTTTAAGTCTCGGCTTGACAAAACCCTGGGTGAGTTGATTTAGTTGGGATTGGTCCTGCCTAGAGCAGGGGGCTGGACTTGATGACTTCCTGAGGTCTTTTCCAGCTCTATGGTTCTATGATTCTATGATTCATAATAGTTTCCATCCTCAACAAACTGTAATAAAATTTGGCTCACTTTCTGTGGCACATACTTATCTCACAGCCTGTTGTAGGGGATTTACTTTAATTTTCAATGGAACACTACCTAGCATTTTTGCGCAACCCAAGTTCTTAGAAAATTACCTAGACATATGCACTGAAAGTCATTGGGTTACAGCTGCTGCTCTCAATTATCAGAAGTTAAAGCCTTTCCATGTCGTAATTTTATTTCACATACACTTGTTTAGTCATTCTCTGCCTAGATGATTAGTTATGATATTTGGGGATAATCCAATTGCTTCATCATTGTGTACCTACTAGGGGAATCTCTATTGATAAAATTATTTTTCTTTACATTAAGACTGTTCTCTGCCCTTTTTTGGATTGATAGCATGCAGTAAAAGTTCCTGGCAAGACAAAGCCTAAGGGTTGTGATTTGTTTGATTTTCTTAATTGGAATCTGTTTCACAGGAGCCGTTGAGATGTCCCATCGGAGTCCTGTTGCCTCCTGGTTTTGTGCTATGCTTCATTGCTTTGGAAGTTATATTCTTGCGGATTTGTTACTTGGGAACGCTCCTATTGATTATTTCAGCAATAACTCTAGTGTGCTCCTGGCCTCTGCAGTATGGTGAGTCTTTCACACTTTGGTAAAGCCTTGTGTGGAGGCAGGGGGTACCCACATTGTCCAATTTGGGTTAATTAGGAAAAGGAGGGGATTAAGTAAGGAGGAGTATGAAATAGTCTTTTGAATTTCTGGGCCTAGTTTCCAATTAATCTGATGACCTAACACAGTATTTCACAACCTTTTTTTTATAAAGTACCCTTTTAAAAAAATCATAAGTACCCCCAGCACCTACAATTTTCAGACACACAACGTTTTTTTCTACCATTGCAACACATTTGTTTAAACAACTTAATCATAGCCAGGATGATGATGACTTTTTTTGAGTGTAAAAAGTACAAAAATAATAAAATGCTGTAAAAATTCAGTTTTCTCCAAATTTCAGTTGTATTGACATACCCCCCCAGACTTCTCTCAAGTACCCCTAAAGGCACTCATATCACTGGTTGAGAAACACTGTCCTAACATATTAATGAGATGGGTCGAAGTTAACCTGAATCTAGACTTTTTCACTTCACAGATGCCCCAAAGTGTAGTCCAGCCTACAAAATCAGCACACACTGTACTGGCCCTGAAAAGAGTCTGTTCAGACTTTAGAGTGAGTGTGGAGTGCAATGGAGTGAGTACAAGCACTTTGGTGGAACATTGTGTACCCTTTTGTGTTGATCATGATGGCAGTATATGCAGAATTGAAAAGCCACGGAAAAGCTGAATTTCCTAGAAGCTATACCCAGCACTGCCTTTTCCATGACACACTTACTCAAAATAACAGCACAGACACTATTCTCTCACCATCTCCTACACAGTCGAGTTGGACAGGCTGCTTGAACTTTTCATGTTTTTTTTCCAGGTATTTGATTTTCTTCTGCCCCATGAACCTTTTCTACAAGTGTGTCAGCTTCCTGCCTGTCAAGCTTATCTTTGTGGCGATGAAAGAGGTTGTTAGAGTTCGTAAAATTGCTGTTGGGGTCCATCATGCTCACCACCATTATCACCATGGGTGGTTCATTATGGTGGTTACTGGATGGGTCAAAGGTAAATCCTGAGCTACTAGAACTAATGGGTTGGTACCTTCAGCTCCTGAAAAGAGGGAGAGGAAATTCTGGAAGTGCAGCAGTGGCACTGCAGCATGTCTCGGCATGGCTTGGTTAACTAAGGATGAAGTTAATGGGTTCCTAATTATGATGGTTAGCACAAACATTCTTTAATTTGCAGGACAGTTATGAATTGGGTCATCATTCCTGTCTTAATGATGGGGAATGGAGGCATGGAGAGCCCACATTAGGGGTGTGTCTAGACTACATGGCTCCATCGATGGAGCCATGTAGATTAGGCAGGATGGCAAAGGGAAGTGAAGCTGCGATTTAAATAATCGCCACTTCGTTTAAATCAAAATGGCTGCCGCACTGTACCGATCAGCTGATTGTCGACACAGCGTGGAAGTCTAGACAGGGATCTGCTGACCCCAGAACCCTTCATCGGCAGATCCTGAGGCATAAAGGATCTGCTGACGAAAGGTTCTGGGGTTGGCAGATCCCCATCTAGACTGCTGCGCTGCGCCGACAATCAGCTGATCGGCACAGCGTGGCGGCCATTTTGATTGAAATGAAGCAGCGATTATTTAAATCGCAGCTTCATTTCCCCTTTTCGAGTAAACTAATCTACGTGGCTCCATTGACGGAGCCATGTAGTTTAGACGTACCCTAGGAGTCAGTAGCAGATCTCAGGATAAAAGTCACAATCTCTTATTTCCATGTCCCATGCATGTACCCCCTAGACATGGTTCTTATTTATATATTTTTCAGGGAGTTTCTGTTTATGCCAAAAGGTTTAAATCCTTTTCCTTGGGGTTTTTCCTAACAGAGAGTATGTATTATGTTTCAGCCCTGCTGATTGAGGTGGGGATCAGATATCCCTCTCCTACATTACTCAACACTTTACAGAGCTGCACAAAAGTGTTTAGCTTTAGCTCCAGTGTTAGTTCTAGGATTACTTTTGTTTTTATCAGAAATGGGTCTTTATTCATCTTCAGACAATCCTGATTCCCATATAGTTGGTAGAAGTTGTGCTTTGCAGGACTCTTCTAGTTCGGTGATTTCACTACTTCACTTTCACTGTTTGTTAGGTTCTGGCATTGCCTTGGTGTCTAATTTTGAGCAGCTGTTGCGTGGAGTCTGGAAGCCAGAAACAAATGAAATTCTTCATATGTCCTTGTAAGTATCTAAACTAAATTCTCTTAGACCAAGAACATATCCGTGATCAGTGCCTCTTATTCTGTAAGGTTCTACTTAATATGTTGTATGAAATCATAGAATCATAGGGCTGGAAGAGACCTCTGGAGGTCATCGAGTCCAACGCTAACTAAATCATCCCAGCTAGGGCTTTGTCGAACTAGGACTTAAAAACCTCTAGGGATGGAGATTCTACCACCTCCTTAGATAACCCATTCCAGTACTTCACTACCCTCCTAGTGAAATAGTTTATCGTAATATCCAATGTAGATATCCTCCACTGCAACTTGTGATCATTGCTCCTTGTTCTGCCATCTGTCACTACTGAGAACAGCCTCTCTCCATCCTCTTTGGACTCTCCCTTCAGGAAGTTGAAGGCTGCTCTCAAATCCCCCCTCACTCTTCTCTTCTGCAGACTAAACAAACCCAAATCCCTCAGCCTCTCCTCATAAGTCATGTGCTCCAGTCCCCTAATCATTTTCATGTCACGCTGCTGGACCCTCTCCAATGCATCCATATCCTTTCTATACTGGGGGGCCCAGAACTTGATGCAGTACTCCAGATGTGGCTTTACCAGTGCTGAATAAAGGGGAATAATCACTTCTGTAGATCTGCTGGCAGCGCTCCTCATACTGCACCCTAATATGCTATTTGCCTTCTTAGCTACAAGGATACACTGTTGATTCATATCCAGCTTCTGTAAGCCAGCACTGGAATCCCCAGGTCCTTTTCTGCAGAACTGCCACTTAGCCAGTCGATCTCCAGCCTGTAACAGTTCTTGGGATTCTTCCATCCCAAGTGCAGGACTCTGTGTTTGTCCTTGTTGAACTTAATCAGATTTTTTTTGGCCCAATCCGCCAACTGGTCTAGGTCACTCTGGACCCTATCCCTACTTTCCAATGTATCTACCTCTTCCTCTAGCTTAGTGTCATATGCAAACTTGCTGAAGGGGCAATCCATCCCTTCATCTAGGTCATTAATAAAGATGTACTGCCAATCAAACATTGAGCTGTTGATCACTACCTGTTGAGCTCAATAATCTAGCCAGTTTTCTATTAATCTTAGAGCCCATTTATTCAATTCATGTTTCCTTAATTTCTGGGCTAGAATTGTGTGGGAGACTGTAACAAAAGCTTTGCTAAAGTCAAGGTACATCACATCCACCAACTTCCCCATATCCACAGAGCCAGTTACCTCATCATAGAAGGTAATCAGGTTAGTCAGGCATGACTTGCCCTTGGTGAATCCATGCTGACTATTCCTGGTCACTTTCTTCTCTTCCAAGTGCTTCAAAATAAATTCCTTGACGATCCCCTCCATAATTTTTTCAGGGACTGAGGTGAGGCTGACTGGTCTGTAGTTCCTTGGATTGTCCATCTTTCCTTATGTAAAGATGGGCACTACATTTGCCTTTTTCCAATCGTCTGGAACCTCCCCTGATCTCCACGAGTTTTCAAAGATAATGACCAATGGCTCTACAATGACATCTGTCAAATCCCTCAACACTCTTGGATGCATTAAATCCCACCCATGGATGTGTGTTTCACTTTTCTAAATAGTTCTTAACTTGTTCTTTCTCCACCGAGGGCTGCCCGTCTCCCTCCCATAATGTGTTGCTTAGTATAGTAGTCTGGGAATTGACCTTGTCTGTGAAGACAGAAAGTAATGTGGTGAAGGAATGTCTGGGGTAATGCCCCTGGGGTGGGGCGGGGTCTTGCAATACAGGGAGAAAGGCTTACCTGCCCTACTAGGGGCTTGAACCCTGGACCCTCAGATTAAGTCTGATGCTCTACTGAATGAGATAGCCAGGCTCACACAATAAAACAGCCTCACTTCCTTTGTAGCCCAACAAAAGCCAGTCTGTATGGAGCAATCCTCTTCACCCTGCAGCAGACTCATTGGCTCCCCATCGCTAAAGCCAACCTCATCTTCTTCTTCACCATGTTTATGATTGTTTGCAAGGTAAGTTTACAGCACGTGCTGGTAATGAGTCTACAGACCCAAAGGAAAGAAGGGGTGTGTACTGCCTCAGGAGTATATAATTAAGTTGGGGAGCCATATCACCACTTGAGTAGAGAGTCAGGGTGGGGAGAGACATAGCACCATGGGAAACAAAGACAGGTTGGGGTGGGTGATATCTCTGTAGGGGTAGGGAGTGAAGCTGGCAGTGGCAGATTTCCAGAGTTACAGAGATAGCATCTTCTGGGAGGCATATCACCATATGGTTGCGGAGCCAGGTGTGTGGGGAGCAGTATTGTCAGGGGTAAGGAGTCAGGTTGGAGGAGTTAATCAATGTAATGCAAAATCCTCTCTTCTGGGATGCCACTTTACATTGTTGTTTCGTTAGATTCTATCCAGTGTTCTCTGGCCGAACACACAAACATTTCCATGCAGGTGCTGCAGTTCTGTCCAGTGGGTGTGGGCAGTGTGAGTTTCCCCTCTGTTAAGTTTAAAGAGGAATTGGCCTGAAATGTTGAAAATGGCATTTTTGGCAGGGACAGTTAGCAATGAGTAAGGCAACTCCCATCAGCTTGTGTTCAAGAGAAGCCCTAGGACAAGCTCTTGCGCTAGGTGTGGGTGACCCTTCTAGGCTGTTATTGAAAGGCCTGGGTGTTCAGACTACAGTTAGTGAAGAAGCTGGAGCTTGAATTTTACCAGTCTGCCAGACAATATGAGAGACTAAGGTTCCAGCACTGAAGAGCCAAATTAATATCAATGAGCAATATTGGCTACAAAGGTTCAGGGAGTTAGGGGCAGGAATATTCCTGACCAGCTAGTATTTAACAGATGATCTGTAACTTCCTATCTCTTCTGTTGCATGGCAGGTTTTCATGACTGCAACTCACTCGCACACCTCGCCATTCTCTCCAATAGAAGGCTTCATCTGTCCAGTATTCTTTGGCTCTGTTTCTAGTGGGCACAACAATCATGATTATGACAACTCAGAGAGTTCCCATGACACGTCCCCTCCTCCTGCTCCTGCAAAATCTAAGGAGGAGCTGAACGAAGGCACACGGAAACGGAAAGCAAAAAAGGCTGAATAAGTGGGGTCAGATACGCACGGTGAACAAGCCAAAGATAAACCCCACAGAGCTGCAGTGACATAATCTCCAAGCCACCTGTGATCTCACATACCATCCGATCCTTCTTCCTGAGACTTCTAAAGAGAGAGAGAGAAATGAAAGCCAGGACACTGCCAGATGGATCCCTAAATTTCATTGATGCACCTCACCCTGCTGCTAGTGATAATGATCTTTGTCTCTACGTCTAATCTCCTGTTTTAAGGGGGGTTAAATTTGTGCCAGGCTGAGGTTTGGGTTCAAGTTCCCAGCCCACCAGCAATCATGGCACAGCATTTTGTTAGTATAAAATCCCTACTGCCCTCCTTAAAAAGCAAATGAAATACTTAGAAACAACTGAATATGGAAACTGGCTTTTTTAGCACAAGAGCAAATTATCTCCTGTGAAGCTGAGCTAATGGATTTCAGCTCCCATACTTGCAAAGTACCCTATGATGTAGGGCTTCAAATTAACATGCCTTATTTTCTATGCATGATGGGCCTGGCCATGTGCCGCTTGAGTAATTACATTCTTCTCATCTAAATTCCCCCTGCAATTCTTACATGCTATAACTTCTTTACTGCCTTAGCTTAAGGCTTACATGTGCTTTGAAGCTGTAAAGTGTTATATGTGTTTTCTATTCCTCCTGTTATTATCTTACTCGGTCGGTTAGTGCACTTTGCTGTTAACACTGTCAACAATGTTGTGCCCCACCTGAGTGCTGACTGCATTTCACTGGGGAGGTGAAATGATCCCTAGAGTTTGGATACTGTTTGGTTGTAAACTGCTTTGGAATCCTGGGGGATAAAGGCACAATGTAAATGATTATATATTACTATTTATTATTACTAAGGTACCAAATTATCGGCACTGAAATTGGCTTTTATGGAGAACTCTGAATCTGCATGTACACAGTTGGGCACATTTGAGAAAGGTCTTAGGCCCACAAAAATACTCTAGTTGCTTCCAGAGTAGGCTGGAGGGTGGACTCAGTTCTCTCACTGCTGGGAGTGGCATTTCCTTTTTTCTAAAATTAAGATTTTATAAACCCAGGAAATGGTTTTTTAGATAAACCTGATTAAGCCATAAGCATCTAACTGGAGTGCACCAGCGGAGGAAAGCTGTACCTCCTTTGCACAGCCCCTGAGCCAAACCCATAGTACAAGTCTGGACCCAGGAGAAATCTTTTGCCCAGATGGTGAAGAAGGAAATGGTCAGTCTCCTGAACGTGGAAAGCCCTGGCTCATGGAGGATTCAGCCAGTTTGTTTGTATCCTGCGCTGTGAATGTTTGGGGCTAAACATTCCCAGAGCAGGATACTAGGAAGGGTTTAAAATCCAGGCACTGAATTTGTTTTTAAAAGTATGAACCAGGATGATGTTGCCATATGAACAGCGTTTGGGTTCGGAATATCCTGGGTCAACAGACGCTGGGAATGCTGCTGCAGTGGCAGTATGTTTAGCCCAGCGGGTGATTGGAGCATATGGATGGGCTGTTAGTGGCACTCCATCCTGCCATCCTCAGCTAACAGTGTAGTTACTCTGACTTAGCCTGGGTGGGGGAGTGTGTTTGGAGGTGGGGGAAGGGAAATAAGTGAGTTCAGAGAATCTCTCCCCATCCCTACTCCAAAAACTTTAATTAGAAAAATTATTGAAATAAAATGGAAATTAGTTGCCAAGTGGGACTGGTGCATATCTTACTACACCTATAAAAACGGTTTTCCTGCAGGAAGACAGAGTGATGTCATCACGTCACTCTGCATCCCGCAGCCCCTTCCTCCTCAGCCACCCAGCCTCCTCTCCCTCTCCTCCCTGCTGCCAACCCCACAATGGGGTCAGCGACCCATGGCTCGTGAGCCTAAATATGGCTCTTTGACTCCTCAGCAGCAGCATTCACCTTTCTTGCACTGCGGAGGTAAGCTGCTACTGGACTTGTGGGGGGGGGGAGCAGGACCACCTGGTGAGTGGGCAGGTGGTGGCAGGACCTGCGCTGGGGGGATTGGAACCGGGGTACATCCTGATCTCCGCAGCTGTCATACAGCAGGTGGCTGAAGCGCCGGCAGCTGCCATGTGGTGGGTGGTTGCCGGTGTTTTAAAAACAGCTGCTCCATTGCACTGGTGGTGGGACCCGTGCAGCGGCGGGGTGGGGAGGGAGAGACAGTACTGCTCCATCGGATTGGGGAGGGAGAAGGAGCCTAGGCTGGTAGAGGGGGGAGGGAGAGACAGGGCTGGGCTGGCGAAGGGGAGGAGGGGCCCAGACCCTGGCTGCGGGAGGGAGAAGGGGCCCGGGAGTGGGTAGGATCCCTGGCAGGCAGGACTGCAGCCTGGCCCTCCCCAGTAGCCGAGAGGAGAGCCAGGGTTGCCTATCTCCCATGGCAGGGGGGTTGGCGAGCACAGCGAGCAGGGGCCACAGCCCCCTAAACCAAACCTTACGTACAACGGGACTGAAGTCAGTACGGGGTCGAATTAACTGTGGCTCTTAGTTTCAAAAGGGCCTTACCCTTGAGCCCTTCCCTCACTCCCAGTATAAAACTCACGAATAGCTGTCTATTTTCATAGCCGCTGTTTTACTGAAGCCGGTTGTTTCTTTGACGCACACCATGTAATGGTATTTAATCTCAGTGAGATGGTGGATTTAGGAGGAATTATTGTTTTACAACAGCCAGCCATTGACAGCATAAAGAGCTTGTGAAGTAACTCAGTCGGCCCAGGGGTGCTCGGGAGGGACGTGCTGCCGACTCACTCCAGCCCCAGAAACACTTCAGTTACAATAGAGTCCTGGGATCTGGTTACAATCTGCTTGGCCTCCAACCTAGTTGTGACATTGTTCTGCAGGTGGGATCTCACTGGCCCAGCACCCTCGGGACTGGCGTGGTCCCGAATGACAGTTTCTGAACCACTGGAGGTCAAGGCTCCCTTCCCAGCTGTTGACTCGTCTCCCCAACACAGCTCCACTGCCTCCAGCCCTGCCAGGGCTACACTTCCCCCTCGGTGTAGGAGTGAGTGGGCTGGGGGTGTGCGGTCTCGATGGAGGGGCTGAGTGAGGGGGTTGAGGGCATGGGGTCTCGGCAGGGCAGCGAGTGAGTGGGCTGGGGGTGCAGGATCTCAGCGGAGGAGGTGTGTGAGGGGGCTGAGGGTGCAGGAGTTTGGCAGGGCATTGAGTGAGGGAATTGGAGTGCAGGGTCTTAGCTTGGGGGGTATGAGTGAGGGGATGGGAGTGTGGGGTCTTGGGGGGTGTGAATGAAGGGGATGCAGGTGCAGAGTCTCAGCAGGGCGGTGAGTGAGTGGGCTGGAGCCACGCTGGCTCTCCAGTCTCGCTCTCCCCAAGCCGAGACCTTGCACCCCCACACCGCTCACTTGCTGCCTTGCCAAAACCCTGCACCCCACCCCACTCATTCACCTTCCTGCCAAGACCCTGCACCCTCAGCCCCCTCACTCACCAGCTCCAGCTCAGCCCCCCCTTCTCCCTCCACAGCCAGGAGGCTGTGCTGGTCCTGCAGTCTTGTCCCCCTCCTGCCTCCTGCGAGGTTGAAGCGCCAGCGGAACTGCAATGATGTTCTGCTCCTCCCCCATCCCCGCTCCTTCCATCCAGCTGCCTCCAGCCTGGCTTCTGCTTCTGGGTCTGGGGCCAGTGTGGAACTGCCACCGCTGCCTGCCCCTGCTGGAGGCCTGGCCTGGGGCAGGTAGCAGCAATGGTTCCCTGCGGGGTCGCAGAGCAGCAGAGCCCAGTACCTGGAAGCAGAAGCAAGGATGGAGGCAGCTGGATGGGAAGCAGCGGGGATGGGGGAGCAGCAGAGCTCGCTGAGCACCCTGGGCCATCCCCCACCAAGGCACCGCTGGCTGCCGCCGGGACCTGGGAGCCCAGCAGCAGGTGGCAGAGAGGGGAGCTGGAGCCACCTGTCACTCACCACTTTCAGTGCCTCCTGCTGGCCATCCTGGAGCTCTGCCAGGCACATGCGCCTCCACTGACATCTTCCCTTATATTGTCCCTGTCTACAGCCCTGCTCCCTCCTGGACCTTCCGTTTCCTCTCACAGTTTGGCCCTCCAGCCCGGCCACTAAGCTCCTCCCTTTCCAGGGAATTCAGTTTTTTCAGACCTGCTGACTGGCTGGTGTCTCTCGTGCCTTTGCCACTCCCCAGCTCTGAAGGCAGCACCCTGCCAGCAGCAGCACAGAAGTAAGGGCTGTAATACTTTATCATGCTACTCTTAATTTGGTGCTGCTGTCTTCAGAGCTGGGAGGCTGGCGAGTGGCAGCTGTTGACTGATGGCAGCTCTGAAGGTAGCAGTGCAGAAGTAAAGGCAGCAATGCCATATCATGCCATCCTGTCCTCTGCACTGCTGCAGTGGTGTTCAGAGCAGGCTCCTGGCCAGCAGCTGCTGCTCTCTGGCTGCCCACCACCAATAGCACCACAGATGTAAGGCTGGCAATACTGACCCCTCTCCCATACACAGCACCTCTTTGGGTCAGAACCCCGACAATTACAACACAGTGAAATTTCAGATTCAAATAGCTGAAATCGTGAAATTTACGATTTTTAAAATCCTATGACTGTGAAATTGACCAAAGTGGACCATGAATTTTGTAGGGCCCTACCTGTCTCCTTTTGAAGCCACTGACCATACTCTCCTCATTCCACCTCAGCCTCTCTCTTGCACAGTCTGCCCGGTCCAGACTCCAACATAGCAACCCTTTTTGGGGTTCTTACGGAGGACAAATAAGATCTCAGGCCCCAGCATTCTTTTCTCTGCAGGGTGTAGTGCAATGGCACCACCTGGTGCATGGTCTCCAAGTCACAGTGAGCAGCTGCACAGCTTGTAGGACGCTCTGTCAGCCTCAGCTGGAACTCATCTCCCTGGAAACTTTGGGCCAGGTGGTTTGGGATATCCAGTACATCTGCAAACGACTTCTCAGAGGGTATGTCTACACTACAAAGTTAATTCGAACTAACAGCCGTTAGTTCGATTTAACTTTCATAGGCGCTACACATGCAAACCGCTAGTTCGAACTTAATTCGAACTAGGTAAAACTCATTCTACGAGGAGTAATGCCTAGTTCGAATTGAGTAGTTCGAATTAAGAGCTGTGTAGCCACTTAATTCGAACTAGTTGGAGGCTAGCCCTTCCCAGGTTGCCCTGGTGGCCACATGAGCCAAACCAGGGAAACTCTACTGCCCCCCTCCCAGCCCCGAAGCCCTTAAAGGGGCACGGGCTGGCTATGGTGCCCGTGCCAGTTGCAAGCCTGCCAGCACCCAGCCAGCAGACTCTGCACCTGGCACGGCATGAGCCAGCCACCCGCTGCCACCCAGCCCTCCGCCTCTTCCCAGGACCAGGCTGGTGGCTCCCAGGAGCCTGCCCGGGGCCGCAAGAGGCAGGTGCCCGCCTGGTCTAGTGTGGAGCTCGTGGACCTCATCGAGGTTTGGGAGGAGGCCTCCAACATCCACAATCTCTGCACTAGGCACAGGAAGGTGGCTGTCTAGGGCAGGATAGCTGCCAGCCTGGCCACCAAAGGCCACACGCGAACCCAGGAGCAGGTTTGCATGAAAATCAAGGTGGCCCAGTGAGACCCCTGACCCTGAGCTCTGAGCTTAGAACATAAGAACATAAGAATGGCCGTACTGGGTCAGACCAAAGGTCCATGTAGCCTGTCTGCCGACAGTGGCCAACACCAGGTCCCCCTGGAGGGGATGGACCGAAGACAATGACCAAGTGACTTGTCTCCTGCCATCCATCTCCAGCCTTCCACAAACAGAGGCCAGGGACACCATTTCTACCCCCTGGCTAATACCACTTCATGGACCCAACCTCCATGACTTTATCTAACTTCTCTTTAAACGCTGTTATAGTCCTAGCCTTCACAGCCTCCTGTGGCAAGGAGTTCCACAGGTTGATTATTTGCTTTGTGAAGAAGAACTTTCTTTTATTCATTTGAAGCCTGCTACCAATTAATTTCATTTGGTGTTGTCTAGGCCTTCTATTATGGAAACTAATGAAGAACTTTTCTTTATGCACCCTCTCCACACCACTCGTGCTTTTATAGACCTCTATCATATCCCCCCTCCGTCTCCTCTTTTCTAAGCTGAAAAGTCCCAGTCTCTTCATATGGGACCTGTTCCAAACCCCTAATCATTGTAGTTACCCTTTTCTGAACCCTTTCCATGGCCAAAACATCTTTTCTGAGGTGAGGAGACCACATCTGTACACAGTACTGAAGATATGGCGTACCGTAGTTTTATCCTTCCTCTCCTCCTTCTTCCCCTGGCTTCCCCCTTCCAGCTCCCTCCTCCCAGGTTTCCCCTACCCTCTTCTACCCTCTCTCTTCCCCTCTCACACCTCCTTTTCCCAGTCTCCCTAAAGGTTAATCCCGCCCCCTCCAGTTTTGTTAAATAAAGAGAGTTTCTATTTTTGAACACGTGTCCTTTATTTTTTACATCAGGAATCGTAAATTTCAGGGGCTAGAGAGGGGTAAGTGGAAGGAGGTGAGGGAGGAATGGGGTACGAGCCCCCGATGGGGAGGACTGGGGTGGCTCTGTGGGCTACTCGGGGTGGAAGTTCTCTTGCAGGGCCTCCTGGATCTTGACAGCCCCCCGATTGACCCCACCGGATGGCAGCCTGCGGCAAGTGCAGCCGGGCTGATGGCCAAGTGCTTTGATGTGCCGAGTGTGGGCACTCCAAGCCAGGACTGCTTTGCTGTCCCTCATTGAGGTAGACAAGCAAGCGGGGAACCCTGAGAACTGTCTGTCCGGGGTGGGGGTCGGGTCCCTTTAAGCACAGCCCTCGGCTAGCCTGAGGCAGCAGCTCCACGCTCTAAGTCCTAACCTGGTGCCCTGCCAGCACTGGTTCCAGCCAGCCTTAACTTCGGTTCAGGGTCCACTCAGTGTGGACATGGTAATTTGAATTAGTTTTTAGGTCTAGATGCACTAATTTGAATTATCTTAGTTTGAATTAACTAATTCGAATTAGCTTAGTTTGAATTAGTGCTGTAGTGTAGACAGACCCAGAAGTACTAGGAGTGCCCCCTCGGCCTGCTCACTTCCCACCATGAGCCCCACTCTGCCACTGCATGCACTGCTCAATTCTGTGGATGAAATTTTGTCTGTCTCCCGTGCTGACCATCTGGCATCTTTCTCTGTGTTTACTTTAAAGGCTGATTAAAGAAAATAATTGTGGGAGTTTCTCTCTTTTTTATATGCAGGGTCAAAGGTGAGTTCTTGCAGGATTCCCATTCCAAGGGCCTCTCTCCTCATTCCAGTTGTCAAGCGCTCGTCCTTCTTCTAACCAAAGAATGGGAGGCCGTGTCTCCAACTCCTCGGACCCGCCTCTCTGAGGCCCAGAATCTTGTCTAAGCCTGTCCCTTCCTGCCTCCTCTGACATTCATGGGCAGCTGGGGCAGAATCTCTCTTCAAATAGCTTCTCTTCCTTTGACTCTCAATACTCTGCCTGGAACAATGGGGCCTCACCCCAATGCTGGGTTGCTCGTTGGCTTGACTTCCTCTTCCTTCTGAGGTTTTCGTATCAGGAGTTTATTTTGCCCAGTCAGCCTGTCCTACTGCAGCTGAAAGAGGGGTAGAAACAGGCGAGTTGAAAACACTAGGGAACACGTGGCAAACCTGACTGTACATGTCAGTCTTCTCCCTTGGTATCTTGAACACTCCCTACAGCACATGACCAGCCAGCCAGGCATGGAGAATCAGCAGAGAAACTGACTTGACAGCTGGGAGAGTGGTGTGCTGGCATCAGAGACTCCAGGACATGAACCATGAGACCAAACCAGCTAATTAAATTCACCTTGTTTGTCTCCTGTTACCTCTTCTGGGTAAGTCTGAGCAGAGCTGGGGCTGCCAGGCCCAGCATGAGGCTGACACTGGCTGCATAGCAAGATCACTGCTTGCAGGGAAACCCACTTTCAAGGTCACCCCAGTGGAGAGTCCGTCTGGCCAATTGTGATACTAGGGCCCTGTGGTGAGGAAGTCAGGATGCAAGTCCCTTCTATATTGCTAATCAACCCTCTGGTGTCTGGGCTCCCCTTGGACAAGCTGCAAGCTTGTCCCTTCTCCGGCAGGACAAATGTCTCCAGCTCCCAGGAGCAGATGTTGTTGGGGATTTTTTCCTCTTGAAAAATGATGAGTTTGTCTCTGATTCTTCCTCCCTAGGTGGCCAGTGGGCTCATGGTAGCAGTTGGCATATATGCCAAACTCTCTAAAGAAGCCAGTAAGTATCATTTCCAGCCTCTCCCTGGGTTATCACACTGGAGTTTAGATAAAGGTAATGAAGTGACTGCAGGATAATTGTGCTGTCATTACTCCCTTTCCATGACTGCTTGGGGAGGTGCTTTGTGGCCCATCTCTGACTGGCAATTTTCAAATCACCCGCCTGCATTGTTCCTGTATGTCACTCCCATGGTGTTGCCTGATCCTTTTGATGATCTCCAAGGGTGAGAAGAATGATTAATAACTGCACACAATTTTCATGCTCAAAGGCTGCTGATTTGTTCAGTAATCTCTCGCTATATATCTATGTTAGAGAGTTTGTGTGTCTGTCTGTCTGTGAGTCTGTACATCTGTGAGTTCATTTGTTCAGGAACTTTTCCTAAACGATAAGAGCTAGGACCAGCAATTTCGGTATGCAGTGTCCTCTTATCCTAACTTAAAACAAGGCCAGGGTTTGATTGTGCCAGGAAAATGGGATGTGCCTGGAATAAGATGGTTCTCCATAACACAGAAAGGGAGGGGCCTGAGAGCATTGCCATGCTCTGCAATGAGCACTGGGTGCAGCAAGCATGGGGAGTTATACTGCAGAGTGACCACAGGGAGGCAGCTGCACCAGGAAGAGAGTGGCCAGCTGGGGCCAGTGCTCTCCACATGTCTGGCCACTGGCCATGGGTAAGTGGCCCAACTGCTTCAAAACCCTCCCCACAGCCCATGGGAGTACTGCCAGCATGAGTCTGCCCCCCTCCAGAGGATCCATGGCCCAGGCCCTCCGAGGAACTGCAGGCTGGGCAGTGCAACCCCCAACTTCAAGGAGCCAGGCCAGGCAGCACAACCCTGCCCCCCTCCCTCCGCCCAGTCCCGCTCCAAGGAGCCATAGGCCAAGGCCTGGCAGTGCAGCCCTGCCCCCCTCTGACTCCAGCACCCCCCCTGCTCTGACCCCCCCCCAAACACCTGCCCTGACTCCTGCACTCCTACCCTTCTGCCCAGAAGCCATACACATTTCCAAGTCCCCTGCATCTCCCATCCCTTGCCCTCAGCCCCCCCCCCCACCCAGTGCCCTGCCCTATACAATCATTTAAATACAACATGGACATTTTCCTTTGAATTTCCCAATATCCAAAACCCAAACATTTCTACAGTTAAGGACCTGAGCAATGCTGGGTATTTCTGCTACAATTCAATGAACAAATTGCAAATGGACCCAATAAGGCAGTGCAGCCTAAGAAATGCCCGTGAACCCTGGAAAGTAAACTCAGCTGAGTAAGGCCCTACCAAATTCACAGACCATTTTTGGCCAATTTTACAGGCATAGGATTTTTAAAATAATACATTTCATGATTCAATTAAAGGGAGCCGGAATAGCTCCAAAAAGGCTTTGGGGGGAGTCACAATGTTATCGTAGTGGGGGCAGTGGCACTGCTACCCTGCTGGGGCGGTGCTGTTTTCGGAGATGGGCAGCTAGGGAGTGGTGGTTACTGGCTGGGAGTCTATTGTGAAGGAAGAGCTGCTGCCAGCACAGGAGGGTGGCTTGGTATGGAATTGCCACCCTGACTTCTGTGCTGCTACAGGCAGGGCCCCGCCTTCAGAGCTGGGTGCCTAGCCAACGGCTGCCACTCTCCAGCTGCCCAGCTCTGAAGGCAGCACAAAGGAGTGGCAATACCACAACCCTAAAATAATCTTGCAACTCTCTTTGAATCAGGATCCCAAATTTGAGCACCACTGCTCTGCTCTGTGAAATACGTATGTAGGGTAAAATCATATCAAATACCAGACGTCATTGTCTGTGATGCATTCCCCACGGCCTTGAATAAGATCCTATAGAGGAGGATCTCAGCATGAACTCAATACTACATTGCCTCTCACAGTTTCAAGGCTGGGAAATAGCCCGCTAAGCACACATTCCCCCTTACTTCATTTTGCCATTTGTATTCGCTGAGCACTAAGTACTTGGTGCTGTGCAGGCCACAGGGACAAACGCAGCCTCTGCCCAGACGGGCTTACGGTCCAAGGTGACAAATGTGTCCGTCGATTAACATATGGGCCCAGGCTGCCTTGTGTTGCAGAGTTTTGCCTGGTGAGTGTTTTGTGATCTCATAGCTCTGTGATGAGAGGGTGAGTGGTTAAGAATGATGAGTGCAGGGAAGATGTGTGTTCCAAATAAGGATGTTAAATGTCGATTAATTGAATAGTCGAGTAACCTCATGAATTCTTATTGGTCAGTCGACTATTCTATAGTCCCCGGGGGCAGGGCCAGCAGCCTGTGTGCTATAAACCCCCAAGCCTCACTAATGTGGTCTCAACTGTGCTAGTGGGGGCAGGGGACAGGGTGCTGGTGTGTGCTGGGGCTGGGAGAGGGTGCTGCTGGGTGCTGGGCTGGGTGGCAGGATGCTGGCACAGGTGACCGGGTGCTGGGGCAGGATGCTGTGGACAGTACTGGTGGGGACAGGGGACAGGGTACTCGTGGGGGGGTCTGGACAGGGGCAGGAGCAGCTGGGACCAGTACCTGGCAATCCTGCAACACCTCTAGGTTCTGGGAAGTGTGCGACTGCACTTCCCCTCCCCAAACAGCTGGCGCACGCGATGCCTGAATAGCAGGGGCTGTTGCACCCCAGCAACTTACTTCCGCGATGCCTTCCCGAGGGGGAGAAAGGGTGCGGGGAGTCCCAGGGCAGAGTCCCAGGGAGATCTCCTGACCTCCCCTCCCCCTCTCCCCCCACCGCACAGAAAGGCTGTGGAACTAAGTTGCTAGGTGCCACAGCCACAGCTGTTCAGGCAGCGCATGCCGGCTCCTTTGGGAAGCGGAAGTGCTTCCCTCCCCGCTGTGGGTCATGTGGGGTCACTCCTGTCTGGCACCCCCCAGTATGCCGAATGGGAGCAACTGTTCCCCTCTGCCCCCACTCGCTATGCCTCTGCGTCGCCAGGGAGGAACAGAAAACAAGTGTGCTGTTTCTTTAAGAAGTTGACTAGCTGGCTCTCTCTCTTTCAGAGGGGCAGGGAAGTGCCAGCTCCTCGCGGAACCCCTACTTTCCCTTCGCAGAACCCCAGAGTTCTGCAGAGCACCAATTGGGAAACATTGACCTATAGGCTTTTGCTTATCAGTTAATCGACTACCCTATCACATCCCTACTGCCAAGGGGAGGTGTGAGACTTGCCTGGTGTGTGGAACTTGTTCAGTTTAGTGTTCTTCTCTGAGCTCTGGATCCATTCTTAATTCTCTGAGGGTGTGTCTAGACTACATGGCTCCTTCGACGGAGGCATGTAGATTAGCCAGATCGGAAGAGGGAAATGAAGCCGCGATTAAAATAATCGCGGCTTCATTTAAATTTAAATGGCTGCCCCGATCTGCCGATCAGCTGTTTGTCGGCAGATCGGGGGAGTCTGGACGCGATGCCCCGACAAAGAAGCCTTTCTTCATCGACACAGGTAAGCCTGGTTTCACGAGGCTTACCTGTGTCGATGAAGAAAGGCTTTTTTGTCGGGGCATCGCGTCCAGACTCCCCCGATCTGCCGACAAACAGCTGATCGGCAGATCGGGGCAGCCATTTAAATTTAAATGAAGCCGCGATTATTTTAATCGCGGCTTCATTTCCCTCTTCCGATCTGGCTAATCTACATGCCTCCGTCGAAGGAGGCATGTAGTCTAGACACACCCTGAGGGAACGAGGAAGGGGCAAAGAGGAAAGAGATTTGGCTTGTGTTAATTCCTTACTTTGCCGTGTTTTTCAATCTCTGCAGGTGTTCTGGATTCGCTCCTTGCCGATCCCTCACTGATCCTACTTACAGTGGGAATCCTGATATTTGGCATCACCTTTGTGGGGTGTACAGGAGCCTTGCGTGACCTGCCTGTGCTGTTGAAAATTGTAAGGAAAAGCTAACAGAATGATGTCTTCTATCTGTAGGGATCTCTGTTCCTTGGGCTGCCCTTATTAAGCATCTTCCTGCCTAAGAGACTGCCTCAAAGAGTGGATTGTGAACATGCGCCACATTCCTTAGAAGATCATCTTTTGTCAGTATCTTAAGTAGAAGCTGACGGGGACACCAGAAGTACTAGTGAGTTAGTGAGCTAGCAGGCTAATAGCTCACCAACTGCAGGAACAGCAAGGATAGTTTATGTAAAAATCAGTGAATTCCTGATCAGACTGAATGCAGGTTTGCCATTGTGATTCATAGTTTTTGTTCGTCACCTGTCTCTTTGGCTGCATGTCCAAACATTTGCCATTTGCCATTTACTTGCCCATCAGAATCCACAGTTGTTTCCCTTATGAGAATTTAAAAATGTTGCATTCCTCCAGGTGTGGGTATGAGGTTATATCAGGTATAATTTACTTGCAAATTAGGGGGTGCAGGCATGTTACATCACTGGAATGCAGGAAAGTGTGTGTGATATGCTTGGAGACTGCATGTTGCTTGGAGTGAATGGAATCCAATGTGGCTGAAAGAGGTTTAGGGTGTGTTCTCTTTAATTTTCAAATACAGAAATTCCCCCTTGACAGGATTTAACATATTCCAGTGATACAAAAAGAAAGGTTCCTTCTTTGTGCCAGCTAATGTTTATCACTATAGCTGGGAAAATACGCGCCCCCTTCAAACAGTGTCTTGGAATATTGGCTTCAATCTTGCTTTTGTGTCATGTGCTTCTGAGCCAGCTTTCTGAGCCATCGTCATGCTCACCAACTTTTGCGTGAACAGATTTCAAAGTGGCCTGTGTGACGCTTGTGGCGAGTTGAATCATAAAGGACCCCTTGGGATTGTGACCCGGTGTGCCGGTTTGTGTACTTTTTTCCAATTGTTTTTTCAGAAGAGGCTTTTCCAAAATTTGGCCCATCTACACTGGGCCAAATTTTGGAAAATCCTCCTCTTTCGGAAGAGCCTTTCTTCCTCATGGAAGGAGGAAGACAGGGCTTCCAAAAGAGCGCATCTGCTCTTCTGCAAAAGAAAGTGGAAGAGCAGACGCATTCCCTGGATGTGGTGGAGTTTTTCCGGGATACCGTAGTCTAGACGTAGCCCCAGTCCTGCTAGGCCAGAAGCTCTGGTCTCCCCCAGATAAAACACAGAGTTGGGGCTGTCAAGGCATAGAGGCAGGGCCCAACAGGGCTGTGGATTCACTTTAAGACAGAGTCGATTAGGGATAGATAATTGCTTTCATTAATTTCACCACGTCATTACTATTACAGGCTTAATACTGGCAGATGGCTACACAACTACTGCGCAAAGCAATACAAATCTCACTCCGGCAAAGCGCTGCATATAAAAGTAACAGGCACTTGGAAATGCTTGTGCCCGTTTAGTCTGGCGGAGAGTCCCACTCCCGTCACCTCTCACCAGGTTCCAGCTGTGAGACCCAGGGCACCTTCGGAGGTTCAGGTCTCTGGTGGAACTCAATAGGCACAGACTTCCTACACTAGGGCTATGTCTAGACTGGAATGATTTTCCGCTAATGCTTGTAATGGAAAAGTTTTCTGTTAACAGCATTTGCGGAAAAGAGCGTCTAGGTTGGCACGGATGCTTTTCCGCAAAATGTGCTTTTTGCGGAAAAGCGTCCATGCCAATCTAAATGCAGGACAATGTAGCACTTTAAAGACTAACAAGATGGTTTATTAGATGATGAGCTTTCGTGGGCCTGACCCACTTCCTCAGATCAAATAGTGGAAGAAAATAGTCACAACCATATATACCAAAGGATACAATTAAAAAAAATGAACACATATGAAAAGGACAAATCACATTTCAGAACAGGAGGGAGATGTGGGGGGGGGGGGGGAGGAAGGAAGGTAAGTGTCTGTGAATTGATGATATTAGAGGTGGGGAGAGTGGGATGTCTGTGAGCTAATGGTATTAGAGGTGATAATTAGGGAAGCTATCTTGGTAATGGGTAAGATAGTTTGAGTGTTTGTTCATTCCTTCTTGGAGAGTGTCGAATTTTAACATGAATGACAGTTCAGAGGATGTAAAAGGTCTTTGTAGCAGAATGCAGGTGGTTAAGTCATTGAGAGAGTGTCCTTTCTGGTTAAAATGGCAAGAAACTGTTTTTTCTTTGTGATCTTGTCTGATATCTGTTTTGTGGGCATTGATCCTTTGGCAAAGTGTCTGAGATGTTTGTCCAATGTACATAGCAGACAGACACTTTCGGCACATGATAGCATAAATTATATTTCTGGATGTGCAGGAATATGTGTTCTTGATCTTATAACTCACTTGGGGTACGTCTACACTACAGCGCTAATTTGAACTTATGCAAATGAAGCCTGGGAAATTCAAATCCTGGGCTTCATTTGCAAGTGCGGTATGCCTACATTACCCCGCTAGTTCGAACTAGCGGGGTAGTGTAGACATACCCTAGGAGACTATGGGTCTCCCAGGGTATGTCTACACTACCCCGCTAGTTCGAACTAGGAGGGTAATGTAGGCATACCGCACTTGCAAATGAAGCCCGGGATTTGAATTTCGGGGGCTTCATTTGCATAAGTGGGGAGCCGCCATTTTTAAAACCCCGCTGGTTCGAACCCCGTGCAGCGTGGCTACATGGGGCATGAACTAGGTATTTCGAACTAGAAAGCCTAGTTCCAACTACCGTTACTCCTCGTAGCCGCGTTGCACGGGGTTCGAACCAGCGGGGTTTTAAAAATGGCGGCTCCCCGCTTATGCAAATGAAGCCCGGTGTGACGGGGTGGTGGCCCACACCGCCACCCCACCCGCTGGTAATTAGATTATGCACAATGCACCGCCCGGTTCCGAATCTCCTGGGCGGAGTGGGGGGTCCGGGCCCGCCCTCTCTCCGGACCCCGACCCAGGGCCCTAACACCGAGAGTGTGCCTCTCAGTGGTAGCAGGGGGGCTAGTACCCCAAACACACCTGCTCCTGGGATCCATGACCCGCCCTGGGTCCAGCTCCACTCTGCCGGTCTGAGCCCGCGGCAATTACCCTGCAACCGTGACCGGGGCCTCTCCCTCCATGACCCTTCTGGCTGGAGCCCCTTCCTCCGCTCCACTCTTGCCCTCAGCTTCCTCCCAGCCTGCCCTCCCCATTCCGGCCGCTTCTGCCCCTCTTGTACTGTCCCGGCTCTTCCGGGTTCCCCCCTCCACCTCCGTCGTCGCGCCCGTGACGTCATCCGCGACGTGCCCGGGCGCCCCGTGATGACGGGCCTTGCCCTCCTCCCTCGGACCTCCCCAGACCGAGCGGCCCGCCGCGTTTGTTACCTCCCCGTTAGCGGCCCCGGGTAACGTTAGTAAGTGACGGGGTTGCTGTGCCCCGTCACACCCGGGAAATTCAAATCCCGGGCTTCATTTGCAAGTGCGGTATGCCTACATTACCGTCCTAGTTCGAACTAGGAGAGTAGTGTAGACATACCCCCTGAGCCTCTTGGAGTATGGTATCCTGTTCCAGTATAGGCTGTAGTTTATTGATAATGTGTTGGACAGGTTTAAGTTGGGGGTTGTAGGTGATGACAAGTGGTGTTCTATTGTTGGTTTTCTTGGGTCTGTCTTGAAGTAGATGGTTTCTAGGTATTCGTCTGGCTCTTTCAATTTGCTTTTTTATTTCTCCGGGTGGGTAGTTGAGGTTTATAAATGCTTGGTAGAGATCCTGAAGCTTCTGGTCTCTGTCAGTGGGATTAGAGCAGATGCGGTTGTATCGAAGGGCTTGGCTATAGACGATGGATCGTGTGGTGTGTTCTGGATGGGAGCTGGAAGCATGTAGGTAACTGTATGAGTCGGTGGGTTTTCTTTAGAGAGTGGTGTCTAATTTTCCATTGTTGATTTGTACTGTGGTGTCCAGGAAGTGGATCTCTCGTGTAGAGTGGTCCAGGCTGAGGTTGATGGTGGGGTGTAGGTTGTTGAAATCTCTGTGGAATATCTCCAGTGTTTCTTGGCCATGCGTCCAGATCATAAAGATGTCATCGATGTACCGTAGGTAGAGAAGGGGTGAAAGGGGACGGGAGTTGAGGAAACGTTGTTCTAGGTCAGCCATAAAGATGTTAGCATACTGTGGGGCCATGCGTGTACCCATGGCTGTGCCGCTGATCTGGAGGTATAAGTTGTTCTCAAACTGGAAATAATTGTGGGTGAGAACAAAGTTACATAGGTCTGCTATCAGGTTGGCAGTAGTGTCCTCTGGGATAGTGTTTCTAATTGCTTGTAATCCGTCTTCATGTGGGATGTTGGTATATAGAGCTTCTACATCCATGGTGGCAAGGATGGTGTTATTGGGGAGGTTATCGATGTTTTGTAGTTTCCTTAGGAAGTCAGTAGTGTCTCGGAGATAGCTGGGGGTGTTGGTTGCGAAGGGTTTGAGAAGAGAGTCTACATAGCTGGATAGACCAGAAGTGAACGTGCCAATACCAGAGATGATGGGACGTCCGGGGTGCCCAGGTTTATGGATCTTGGGAAGCAGATAGAACAATCCTGGTCGGGGGTCAGAAGGTGTTTCTGTGTGGATTTGTTCCCGAGTAGCTGTGGGGAGGTTTTTAAGGAGACAGTGTAGTTTCTTTTGGTATTCCAAGGTGGGATCAGAGGGGAGAGGTTTGTAAAATGTGGTATTCGAGAGTTGTCTGGTTGCCTCCTGGTTATAGTCGGCCTTATTCATAATGACCACAGCACCCCCTTAGTCAGCTGGTTTGATTATAATGTCCAGGTTGTTTTTGAGACTCTAGATGGCATGGTGTTCAGCGCGGCTAAGATTGTGTGTCGCTTGTTGTCGTTTGCGAATAATGTCAGTCTGTGTGTTGTTGCGGAAGCTTTGTATATAGAAATCCAGATTGTAATTCCGACCGTAAGCGGGAGTCCATATAGAATTATTTTTCCTTTGGTGTTGATAGGGGGGATCTGGTAGGTCAGATTGATGTTCATTGGTGGTTTGGAAATATTCTCAGAGGCGGAGGCGGCGAAAAAAAGCCTCAAGGTCACCACAAAATTGTATCCAGTTTGTGGGGGGATGTGGGGCAGAAGGAGAGACCCCAATCTAGACGCACTTTTCTGCAAAAAAGCCCCGATCGCCATTTTTGCGGTCGGGGCTTTTTTGCACAAAACAAATCTGAGCTGTCTACACTGGCCCTTTTGCGCAAAAGCTTTGCGCAAAAGGACTTTTGCCTGAACGGGAGCAGCATAGTATTTCCGCAAGAAGCACTGATTTCAGACAGTAGGAAGTCAGTGTTCTTGAGGAAATTCAAGTGGCCAGTGTAGAAAGCAGCTGCTTTTGCGGAAAAACTTGCCAGTCTAGACACAGCCTAGTTATACTACAGGGCTATGTCTACACTGGCAGTTTCTTGTGCAAAAACTCTTCCACAAGAGTGTGTCTACACTGGCATGTGCTTTTGCACAAGAGATGTGCTTTTGTGCAAGAGCATCCATGCCAGTGTAGACGCTCTCTCCCGCAAGAAAGCTCTGATGGCCATTTTAACCATAGGGGCTTCTTGCACAAGAAATTCATGTTGCCTGTCTACACTGGCCTCTTCTGGAAGAGCTCTTGCACAAGAGGACTTATTCCTCGTGGGGAGAGGAATAACTCTTCCGGAAGAAGCCCTGTTTTACAACGCTGTACTGTAAATTTACTTCTGGAAGAACACTCATGCAGTGTAAACAGCCAGCAAGTTTATGCGGAAGAATGGCTGTTCTTCTGGAAGAAGCTGCCAGTGTAGACGTAGCCCTCAGTTGTTTACCGAGTGTGCATGTACTTGGCTTAACGCCATTCTTATCACACTTATGGGCTGAGACCAAGGTCATACTTGTTTACTGCTCAATAGTTTCCTAGCTCAAGGCATGGGTTAGAGCTGATAAAGCCCAGATGTGGTTTGGGTTTACAGTGTCCCACACTATGCTAAGCTGGGTAAAGCAGGGATGGAAACTTCCATCCCAGGCTTGCTAAACTGCAGGACTCACATATGACTTTTATGTGACGGGGTAATAGTCCCTGAGCAGAGCAACAGATACTGAACCGGGTCAGCTCTGGGAAGGCTCAGCTATAGGGCTCTTGACAGCACCTAAGAACACAGCCCCCAAAAAGAACTAAAACCGCAAATAAATCTGTCTTGCTCTTGTGACAGACGGCTGGCTAAGCCAGAGCTCGGCCTCTACAGCCTGGCTGAAGAGGCCAAATGGAAGGCAGCTGAGTAAGCCCAGGCCAGAAGGGCTATAAAAGGCAGCTGAGGGAAAGTGAAAGGGGAGGAGCCAGCATGTGGCTGAGTGTGTGCCCCAGCCAGAAGGAGAGGCTGGTTGAGTTTGCTGTGACAAAAGCTCTGTAAATAGAAAGTGGTGGGAAATTGGCACTGACAATAAAAGTCATGGGTCTCTGGATGGTTTGTGACCCAAGAAGGCCTCCCTCAGCAAGGGGGCTGGGCAAGGACTCTATAAAGAAAGCTTATAAGTTCACCCCCTTTATCAATGAAAGAGAGAGCTGCACTGTGTTGTCCCCCCCACTCCAGTAACAGTTATTTACACTAAGCTTAATAATAAACAAAGTCTGTGTCTACATTGGTGCGATCCTGCGAAAACATGCTGCCTGTCTCCACTTGCCGCGAGTTCTTGCGCAAGAACACTGACGCTCTAACGTGTGAAATCAGGGCTTCTTGCGCAAGAACTCTTGAGGCTCCCGCTCAGGAATAAACCTTCTTGCGCAACTGTTCTTGTGCAAGAGGCCAGTGTAGACAGGCAACATGAATTTCTTACGCAAGAAAGCCCTATGGTTAAAATGGCCATCAGAGCTTTCTTGCGCAAGAGAGCATCTACACTGGCATGGATGCTCTTGCGCAAAATCACATCTCTTGCACAAAGGCACAGGCCAGCATAGACACTCTCTTCTGGAAGAGTTTTTGCACAAGAACTCTTCCGCAAAAGAGTTCTTGCTCAAAATCATGCCAGTGTAGACGTAGCCAAAGTGTTTTATTAAGTATAAAATGTAGGATTTAAGTGATTGCAAGTGAAAACAGAGAGATCAAAGTCAGTCACTAAGCCAAAATAAACAAAAATGCCAGCTTATCCTAATTAGGGTTGCCAGGTGCCTGGTATTTACCCAGACAGTTCGGTATTTTCGGCTCTTGTCTGGTAAAAAAATTCAGAGAATACCGGACACCTAAAATGTCTGGTATTTTCTGAATTTTTCCCCGGCCAGGAGGTGGAAATGCCAGGCACCTGGCAACCCTACAAACACTCAGTGCCTGGCCTCTTCGAACTCCCCCCTGGCTCCCAATACTCCCAGCCCCCCGATCCCAGCCCCCATGCTTATCTGGTTCCCCAAGGCTGCTGGCCAAAAGACCTATGGGAAGCAATGCTTCCCCTTAGTGCTCAACCACTCCCCTGTTCCTATCCCTGCACTAACTCTTAAAGGGGACATGCTGTTTTAATTCTGTTTTATTTTAATTTTTTTTGGCTTAATAAGTCCTTGGAGTCCTCTTTTTTTTTTCTCAACAACTTTGGTCTCCCTCCCTTTTTTTCCCCCTTCAACATAATTTTTTCCCATTTTTTTTTGGGGGGGGGGAAATCACTAAGAAACTAGGCAGCCTCCTAGCTTAGGCCCAGTCCTTCCCCCTGTTGAATCTTAGATGTTTCCTGCAGGCATCTTGGATGGTAAGTGGCCTCTGGCCACTTCTGCTATTGTTTGGTCTCCCCCCTTTATATCCCTTTTGCCCAAGGTGGGAATTCTTGGCGTTCAGTTCAAATTTTTCTCACCTTGAGTGGAAAAGTACCAGATCTAAAATGAGTTCCAGCATCAGCATCACATATCTTGGTAGGACCAACCACAGTTTGGGCTTACAGGAAAAACAAAAGCACAGTCACCCAGCCATTAAGTTCCTAAGTATCACTAATGACTTTTACTAGACTACCTGGATTAATAAAACAGGTTCCCACTTAATATTTCTAACCTCACATACAAGAAAGATACTTGCACACAAATAGGATACACAGATTCATTACAATGACATGTCACATGATCTACTTTACATAAAGCATCTTTGAGTTATGAATATTCATAAGCCAATTGTCTTAAAACATGGGGGGCATGACAAATATATGTATAGAAACATGCTTGGTGAGAGTTATATTTATGCAATTGGAGAACAGAAACATTCCCATCTGTGACCACACACTGAATTTTGAATTCTAGGAATCAGACTTAACATGATAAATCTACAGAGTAAAAATAACTGTCACAATTTGTCAAAAACAAACAAACAAACAAACCAAGCAACCCGAGGCTATTATTGACTTCAGCAAAGCAGCAAAAAATCACCAAAGAAATTGTTTGCTAACATAATAAAGCAGAGAAGAATTCATTTCTCCGTGTTGGTTACTCTCCCCAAAGGGATACTTAAACCTGCTAATGAAAAGATGTTATTTAAACTAGACTGGCCAAAACACTAGAGAATAGACTGTAGGGAACAACCACCAGCCCCAGGGACTTGGCACATACTTAGCAATTTGAAACTTGAAAGCACAGCCAGGTGAGTGTTATTAGCTGACCTCATAGGTCTTTTCCATCCCTAATTATTTAGATTCAGGCACCTTTAAATACAAGGCTGCTTTCAAGCAGCTGATATGGATTTACGGTTCATAACAGCAATCTGTTATGACTAACCTTCTTTTGTCCTATGATAGCAGAGGTGTTAAATTGCCCACTTCATTTTGGATGATCTCCAACTCATCTAATGAAGTGGGTTTTACCCATGAAAGCTCATGATTCTATGTATTTTTGTTTGTCTATGTGTCTAGACTACAAGGTTTTTTCGAAAAAAGTGGTCTTTTTTCGAAAAAACTTCCCCTGCGTCTAGACTCCCGCAGCATTCTTTTGAAATTAAATCGAAAGAACATGGCGTTTTTTTCAACGGTGGTAATCAGGTAGATTCTAAGAGACCTTAGAAGGTCATCAAGGCGGTCTATCCACCTTACAGTCCATGTATCCAATCCATACTTCCTTAACTTGCTGGCAAGAGTTATGTGGGAGACCATAACAAAAGCGACAAGGAGTCCTGTGGCACCTTATAGACTAACTGAAGTTAGTCTATAAGGTGCCACAGGACTCCTCGTCGCTTTTGCAGATTCAGACTAACACGGCTACCCCTCTGATACATAACAAAAGCTTTGCTAAAGTCAAGGAATATCACATCCTTCAACTTTCCCAAGTCCACAGAGTCAGTTATCTCACCATAGAAGGTAATCAGGTTGGTCAGGTAAATACCTCCCAGCTACCCGTCCTAAATCTCCTGTACAGACAAGGGAGCTTAAGAGATGTTCAAAAGCTTCAGAGGGGTAGCCAAGATAGTCTGTAACTGGAAAGACTTAAAAAACAACAAATAGTCTAGTACCTCCTTAAAGATAAACAAAATATGTAGGTGGTATCGTGAGCTTTCGTGGGCACAACCCACTTGTTCAGATGACCGGAGTGTTGGAAGTCCAGATCCAAGAATAAATAAGGGAAGGAGGGAGGGGGGAAGAAGGAAAAAAAATGGAGGGGAGGAAGAAAAAAAGAGAGTGAGTAGATAACAGGAAAAACTTAAAAAACAACAAATAGTCTAGTAGCAACTTAAAGACTAAATAGTTACAAGAGGCTGATAAGAATCATTAGTTTTCACTTGGAAAGGAAGATGACCAACACGAGATTCTACACAAACATCAAGAACCATTAGCACCTTCATTGTTTGGTTGGTTGATAATGTGCGAGCATACCATTTGCATGAGAATTAAACTTGAGAATGAAGTTAAATTCCAACCCTTCTCTGTGTATTTGGCTTGTGGAACTGGTCTGAAGCAAAACAGTGACTTGGAGATCCATTAATGAATGTCCAGGCAGGTTAATGTGTTCCTACTTGCAAGTAAGAATAAGAGATTCTCCGGAATAGGGCTTTATTCCAGAGGATCGCGCCAGTCTGGACGCTTTTCTCCGGCTTATCTCCAAGCCAGAAAAAAGCGGCGGCCATGAAAATGCAAATGCTGCGGGGGATATTTAAATCCCCTCGCATTTGCCTCTTCCCAAGTGCTACATTTGCATCCCTATTCCGTAAGAGGGGGCCAATGAAGACGTAGCCTTTCTGTAGAGACTGTCCAGTTAGGCCAATATACACGGCAGTGGGGCATTGCTGGCATTTGATGACATTGATCACATTAGTGGATGTGCAGTTAAATGAGCCTCTGATTTGGTGGCTGATGTGGTTGAAATCGTTTGTGTAGATGTGTGTGCAGAGTTGGCACCGGGGCTGATTGCAGGACTGGGTTCCCAGCAGAGCTGGCCCAAGGAACGAGCGAAGTGGGCTACTGCCCAGGGCGCCCCATTGTAGGGGGCACCGCGCGGGACTGCACCAGGTGGGGGTGGCACTGTGTGTGCTCCACATGCCCAAGGAGGGGCTACGCATGCACTGAGTGCCCGGGGGCGGGGCCACACATGCACCATGTGCTGGGGGTGCCATGACTCCCCGGGGTGGCGCCGTGCTCCCGGGGCACGGGGCGCGTTAATGTCTCGGGCCTGCACTGGTTCCTGGATGCTTATGATAGAGGTGTGTTACGTTAATTTGTTTCAGGTTAGGGGGTTGACTGTAAGCGAGAACTGACCTTTCCTCCAAGGCCTCTGAGAAAAGGCCAATTATTATTCCCAAATGTATTGCTTTTTAACTAGGTACCCGCTGCATGTCTGGTACCTTGCACAAAACACGCTCCATTTTGTTGAGGAAGAAATTGTAGAAAAGTGGAGAGTTTTTTCCAAAATAATTTGCTTGGGTTCAGGGATTTTGGCTGGAAGGGGACAAGCACACAGTGAGCAGGGACATGAGGAGGGAAGCGAGGAGGGAGACAGTGGGAAGGGGCAGAGCCTGGGCTGGGAAGGGGCAGGAGGCAGGGCCTTCAAGGGGAGTTACTGCCTCCCTAAGTGGAAGCTTCACCCACCACCCATGCTGCACCAGGCACATCTTTGGAGTTTCCAGGGGTTGTCTTATGTGTACCTCCTTAGGTCCCAGTGTCTTGGGGGGCCCCCCAAGAAAAGTTGTTGCTGAAAAGGAGGAGCTGATTCATGGTACCTTGACAGCTGATTTCTTCTGGACTGTGGAGGTGGAGGATGATCTCATTGGTGCTCTGGGCATCATTAGTAACACACGTACACAGCAGGATGAATGCACGTGGCATGTCACAGACATGGCCCCAGCGCCACAGAGCTCTTGATCTAAGGGCTTTTGAATGATACTGGCAGAGGAAACTAGTTGCTTTATAGGTTGTTCTGATGATCTCACCCCTTCATTTTGCAGTTTGCCTGGATTTTATTGATCATTCTCATTCTTCAGATCGTGGCTGCTGTCCTGGGATTTCTTTTCTCTGGCCGGGTAATTCCATAGTCAATTCTCTGTCTCTAATTAGACAGTTGCATTTGGCAACATACTTGCACGAGTACAGATCTAGAAATCAGTAACACCTTATGTACCATTGGGCAAGTCTCTTTCCCTCTGTGCCTCAGTTTTCTCCCTGAAAGATGGAAACATTAATATTTCCTCTGCTTAAGTGGGAGGATGTCAGGATTAATCAGATAATATCTGAATTCATGGTTTAGAGCAGGGGTCTCCAAACTACGGCCCGCGGGCCGGATGCGGCCCGCGAGGCCCTCTCATCCGGCCCGTGGAGACTGTGACGGGGAAGAAACTCCCCGCACTAACAGCCCCTCCTCTGGAGAAGCGCCGAGCGGCGCAGCGCCGCGGAGCTGGGGCGGGGAAGAAACTCCCCACACTGACAGCCCCTCCCCCGGAGAAGCGCCGAGCGGCGCAGCGCAGCGGAGCCCAGGGGAAAGCCCACGGGGAGGGGAGCGAGGGCGCACAGCCGCAGGCGCGGCAGGCGAGGAAAGCGGCAGGACCCAGGAGGAGAAGGGGCAGGGACGCCAGGGTGAGCGGCACGCCCCGTGCGTGCCGGCTCAAAAGGGGGAGGGGCCGGAAGGACAGGGGCGGCCGGCACTCACTTTCTTTTGGGCAGGCAGCCAGGAGAGGGAAGCCGGAGGAGCCAGCGGGACGGAGGAGGGACTCTGGACCCGCGCAGCCCTTGCCCTGGGCAGCGAGACTCGCCCTGCAGACCAACGGCCGAGCCCGGGCTCTGCGCGTCCCTCACAGCAAGAGGGGTTGGGACTTGGCGTGGACAATTGCTCCCTATTGGCCAGTGCGTTCTTATCCTATTGGCTAGCTCTCTCATGAGGTCACTAGTGGGCTGGGCTCTATTTTGGCATCCAGGAAACAATTTCACCATTCACACTAATACAGGTGTTCATGTGTAGTGTATCAATGTGTTATTAAATAATAACTGAATAAAATAATATTAAATAAATAATTAAAAACAACATCCATGGTTTTTATTTGGACCTCAAGTGTGTAGTCGGCCCCCGAACTGCTGTTTGATAGTTAATGCGGCCCTCGGGCTGAAAAGTTTGGAGACCCCTGGTTTAGAGTAAGGATGTTAAGGACAAGTTGACTAGTCGACTATCCAGTAAGCAAATGCTCCCTCCCTTTGCTGTCTTTATCAGATAGAGGCAGCAAAGGGGGGGAAAGAGAGGGTACTTCAAAGCGGCAGCGCCGTACAGCTGAGCCTGGGATCAGCTGTGCAGTGCTACTGCTTTGAAATGCCAAGGTGGCGTTCAAAGGGGCAGCCCTGCACAGCTGAGCCCGGGATCAGCTGTGCAGCACTGCCCCTTTGAAACGCCGAGACATTTCAAAGGGGCAGATGCTGTGTGGAGACCAGGGTTAGCTGGGGAATCCCCAGCTGACCCGGGGTTCTGGGGAAATGCCGCGCATGGCATTTCAAATCAGCAATGCAACATGGAGCCCGGGGTCAGCGGAGGACTCTGAGTCCCCCGCTGACCCCGGGCTCCATGAGCGCACTTCCGCTTTGAAAGTGTCTATCGAGTAGTCAATGGAAATTACATCGACTGCTCAACTAGTTCATTAACCAATATTTAACATCCTTCGTTTAGGGTGCTATATAAATCCAGAATATTTATATTCGGTCAACAGGGATGCAGGGCGACCTTCTCCGTCTGCAGTTTTTAGGAGGCAAATGGGAAACATGGCCACTTGGGTTTAACTTGCATTTGTCCTTGTGACATTCTCAGGCCTCAGAGACAAGACTTGGGCCCAGAGTGCAGTAAATGGATGGTGCGGGGAGCTTCTGCAAGACAATGAATCTGCCCGGTAGATGCAGTCAAAGGCACTGTCTCTGTGTGTTGCAGGTGCTGGAGAAAGCAACATTTGTGATGGGAAAAGCTATCTCTGCTTATCGGGATGACCCAGATTTACAGAACCTTATTGATTATATACAGAAAAAGGTAACTTAAAAATCTCTCAGATTTGTATCCTGTTTAATTATTTTAGTGAAGGTAAATGGCCAAATAGACCCTATCTCAGATCCTCACTGGGATATCAGTGTGGGATTTAGACCCCCACATACACAGGAAGCCTAGCTCTCTATTGTCTTGCCAGGCCGTGTGTCAGGTCAATGTTTCCTACACCACTCACACTCCGCTTATTTTTTGTGTCCATGGCACCAGCTGTGACATTCACCAGGGGAGTTGGGAAGAGGGTGAAATTTCATCATGGGTCAGTTTAGGGAAACTCCCCATTTTTGCTCCCTGTTTGCTCCATGAGACACAGTTGCTTCTCCCTCCCCAGCTGAATTCTGAAAGTCCCAGAGTCTGCCTGTGAATATATGAGAAAGAGAGAGAGAGAGAGAGAGATATGATTGATTCATCTGTCTCCAGTTCCAGCTGCTGTTCATACACTGAAAGGAGGCCCTAAGGGAGACTGACTGGATTCCAAAGATTTCAGTTTTCCCTGTTTGGATTGTACAGGGTCTTCAGGGTAGTTTATTCTTACTAGTGAGTAACTTATCTCAGTGCTATTCTTAGAACTCCTGTCTGGACAGTCCTGTGCACACCTGGGCCCTGTGTAAACAAGCAGCTATCCCAGGGTCACCCTTTCTGTTTCACTCTCTTAGTTTGAGTGCTGTGGAGTGCATTCCTATAAGGACTGGTCCCAGAATATTTACTTTGAGTGCCGAGACTCCAACCCTAGCCTGGAACGCTGTGCAGTGCCTTTCTCCTGCTGCATCCGGAAGGATAAAGAGAAAGACAAAGTCAAATCTGTAAGTCAAATCTGGCCATGTTTTTACAGTTAACACTTTTTTCTTCAGCTTTTATTTAAAAATCTCCACTGCCGCATGTGGTTGACAGGTAAGGATACACATTAAAATAAAGCCAAAGAGATCTAACAGGAAAGTATCAAAAGCTTCAGAGGGGTAGCCGAGTTAGTCTGTAACTGGAAAAGAGGGAGTTACTCACTTTGTGCAGTAACGACAGTTCTTCAAGATGTGTCCCCCAGTGGGTGACGGGTCACCTGAAGCCACAAATTGGAGTATTGCAAAGCAGTTTCCCTCCACTGGGCTGTGCCGCTGCCTGCCAAGCACCTGACCCACGTCCTGCTACAGGGCTTGTGCCAGTTGCAAGCCTGCCAGCACCTAGCCAGCAGACCCTGCACCTGGCACAGCACGAGCCAGCCATCCCTGCCACCCAGTCCTCCGCCTCTTCCCGGGACCAGGCTGGCGTCTCCCAGGAGCCTGCCCGGGGCCAAAAGAGGCGGGCGCCCGCCTGGTCTAGTGTGGAGATCCTGAACCTCTTGGGAATAGTGACCATAATATAATAACATTCAACATTCCTGTGGTGGGAAGAACACCTCAGCAGTCCAGCACCCTGGCATTTAATTCCAAAAAGGGGAATTACACAAAAATGAGGAGGTTTGTTAAACAGAAATTAAAAGGCACAGTGACTAGAGCCAAATCCCTGAAAGCTGCATGGAAACTTTTTAAAGACACCATAATAGAGGCCCAACTTAAATGTATACCCCAAATTAAAAAACATAGCAAGAGACCTAAAAAAGAGTCACCGTGGCTTAACCACCATGTAAAAGAAGCAGTGAGGGACAAAAAGGTATCTTTTAAGAAGTGGAAGTCCAATCCTAGTGAGATAAATAGAAAGGAACATAAACACCGTCAAATCAAGTGTAAACATGTAATAAGAAAAGCAAAAAAAGATTTTGAGGAACAGCTAGCCAAAAACTCAAAAAGAAATAACAAAATGTTTTTTAAGTACATTAGAAGCAGGAAGCCTGCTAAAAAGCCTGTGGGTCCCCTAGCTTATCGAGCTATAAAAGGAGCAATCAAGGACGATAAAGCCATTGCGGAGAAACTAAATGATTTCTTTGCTTCAGTCTTCACGGCTGAGGATGTTGGGGAGATTCCTGAATCTGCACCGTCCTTTGTGGGTGATAAATCTGAGGAACTGTCCTGGATTGAAGTGTCATTAGAGGAGGTTTTGGAACAAATAGAAAAACTTAATGTTAACAAATCTCCGGGACCGGATGGCATTCATCCAAGGGTTCTAAAAGAACTTAAATGGGAAATTGCTGAGCTATTATCTGTGGTTTGTAACCTATGCTTTAAATCGGCTTCCGTACCTAATGACTGGAAGGTAGCCAACGTGACACCAATATTTAAAAAGGGCTCTAGAGGCGATCCTGGCAATTACAGACCGGTAAGTCTAACTTCAGTACCGGGCAAATTAGTCGAAACAATAGTAAAGAATAAAATTGTGAAGCATGTAGAAGAACATAATTTGTTGGACAAAAGTCAACATGGTTTCTGTAAAGGGAAATCCTGTCTTACTAATCTATTAGAGTTCTTTGAAGGGGTTAACAAACATGCAGACAAGGGGGATCCAGTAGATATAGTATACTTGGATTTTCAGAAAGCCTTTGACAAGGTCCCTCACCAAAGGCTCTTGTGTAAATTACATGGCCATGGGATAAGAGGGAAGGTCCTTTCTTGGATTGAGAACTGGTTAAAAGACAGGAAACAAAGGGTAGGAATAAATGGTAAATTTTCAGAATGGAGAGGGGTAACTAGTGGTGTCCCCCAATGGTCAGTCCTGGGACCAATCCTGTTCAACTTATTCATAAATGATCTGGAGAAAGGGGTAAGCAGTGAGGTGGTAAAGTTTGCAGATGATACCAAACTGTTTAGGATAGTCAAGACAGAAGTAGACTGTGAGGGACTCCAAGAAGATCTCACCAAACTGAGTGATTGGGCAACAAAATGGCAAATGAAATTTAATGTGGATAAGTGTAAAGTAATGCACATCGGGAAAAATAACCCCAACTATATGTACAGTATGATGGGGGCTAATTTGGCTATGACAAATCAGGAAAGAGATCTTGGAGTTATCGTGGACAGTTCTCTGAAAACTTCCACACAGAGTGCAGCGGCGGTCAAAAAGGCAAATAGGATGCTAGGAATTATTAGGAAAGGGATAGAAAATAAGACCCAGAA
Organism: Pelodiscus sinensis; assembly: GCF_052426305.1. Classification (NCBI taxonomy): domain Eukaryota; kingdom Metazoa; phylum Chordata; order Testudines; family Trionychidae; genus Pelodiscus; species Pelodiscus sinensis. The sequence continues at coordinate 749,834 of NC_143083.1, forward strand.
TATCTTACTGCCCCTGTATAAAACTATGGTACGCCCACATCTTGAATACTGTGTACAGATGTGGTCTCCTCACCTCAAAAAAGATATTTTGGCCTTGGAAAGGGTTCAGAAAAGGGCAACTAAAATGATTAGGGGTTTGGAACGGGTCCCATATGAGGAGAGGCTAAAGAGACTGGGACTTTTCAGTGACCTCTCTTCCTACTGTCTCCCCCCTCTCTCTCAGCTCTCCTCTGCCTCCTGCCTCTCTCTCCATCTCTTTCTTTCTCTTCTCCTCCTCCTGCCTCTCTGTCCCCTCTGTCTCTCCCCCCCCCCGTCTTCCGCTTCCCCTTCCCCCCCGCTGTGGTGCTTGGCTGAGTGCTGCCTGCTCAGCTGGGCTGCTGCGAGGGAGGGGGGCGGGGCGGTGATGTACACGGCTGGGGCCGGGGCCATGTACATCACCACCCTGCCTTTCCATCCCACCCCGGGGGAGCCCAAACAGCCCTTTGCGCTGCTGGATCCCCTGGCGGCCTGGCCAAGGGGCGCAGCACTTAGCTGAGTGCCACAGTGGGAGGGGAAGGGTGGCGGTGACGTACACGGCCCCGCCCCCTGGCTGTGTATGTCACCGCCCCGTCCCCTTCCCCTTCCCCTTCCCCTTCCCCCGTGGCGGCTCGGGCGACTCACCCGGCCCGCCACAGGGGAGGGGGGGGCGGGGCAGTGATGTACATGGCCAGGGGGCAGGGCTGTCTACGTCACCGCCCTCCCCCCCCCGCGACGGCCCGGCTGAGGGTTGCCCCCTGGCCGTGTACATCACTGCCCCACCCCCCTTCTTGTTCCACTGGGCCCACCTGAGCGGCGCTCAGCTGGGCCCCGGGGGGGGGAGCAAGCGGTGGCAAGCGGCCCGTGGCTGCACCGCCCCCTTCCTCCTGTCCAGCCCCATGGCCCCTGATCCTCCCCCAGCTCTGCTTCCCACCCCCTCTTCCTGCTGGCCAGCCCCATGGCCCCCCGGACACCCCGCCGCCAGTGCTGCTTCCCTCCTCCCTTCCTTAGGGAGCCCCCATCCTCTCCTACAGTCCCCAATCCTCCCCCAGTTCTGCTTCCCACCCCCCTTCTGGCCAGCCCCGCCCCCTTCCCTGCGTGGCGCCCCGCCCCCCTTCCCTCCCTCCCCATCCGTGGCACACTGTGCCGCTTCTAGTTGAGCGGTGCTCCCACTGGGCCCCGGTGGGGGAGCAAGCGGCGGCAAGCGGCCCTTTGGGGTCTGCGCTCCCCACGTTAGCCGCCCCGGGCCCAGCTGATCGCCGCTCCCAGCAGGGGAGCAAGCGGTGGCAAGTGGCCCTAAAAAGCCGCTTACCGCTGCTTGCTCCCCGCCGGGGCCCAGCTGAGCACGGTGGGCCCTGCATGGGAAGCATGGACCCCAAAGGGCTGCTTGCCGCCGCTTGCTCCCCCGCCAGGGCCCGGCGGGAGCGCCGCTCAGCTGGGAGCGGTGCAGCACGCCACAGTGCACCAGGCAGGGAGGGGAAGGGGGCAGGGCTGGCCAGAAGGGGGATGGAAAGCAGAGCTGGGGGAGGATTGGGGGCTGTGGGGCTGGAGGGGAGGATGGGGGGGCCGGAGAAAGGGGGGAGTGAAGCAGCGCTGGCGGGGGAGGGTGTCCAGGGGGCCCTGCTGCCGCTTGCTGCCATGGAACGACGGGAAGGGGGGTGGGGTGCTGACGTACACGGCCAGGAGGCGTGGCCGTGTACATCAGCGTTACAGATGCACAGACACTGGGCTACTGTATATATGATAATTAAGCCTAGTTCAATTACACTTCACCCATATGCTACCTACAGTACCGGGCAGGAGGTCGTGGTTCCTTTGATTCCCACCCATCGGGACACCATGCACTGCTGCCGCCGGTGTGAAGGGCCTATTACCTCTCGTTACAATGAGCAGGACCTGTGGGTCAATCCCGCTCACTCTCTCCCACTGATTATCTTTTCTACACTTATTTCTACGTGCACCAGACTTGAGACTGGCCTGGGTTTGCTTTGTAAGAAATCCACACTTTGGGCAAGACAGCCATCATTAGCCCGGTCAAGTCAGGGTCGAACAATGCAGACACGATTATTCTAGTCAAGACGGGGTTGTCTAGGCTCCCTTACAGTGCTCCACTGTGGGTGACTATAGAGCAGTATTCAAGTCGGATGGAGGGAGTCGGAGTCATTGTTTGGCAGTGGAGGACAAGATTGTAGTGACCACCGCTGAGTCAGATGCTAGCTGTGATAGGCCTCTTTGATTTGAGGAGGTATTCCATGGGCTGTCCCAGTTTTGAGTTATTATCAAAATCATGATTTGCCAAGCGCGCAATGTCATTTTCTGTTCTAAGTTGCAGTGTAAAGGAAGAATAGACTTTTCTATCTAAAAGATCTAACTTCTTGTGGTCCTTGTCTTGGTTAGCCATTTTATACCAAGACAGTTTAGATTTGTGCTGAGCCAACTCTACACCCAAAGAATTCGGTTGTGGGTGTGTAAATAGGAATTCAGAGTCTGTGGGGGGAACAAAATATTTTCTGTCCACCCTTTTACAGGTAGGTTAGATAGATGTGGGCGTTTGTCACAGCTTGTCAGATGTCTCCATAATTGCCTCATCTATGGGCAAAGCAATTTTCCCCTGCAACATGGGGTGCAGATTCTTTAGCAAAAAGTGCTGCTTTTCCTGCACTTCTTGAAGTGGAACCTGCTGACTTGTTGCTACTCTTTTAAATAACCCCTGGAATTGTTTAAGATCATCATGTGTTAGATGGTATGATTGCATCATCTGGCGGTGGTGAAGGTAGAAGCTCTGCCGCGTCCAAGGAATATGTCTGCTTTTCCAAACAATTTTTTGGAAAAGCGGACGCATTTTTTCGGCATCCCTGTAAACCTCATTCTACGAGGAAGAAGGGATGTTCTGAAAGAGGGCTTTTCCCCAACATTTGGCCCCATATAGACAGTCCAAATGTCGGAAAAGCCTCTTTTGGAAGAAAAGCGGAAAAAGATACACAAATTGTGGTTTGCAATTTGTGTAGCTTTTTCCGACTTTTCTTTGTAGTGTAGACACAGCCTAAGTCTACACCGTCTCTTTATTGCACTGAGACTTTCTGGCTAAGGGGTGTGAAAAAACAATACCTGCCCCACCGGACTGCAGCAAGTTACAGCGCTGCAAAGAGCCAGTGTAAACCAGCCTATAGCTATGCTCGCCGTGCGGTTTGCTACTCCTAACACAAAGGTGGTTTGCATAGAGCCCTGGGAGAGTTTCTTCCAGTGCTCCTGACATGACCATGGCTGTCCTTTATGCTTTAAAGCATAGACAGTCAGAGGAGTTCCTGTTCCTCACTCACTAAACTCTTGCTGACTCTTCTCCCCCTGCAGAGTGTTCTCAACACCATGTGTGGCTATGGGACCCAGAACCTGAGATCATGGCAAGCAGAGAGCCTGATATACACTGAGGGCTGCTTGGAAAAGATTGTTGGCTGGGGACAGAAAAATCTGCTGCTTGTTGCAGGGCTAGCAACAGGACTTTTTTTCTTGGAGGTAACTGAGGCTGTAACCACATTAAGGCTCTGTCTTCCAGTGAGCATGCTCAGTACACTCTAGGCAGTGAATGTGACACAGAGAGGGGCTGATTCTCCCCCTCATGTTTGGGGAACCCTGGGGAATGTTGGGGGGGTGCATTTGCTCCCCTCAGACACCTCCCTGCATACAGGCTTATACTGAATACAAGCTAAACTGATATCAAGCATGTTGATGCAAGATACTTTACTGTATATAAGTGCATCTATATTAGGAGTTTTCACTGATTTAATTAAATTGATTTTTAAATCCGTTTGGTTAAATCAGTGCATTTTTTTAGTATAAACAAAGCCAAGAATCTGATTGGCTAGCTTTGTGGATGATAACCACTCCCCTCCTGCTTAAGTTTTCAAACCTGGGTAGCTAATGTTAACAACTGTTATCCTGTACGGTAACCAGAGGTGAAAGTAAGATAAAAATTCTTACCGTACTGTTCTATTGCAACCCTGGCCCCTGCCAGCTCTTTGCTGACTTTTGCTGCAGTTCTGACAGCTCTTGTTGGAGTGGAGCACCAGAGTGCATCCGCTTACTTTCAACTTTGACAGTAACGTAGTGACAAATGAACAATAATGCGTAGGCAGCTAAACAAATAGCCTGATATTCATAGGTGCTGAGCTCCTGCAGCTCCCATGAAAGTCAGTAGGACACAGATCTTGACACTAGAACCTTGAGTTTTGTAGAGGGTAAACAACCGGATTTTGTGGTCCCTTCCCTGGCATTTCTTCTGCGTCTAAGACCTCAGAGATGTTGCTTTCAGGTATCACTAAATCCAGCCCTAGTGACCTCCATTTCTCTTCCAGATTCTCGTGTTTTACCTAGCCAAGATGCTCATTTACCAGATTGACTTTATCATACAGAAACAGAGAAGCACAAGGAGGAAAGACCCCGAGAAATAAGTCTGTTGCTCCCAACAAGAGCCCAGTATAGTCTCAGTTGCCACTGGCTGTGGGGAAGGAACAAACTGAGCTGAGGAAACACTGAATATCCTGTGCCTCAGGTGAATCAACAGACACTGGAAAGCATTTTCTGTGCACAGGAGGCAGAGGCAACTGTTGCTTGGAAAGACTCTTTGCTATCTGGTGGGATTGGCTGATGGGTTTCTCCCTCTTCTCCCTCACTATTTGATTATCCTGAACATTTGTACAAAACCAAGATCTTTCTTTTCTGAGATTCCTGATGCTTATTCATCTGTGATCAGAGTCTTTTGATTGCTTTAGTGGTCACTCTGGAGGACAGAATTACAATAGAAAAGAAACTTGACAAATTGGAGAATTGGTTGGAAATCAACAAGATGAAATTCAGTAAAGATGAGTGCAAAGCATTACACTTAGGAAGCAAAAAGCATTGGCATAACTACAAAATTGAGAATAACTGCCTAGATGTTAGTGCTACTGGCTTATGACTATGAATATGCATAACTTGAAGATGCTTATGCAAAATGCATCCTATAATGTATCAATCTTAAAGTTACAATCTGCTGAATCTGTATATCCCATTTTTGTGCATATATCACTCTTGTATGTGAAGTTAGAAATATGAAGTGTGAATCTAGTTTTAATTCTGAATGCACTATTGTGGGCCATTAAGGATACTTTAGGATCTTAATTACTCGATACTCAATCAACCAACCTGTGAATAGTCTTGTTTGTTCTGTAAGCCTAGACTGTGGCTGGTCTTAGAAAGACATATGGCCAGGCCACCTGATGCTGAAACCCATTTTGGATTTTGTATCCACTCGAGGTGAGAAAAGTTTGAACTGAGCACAAAGAATTCCCACCTTGGGCAAAATGGATATGGCAGGGGAGGAAACCAAATAATAGAGGCAGTTGTCAGATGCCAGGAGACATGCTCCCCTTTACCACCTAAGATGCCTGCTGGAAAAATTTATGACTGAACAGGAGGAAAGATCCGGCCCAAGCTAGGACACTGCCTAGCTTGTGAAATATGTTTAGAAAAACTATTTAGGGTAAGAATTTGCATGTAACAAGTTTCTTAGTAGATTAGGATTAGCTGGTGTTTTTGTTTATTTTAATTTAGCAATTTACTTTAATCTGTTTTCACTTGCAACCACTTAAATCCTACTTTTTGTAGTTCATAAAAAGTTTGTTTATTATCAAGCACAGTGTAAACTGGGGAGGGGGCAAGCAACTGATGTACATATCTCTCTTCCATTGATAATGGAAACGGACCTTATAAACTATCTGGCTACGTCTAGACTACATCCCTTTTTCGTAAAAGGGATGTAAATTAGACATATTGCAATTGCTAATGAAGCGGGGATTTAAATCTCCCCTGCTTCATTAGCATAAAAATGGCTGCCGCTTCTTTTTGGCACGGAGCTTTGCCGGAAAAAAGCGCCAGTCTAGACGCTGATCTTGTGGAAAATAAAGCCTTTTCCGAAAGATCCCTTATCCCTTATTTCATAGAGGGATAAGGGATCTTTCGGGAAAGGCTTTATTTTCCGCAAGATCAGCGTCTAGACTGGCGCTTTTTTCCGGCAAAGCTCCGTGCCAAAAAGAAGCGGCAGCCATTTTTATGCTAATGAAGCGGGGGAGATTTAAATCCCCGCTTCATTAGCAATTGCGATATGTCTAATTTACATCCCTTTTACAAAAAAGGGATGTAGTCTAGACGTAGCCTCTCTGTGTAAAACTTGGATTCAGGGTGTGAGGGATAGGAGGAGTGCTGGCCTCAGTGACCAAAGGGTTAAACTCAGGTAGCTAAGCGTGTTGGCAGAGAACCAGAAGAATTAATGGGATACAATGCTGAAATTTAAATTGTAAATATACACCTGCTACCCTTCTTTGTGTGAGTTTTTTTTAAATCAGAAGCTGAAGGAACAGGATGATTTAACTCTAGGCAGGACTACTATGCCGCCAAGGAATTTGGGGCATGGAAATGGACTGGACCGTGAAGGGATTGTGAGTAAATAGGGGGATTGTGAGTAAATATTTATTCGTGATCATGTTATTTTCTTTGTGTTGTTTGGTTAAGCTTCTCTGTGTGAATTCCATGTGCCTTCCCTCCCCCATTCACCATATATAAACTGCAGCCCAGAGAGACTATGAGTACATTTATACTGTAACACTATTTTGAAATAACTAGCGCTATTCCGAAATAACTTAGTCCGTGTCTACACAGCAGGCAGTTTTTTCAAAATAGTGTCAAAATACTGTCAAGGAGCTGGGTGGATGGAAGTGATAAAGGGAAACAAAACTGACAGATAGTCAAGGAAGTATTAGAAGGGGTGCCCAGAGATGGCATCCCACCACCGGGTGTAATCCAAAGACCTACCTCATGATGAGGAGCCCTCTGCACCCCAAAGAAGGCCACAGAAACCCTTTCATCCCGCAACCCCATTCTCTAGCAATCCACTTTGCTCCAATGACAAGCCAGCTGAGCAATGTTTTAAATTTAATGAGCTAGGCCAACTGCTCCCAGAGCATGAACAGAGTGTAGTTCATTACACCAGGGTTACCCCAAGAGTCCTCAGGCCCAGATGACTCCCAGCTACCCCCAGAGAGAAGGGAAACTGTGAGTGTGGGCATGGAGAGACACTGGAACACAGATGTTCGCAATCCACCAATCCCTAGTGGACCCTGAACTCATTGACCCAGAGGCCTAAGTCATGGTTTAACCCTTCAAGGCAGACTCTTTTGTCCTGTCTACAGCCAAGTTGCCTGTTATGTACAAGGGCTGGTCAGGAATTTGGACTTTTGCAGTTTATGATGCTGGTGGAAGAGGACTCAGCCAACCATGTGAAACAAGCTAAAAAGGTGGGGGCCTGCAAGAGACCTTAAAAATGCCTCACCTGCATAGGCTTACAAAAACTCCCCAGAATCACAGAGCTGGGCCCTGAGAGTTAGGCTGCTACCACCAAGTGAATTAAAAACCTGAAAGCCAGGAAGAAACACTTCTCCCCAAAGGTACCCCAAGCTCTTTTACCACAAGAGAGCTTGAAAAAAGAAAAAAAACAAAAACACACACAGGAAACAAGCTGCAGTCTCTGACAGCTGACCTTCAGTCTAGGCAGGCACACACACAGACCTCCTGTTACCTTGCAGGCCACAAGAATCAAATCATCACTTTTAAAAAAGGTACTTTTATGAATAAAACAAAAGATATACTTGATAAAGCATACTTGGTTGCTAGGTGTTACAAAGCAACCGAGAAAAGAACAGATTAAAACACAAATAGATGTAGACTTTCTAGGCTGCAGTTTAGATATGGTGAATGGGGGAGGGTAGGCACATGGAATTCACACAGAGAAGCTTAACCAAACAACAATGCAAAAAAAAATAACCTGATAGTGACAAAATATACATTTTCCCCCAATTTACTCACAATCCCTTCATGGTCCAGTCCATTTGCATGCCCCGAATTCCTTGAAGGCATGGTAGTCCTGCCCGGAGTTAAATCATCCTGTTTAGCTTCTAGTTTAAAAAACTCACACAAAGAGAAAGGGCAGCAGGTGTATATTTACCATTTAAATGTCAGCATTGTATCCCATTTATTTATCTGGCTCTCTGCCAACACCCTTAACTACCTGACTTCAACCCTCTGGTCAGCGAGTGCTGGCCGTATCCTCCTCTCCATCACACGGGGTAAAATAGATTTCTCTGGGGTTTTGGTTCCTTTTGGGGGATGTGCTGAGCCCTTGTAGGTAAACCTTCATGGAGCTGAACTAGTTCAGCGTCTGTGTTGGTCTGCAAGAGGGTGGTAATCCCAACACTGTGGAAATGAGTCACATTTACTCCGAGTCTCTTTGCTGCTAACTCCAGCTGGTGAGAGTTTATCAGCAGGGCATTTTCCTCTTCATTGTACCCCATGTACTGTAGATGTGCAATTCGGGATGAGCAAGGCCAGTTCTCTCTCAGTCTGACAAGTATGTGAACAAGCATATTCCATTCTGCATAGTATAATCTAAACTGTATGAGTCATCTTGTGTCCCTGGAGTTCTGCTATCAAATCACTTTCCAAAATAAAATCATTCTTTCCCCCTCCGGGTATTGTGGACACTGCATGGTTGGTTACAATATTAAATGTTTCTTGTCAGCTTCCCCCATGTGCTGTGTTTGTACTCACTGTATCATAGAGATCAAAGGCCATCGCACATTTGTTACTAATGACGGGGAATATTTTTAATTGAGACCTTTTAATAGTTCACCCTATTATACTTAGACAAAAGGCTAGTGCAGACAGAACTCAGGTGCATTCCCCCTGTGTAATCTAAACTAGTTCTGAACAGATCGAAAGAATGCCTGTACTGTGCCCTGTCCAGATTCATTCTAATACCGTTGCTACCAATGGAACCACTACCCATTGCTGGAATATGGCGACAAGAATTTCTAGCACAGACAAGGCCACTGAGCAAAAGGGCCTCAAATGTACATTCTTGACTAAGAGCACACTAGAGTCTGGCACTTTTAGGATACCCAGGGAATTCTCCTAAGTGACAAACACTGGTTGCTGTAGAGATGGCTGCCCTCTTGGGATGCAGCCAAGCCCCTGTGTTGCAAGGAGACAGTTTAGCAGCTATCAGCACAGACTCAGAGCTTTAGATTTTCCTAATTTTTTCATTTAAACAGCTGAGGATTTTACTGGGTCCTGTTTAAAAGTGAAGGAACAAAGCCCACAATGGCCTGTTCTCGGGAGCAACATGAGAAGTCTTGATGAGGAAGGTTCCAAGTATGCGACTCGCTTATTAGAGCCACTTGCCAGGTCTCGTTTCTGCCACTTGTTTGAAATATTCTTCTGTAAAGAGCAATGTCCTCTCCAAGGGAGAAGTCAGAGAGTGAAAACACCAGCATAAGCCTCAGCTGCCTCAGCCCGGACACATGTCGAGAGTTTCTCCAGGGTAAAATGGTCTCTTTGCCCTTCCAGCCATCCAGTCTGGTCCGAATCTTCATCAGCTCAGCTTCCTCAGGTAAGTAAGCTGCGATGTGCTGGAAACGACAAATGCTTTTGTCAGCCTGGGTATGCAGCTGGTGTCTGAGAGAGTAAGATTCTGGCACTAATGGCATTGCCAGTACAGACAGGGTCAGCCTGCAACACATTGTATTGTGCAAAGAGCCAAGAGATGCTGGGTGGTGCACAAGGCTGACTTTCAAGTGACTGTAGGGAGGCTACATGCAATGGGTCCCCTGAATTTGGTTCATTGTAGAGAGGAGAACATTACATGGAACAACGTGTGTGTATGTGCTTGCACATGAGAGCATGGGTGGGAGTGTGAATGCTTGAACACATGAAGAGTGGATATGCATGAATGTGCGTGAAAGGCAGGGCTGTGGGGGTATATCTACACCACAGAGTTTTGTCAGAAAAATGGCCATTTTTCCGACAAAACTTGAGGAACGTCCACGCTGCAATTGTGTTCTTCAGCAAGAAAATCGAAAGAACAGAGGGGTTTTTCTGGCGTTGGTAATCCTCATTCTATGAAGAAGAAGGCTTTTTCCGGAAGAGCTCTTTGCAAAAAGGCATGTGTGGACAGGGAAGAAGGAGTTCTTTTGGAAGAAGAGGAAAGAGGAAAAAGCACAGGTGTCCTGGTGGCCATTCCATCCATAGCAATCACAGTTTACATGCGAGAGAGTGTCCATTCAGTCTGGACACTCTCTTTCGAAAAAGCAGATTGCTTTTTCGATGCATGTCAGGGCAGTGTGTGTGTGTGTGTACGTGTGTTACTGAGAAAAGGTTTAATGTCTGTGACTTTACCGCTAGGACCGGGGTCCCATCGCGGAGGGCAGCCAACAGGCTGACAGATGCCCTGAGTTTATAGGAAGAGTTTATTACATCTCAGATTTTAGCTGCTAGGATACAGGATCCTTTTACAGCAGTCAGTCTAGGGAAGACTGAGAGATGCCCCATAGGATCTGTCACCTGGGAGTGACACGATCCAAATGCCCAAGCTCCTCCTATACCTGTCCCTTATGACCGGCTGAAGTTCTTTTAAATTGTGCTTGGTTCTGTTACAGCAACTGAAGGAGTCAGGTTAAAAACTTAAGCAGTTACAGGTTTATTAAAGAAGCTTATAAATCATATGGTTACAATGGCTATTGCTCTATTTCTTAACTGCTAGCAAATATAGATCTTAAAAATGGTTACAAAGAAAATAAAGATGAAAATAGAAATAATGGTACCAAGTGACAGCTTAATCTTTAAAGAGCTCTAAGTCTATGGCTGTGTCTACACTGGCCACCTATTATGGAATAGGCATGCTAATGTAGAACTTTGGAAGAGGCAAATGCGCGGGGGATTTAAATATCCCCCGCAGCATTTTCAGTTTCATGGCTGCCGCTTTTTTCCGGCTTGGAGATAAGCCGGAGAAAAGCGTCCAGACTGGCGCGATCCTCCGGAATAAAGCCCTATTCCGGAGGATCTCTTATTCCTACTTGCGGCCATGAAAATGCAAATGCCGCGGGGGATATTTAAATCCCCCGCGCATTTGCCTCTTCCAAAGTTCTACATTTGCATCCCTATTCCGTAATAGGGGCCAATGTAGACGTAGCCTATGTGTACACTTAAGACAAAGGACCACATCCAGGTACAATTTTTACCTCTTTCTGTGCCTCTCAACTCCAGCGGGTCAAGCCAGGGCCGGTCCCTCAATTCCTAGGAAAGACGAATATGAGGTGGGCGTCCCTGTGGAACCTTGGGAGGTCAAACACCTAACCCCACCAGTAGATAGATGGTAGATTGACACTCAGAGTAAATGTGCTGCTGGACCCATCTTTATACCCCTGAGGGCCCGTATCGTCTTTCTTATCTTAAGATGCCAAATTGTACTGTTCCGTTTTGTGGCGCCAGTTCTTACAAGCAAGTTTCAACTTAATTTACACTTGCAAGAGTGATAACTAAATTGTGAGTACTAGACATTTTTTTACTGGGCGAGAGATTCCTCCCCCCGTGGACAGCTGTGTGTTCGTATAAATATGGGTTTTAGTCAAGGGCACTCCTCAGCAGCCTCTTGGTCAGCAATTGGCATATCTCTGTTTACAGCCATTCATGGTCACAGCATCCTGCATATCCTGAGCCTCCTGCTCCAAGGTTTTTACTGCTCTGTGTGCCCTGCATGCTATAGGCAAGCAAAAATGGATGTTACAGGGGGGTTCCTGTCTGGCTACAATGCACTTTTGCAGTGTAGACATGCTTTTTCAGAAGAAGTTTTTGCAGAAGATCTCTTCCAAAAAAAGCTTAATCTGAAATACATCTGTAGTCTAAATGTAGCTTGAATGTGCAGTGTATTGTGTGGGGTAAGGGATTCATATGTGGTTGTGACTGTTCCTATCTTTCTCCTATTTGCTCTTTGGTTTTCAGTTGGACCTAATCAGGCTGCTATGTTTGGATTCCAAGATGCTACACCTGTTTGCTTCTCCCTTGGTCAAAGTAAACTGCAGCACAGTCTCTTTCTTTGGCTGTTATGGTACCCCTCCTAGGCACAGGGTTTTGTTTGTTAACCTTTCATAGAAATGGTACTTCATGGCCCCAGGACTAGAGCTCAATTCCCAGAGGGTATGTCTACACTACAGCGTTATTTTGAAATATCTTATTTTGAAATAGTTAATTCAAAATAAGTTATTTCAAAATAACGCATCTACATACAAAATGCATTTCGAAATAGCGTTACACTGAGTGGACGCTGAATCACATTTAAGGACAGCCAGAACCAGGTACGGCAGGGCATTAGGTCAGGAGGTACTTTGTGTGGCTGCTGCCTGAGGCTATCTAAGGCCTATGCTTAAAGGGACCTCCCCCCCATGACAGCCGGTTCTCAGCTTTCCTTGCTTGCTTGCCTACCTCGATGAGGGACAGCAAAGCATTTTGTCTCTGCGTATTCTGGTTGCCCTCACTCGGGACACCACAGCACTCTGCAACATGGAGCCGGAGCTGCTCCTGGGCACTCTGGTGCTTCTCTTGGACGCGTTACTGTGAGCCTGGCTGCACTTTCTGCAGACTGCAATCCGGGAGGTCCATTGGGGAGCTGTCAGTATCCAGGAGGCCCTGCGGGAGAGCTTCCATCCTGAGGAGCACTAAAAGCCTCCCTGGTTTTCCCCACTGGGGGCTTGTGCCTCATTCCTCCCTCACGTCCTTCCACTTACCCCTTCCTAGCCCCCCCTTCCTGATGTCAAATAAAATACACGTATTTTCCTGAACACAAACTCTCTTTATTTAACAAAACTGGGGGGGGGGGGGGAATGAAACTCTGGTGAAACTGGGGAAAAGAGGTGGGAGAGGAGAGAAGAGAGGGTGGGAGAGGGGAGGGGGAAACCTGGGAGGAGGGAGCTGGAAGGGGGAAGCAAGGGGAAGAAGGGGGAGGGGAAGCTCAGGGCTCAGGGTTGGGGGTCTCATCGGACCAACTTGATTGTCATGCAAAGCTGCTCCTGGGTTCACATGTGGCCTTTGGTGGCCGGGCTGGCAGCTATCCTGCCACAGACGGCCGCGTTCCTCCATCTCGTGCAGAGATCATGGACACTGGGGGCATCCCTCCCAAACCTGAATAAGGTCCATGATCTCCACCCTGGACCAGGAAGGTGCCCGCCTTCTCTGGGCCCTGGCAGGCTCCTGGGAGCTGGCAGACTGCTCCTGGGGAGCGGTGGAGGGCTGGCTGCCAGTGGCTTGCTGGCTCATGTTTTGGGGCCACTGGGTCAGGGGCAGTGACTGCTGGCTCTGGGCTGGCAGGCTTGGAGCTGGCACAGGCATTGTGGCCAGAGTCAACCCCTTTAAGGGCTCCGGGAGAGGGGAGGGAGAGGAGTGTTCTTGGTTGAGGCTGGAGTGGCCACCAGGGCACCCTGGGAAGGCTGGAGACCTCCTATTTCGATATAAGTGTCTACACAGCACTTATTTTGAAATAGCTCTTTCGAATTTGGCGTTATTCCTCGTGGAATGAGGTTTACCACATTCAAAATAAGTGCTCCGCTATTTCGAATTAATTTCGAAATAGCGGTTTGGCTGTGTCGATGCTAGGAAAGTTATTTCGAAATAACTTTGCTGTGTAGACATACCCAGACTCTCCAGTAGCTTATACACAACCTTTCTCAGGCTCCAACTGTTTGCACACTCTTGTTTACAGTTTTCCGATACAGAGACAAGACAGTGGAAACAGAAGGACACCCTGGCTTTGCAAGGGTATACAAAAACAAGCACTTCTACTTTAGCTAGCTTAAGAAATACGTAGACAAAAGAACAATACAACTGGATGCATTTCTCTACCTCCTCTCCCTGCCACTTTTGGTGCTATTCCCCTCTCTTGTGCATGGCTTATCCCCTGAAACATGAAATCTACATTTCCTTTGAGGCCGGTTCCCTCCTCTTTAATTGGTTCTGCAGTTAAAAGCACCCTGAGCTATGAAAGCATGCCCCTATGTGCCTCTCTCCTTCCCAAGCTTCCCTTATGCTGAGACGCTATGTCTAGACTACATCCCTCTTTCGAAAGAGGGATGTAAATTAGACAGATCGAAATTGCAAATGAAGCCGGTATTTGAATTTCCCGCGCTTCATTTGCATAATGGCGGCTGCGCAGTCTTTTGAAAACGGTATTTCAAAAGTGAAATCGCTGTCTAGATGCGTTTTTTTTTCAAAATCCTCCCCGCCCCCTTTTCAAAAGATCCTCTACTCGTCAAAAAAATGAGGAGTACAGGAGCTTTCGAAAAAGAGTTCTAGACACATCTAGACAGCAGTTTCACTTTCAAAAGACCTGTTTTCAAAAGAACGCGGGGCCGCCATTATGCAAATGAAGCATGGGAAATTCAAATCCCGGCTTCATTTGCAATTTCAATCTGTCTAATTTACATACCTCTTTTGAAAGAGGGATGTAATTTAGACATGTCCTGAGTCTCCCCTTTCAAGACCTCTAAATTTTAAGACACAGCACTAATATCTGGCCTTTTTGTTCTCTTGGTTAGGGATTGTCCACCCTCTAGAACCCATCCTACTGCACAGCAGTCAGAGAAAATTGGTTTAACTCAGGCGTTCTCCTAATGGGAGCCATCTAGGTTTAACAACTCTCCATTGTCCCTAGTTTGGGAGATATGCAGCACAGTCCCTGACAGCAGGTGACTTACTCTACATACACTTACTGTTAGGGACTTACCAAATTCTCTGCCATGAAAAACGCATCACAGACTGTAAAATCTGATGTCTCATCATGAAATCTGCATTTGTGTGTTTTACTGTATACTATCCTATACAGATTTCATGGGGGAGACCAATATTTCTCAAACTGAGGGTTCTGGCCTGAAAGACAGTTGTGGTGGAGGTGCAAGGTTAGGGGGGGATGCAGTATTGTCACCCTCACATCTGTGCTACTTTCAGAGTCACCAGCAGCAATGCAGAAGGATGGCAATACCATACCATGATGCCCTTTCTTCTGCACTGCGGTCTTCGGAGGTGGGTGGCCGGAGACTGGTGGCTGCTTTCTGAGGGCCCAGCTCTGCAGGCAGCTGCACAGATGTAAGGCTAGCAATACCATATGATGTCATAATTATTTCTGCACTGCTGCTGCTGACAGCAGCTCTGCCTTCTGAGGTGGGATCCCAACTGGCAGCCACCATTCTCCAGCTGTTCCACTCTGAAGGCAACGCTGCCACCTGCAGTAGCGCAGAAGGGTAGCAGTACCATAACCCCCTTACAATAACCTTGCAACCTGCCCTCCTCAACTCCTTTCTGGATCAGGAGGCGCACCTCTGCAATTACACCAGGACATTTCAGATTTTAGCAACTGAAATAACATTCCCAAATTTTAAAATCTTGACTGAATTTGACCAAAATGGAGCATGAATTTGGTAGGATCTACTTTATGCATGTCATTGTAGCCATGTCGGTCCAAGAAAATATGTAATCTTACCTACTTTATCCAAATAGACTGAGTAACTCAATGACACAGTAATTTAATTAAATCAACTAGTATTTATTTATAAGTTGTACATAGATTTCCCCAAACATCACATCCTTGTTCCTTTTCACTTTCTCTCTTGCTTGGGTTCATTCTGTGGATATGATGCCATTACAAAGAGCTGCACTGACAGTTCTGGAGAGCCCTCGTTTCACAGCAGGGGCATCAGCCACAGAAGTTTCACAAATATAGCTCTGCCCCATGGGCATGGCTCTTTGCTGTGGCTTTTCTAGAGAGGTGGCCAACAGAGGGGCTGATCAGTCCCAGATGTGAGTGGGATTTGACAACCATTCTAGTACAGGTAGGGGAGGGAATACATACAACTAGATTACTAACTTTTGTTGTGGTGCTTCACAAATCCTTCATGTGTTTATTTTCTCTGAAGCAACTGGCATTGGCCCCTGACAGAAAACAGGATACTGAACTAGATGGACCTTTGGTGTGACCCAGTATGGCCGTTCTTATGTTCTTCTTTGCAGACATGGCTACAGAAAGAGAGATCCTGCTTGAGGCAGCATACCCTGAAATCCAGGCCTTCTGTCAGAAGCACAGCTTAATGTTTGAGGTAAACTATTTTACTTTTTAGTTTAGTAACCGTATGAATTCTTAGTGGTTACTTGACTATTCTATAGTCCCTGGGGGAGGAGCTGGCAGCCAGTGCAATCTGGTCCCACTTCTGGGGAGCCTCCACCACAGCAGCGTGGAGTGCCAAGCAAGAGCCAGTCTGTGAGGTGAGCCAGTTTAAAAACCAACTCCCCGTGCAGAATGGCTGCCTGCCTGGGCTCTCTGTCCACAGACAGGAGCTGCTGCCTTTTCCGAAAGATCCCTTCTTTCTTATTTTAAGAGGAATAAGGGATCTTTCGGAAAAGGCTTTATTTTCCGAAAGATCCGTGTCTAGACTGGCGCTTTTTTCCGGCAAAGCTCCGAACCGGGAAAAGCGGCAGCCATGTTTATGCAAATGAAGCAGGGGGGATTTAAATCCCCGCTTCGTTTGCAATTGCGATGTGTCTAATTTGCATCCCTTTTACAGAAAAGGGATGCAGTCTAGACACAGCCAGTGAGTGCAGAAAAGGGGCAACCCCTGCTACCAGCCTGTGCCAGGCCCCCCGGGAATCCCCCAGCTGGCATTGCACACAGGAGGAAGCTCTGGCAAGGGGATGGGGCACTCTAGTTCACCCATCTTATTATTTAGACTTTTAGCATTTGTGTACAAGCACTTTAAAAACTTGTCTCTGTTTATTTGTCTGCCCTTTTCTAGTGTGTCAGATTATTTTTATGTGAATGTTTCTCATCTGATCTGGCCCATACTTTATCCTCTTCCATTCTCTCTTAGGGTATGTCTACACTACCCCGCTAGTTCGAACTAGCGGGGTAATGTATGCATACCGCACTTGCTAATGAAGCCCGGGATTTGAATTTCCCGGGCTTCATTAGCATAAGCGGGGAGCCGCCATTTTTAAATCCCCGCTGCTTCGAACCCCGTGTAGCGCGGCTACACGGGGCTCGAACTAGGTAGTTCGGACTAGGGTCCTATTCCGAACTACCGGTACTCCTCGTGAAACGAGGTGTACCGGTAGTTCGGAATAGGCACCCTAGTCCGAACTACCTAGTTCGAGCCCCGTGCAGCCGCGCTACACGGGGTTCGAAGCAGCGGGGATTTAAAAATGGCGGCTCCCCGCTTATGCTAATGAAGCCCGGGAAATTCAAATCCCGGGCTTCATTAGCAAGTGCGGTATGCATACATTACCCCGCTAGTTCGAACTAGCGGGGTAGTGTAGACATACCCTTACTGACTAAAACCTAGAGAATCTCTATCAATAGACTCTCCTCTAAGAGACGTCTCTGTCCGATCCACATGCTCCTCTGCACCAATCGGCTTTCCCCCATCTCTTAGTTTAAAAACTGCAACCTTTTTAATATTAAGTGTCAGCAGTCTGGATCCACTTTGGTTTAGGTGGAGTCCATTCTTCCTGTATAAGCTCCCCCTATCCCAAAGGTTTCCCCAATTCCTTATAAATCTAACTCCCTCCTCCCTACACCATCATCTCTTCCACACATTGAGACTCTGAAGCTCTGCCTGCCCAGCTGGCCCTGAGCATGGAACTGGAAGCATTTCTGAGAATGCCACCATAGAGGCAGCAGTATATAAATATTGTAAGAAACATCCCTCAGATTAACAAGTTTCCTCGACTGGAACAAAACTGTATGAGTCACATGCCAAGTTGCTGTGCCTATGGTTCAAATTCCCAAATTTGCGCTTCTTTATGGGTATCCCTGGCAAGAAATTACATGCTTCTATACCTCTCCCAAGTTTCTAGTCATTACATCACATGGGCCTGGTTGATTTATGAAATTAAAGCAATGGGGCAGCTTTGTCCTTCCATATCACTGCCATTTTCTGATGATGTGAATTATTCTCTTTGTGCTCGCTGTGAAGCTTGTGCTTTTTTGCTGTTCTGCAGGTAATTGACTTGAGATGGGGTGTTTGTGACGTTATAGACATTGATCACATGAGCACACAACTCTGTCTGGAGGAGATTGAATCCTGCCAGGAACTGTCAGTGGGTCCCAGTTTTATCGTAAGTACAAAAGGTGAATACTTAGACCCCACTATCAAGGAAGATATATGGGGTTGGCCATACATCCATAACTTACTGAGCTCATGTGGAAGTGCAGGAGTATTTTAGCAACACAGAGTATGGCTACACTTTTTGGGGGGGGGGGGGGTTTGAAGAAGGTATGCAAATTGTGCTTGCATTTGCATATCTTCTTCTGTTTTTTTTTCTGGAAGAGGATTTTCCGATATTTGGCCCATCTACACAGGGCTAAATGTCGAAAAAACCCCTCTTTTGGAAGCCCCCTTATTCCTCGTAAAATGAGGTGTACAGGGGGCTTTCGAAAGAGAGTTTATTTCTTACATTTGGCCCCATGAAGACAGGCCAAATATTGGAAAATCCTCTTCCGGAAAAAAAAAAGAAAGAAGATATGCAAATGCGAGCACAATTTGCATACCTTCTTCAAACCCTCCCCCTTCTCCCAGTGTAGCCATACCCACAGAGAGATGATCAGGGTGCTTGTCATTACTTGGGGGGAAAAGGCTTCAGAAGTCTTTCACCAGGTGGGGTTTGCTCCCAAAGGTACATACATGGCACATGTCAAGGCCAGCTCTGAAGACGTGGGCTGTTTTGGGGAGCAGAACTACAGCATTGGAGATAATGGGCTGTAGGGAAGAGGACTGCATTAGCCAGAGCTAGGAGTCAGACAGAGGGGGATGGACATGCCATCGATCACTTCAAGAGCTCTCTCCCCTGCACAGCACCTCAGACTCTGGGGGTACGTCTACACTTGCTCCCTAGTTCGAAATAGGGATGCAAATGTAGGTGACAGAAATTGCTAATGAAGTGGGGATTTAAATATCTCGTGCTTCATTAACATGATCTCGCCGGCACGTTACTCCGCTCAACAGCTGTTTCTAAAGTGAAAGTGCGCACCGGGACGCGTTAGTTTGAACCAAACCCCTTAGTTCAAACTAACATTGCTCCTCAAAAAATAAGGACAGAACAGAGAGACGTGCACTAGCAAGATCCCCATCCTGGTAAGGGCATGGCCCTGGGGAGGACCCTGCTCTGGTGAGACCTGCAGGCAAGTAAATAAGTCATTAGGCAGTTGTGTGAGGTGCATCTGATTTCCCAAAGAGTCTCCTGTCTTCAAAGCCAGCCAGGTCTCAGAGAGAGTCAATTAGAACCTCAGCACGAGGTTACTGTGTGTGCCCTAGAGGAGCGTGCTCAGTGCTCTGCTCTGACAGTTCAGACGCTCCCTTTCGCTGCTCTATGTTGTACTCTACGGATGCCCCTAGTGACAGTCAGGTAATTTCATAACCGAGCAGCCATGTCCAGACTGCTTCCCGCTATGGGTCTGGCTCCCCAGTCCTCAGCCTGAGGCCCAATCCATCGGTCAGAGTCTTAGGCACAGTCCAGCTCTCAGGGCCACAGCTCCCAGTTCCCCAGCTCCCAGGCACAAGCCTCGTGCTGCTCTCAGGGCCTCAGGCCTTCATTTCTGCTTACCTCGGAGAATGGGGTTCCCCCATTTGCCTGCAGATAATGATGCTGGTGAGCATGATGTTTTTTTCTGGTTTCTCCACTGCAGGGGCTGCTTGGAAATCACTATGGACACAGACCCATCCCCCGTCTTATTGAAGAGGAGGAGTTTGAGGCCCTGATTGCACAGCTGACAGGGGACCCCACTGCCACACATCTCCTGACATTTTGGTACTGGAAGGATGAGAACGCCATTCCTTCCATGTATGTCCTGCAGCCAATTACTGACCACCTGCCCCACAGCCACCCTGCTGCCAACCAGGCTCAGCACCAGGAGAATGTGGAGGTCTGGAGGAGCATGGAGAAAGACTTGGCCTCGGCACTGCGCCTGGCAGCCTGGAAAGCAGAGAAGCAGGGACTCATCAGCCATGAGCAAAGGCATCGCTATAACAAATCAGGTGAGCCCCAAACTGAGACAATGGCCATGGCCAAGCAGGACGCTCCCCCTGCACCCTGGCTTTGCCTTCTTTCAAGAGAAGATGGGCCTTTAACTTCATTTTGAGTCACCATTAGGTTGTGGTGAGGGTGGGGGGCAATGTGCTAGCTCGCTAGCTGCTCTTAAGGTGCAGTGTGAGTGGCCAGGAGTGTGCTGGGCTGCTTTAGGGTCCGGCTTCTCCTTTGCTCTTTGTAGGACATGAATGTTCTTCACCTCTCCCTACTTTTGTAGAAACAGAGTGGGAGATTGAACACGGCCTCCTCAATACCCAAGAGACTGATGTGGCTGCTTCCATATTCCTCAGAGAGGTTGAGGGCCTTGACAAACACTTGCTGGAAGAGACAAGCACACAGCCGGTGGATACAGAGGAAAACGGCAGCCTGGACAATGAAGCCCAACAGCTTCTCTGCAGCCTCAAGGCAAAAATTGCAAGCCATTACCCCCAGCACCTCAAAGTGCACACAGTCCCACGGAATGTATACCCTGGGAATCCCCAAAACAAGGGGTATACCAAGTACCTGAATGAGCTGTGTGAACAATTCATTACTGCCACCAATCACCAGATCCTGGAAAGTCTCCGATACCGAGGGAAAGGCAGCGAGGAGCCAGAGGGGTTTTTGCAGGAGTTGAGCCACCACATGAAGCTGTGCTTGGAGAGCTGCAGAGTGTTCTGTGGGAGGCAGGACTTACTGGATAACATTTTACAAAGCATCAGACAGAGTGATGAGCAGGTCCACACACCCCTCACTCTCTATGGGCTTCCAGGCTGTGGAAAGACAGCCCTGATGTGTAAACTGTCTGAGCAAGTGCGGACTCTCCTGGGGCAGGAGACTGTAGTGGTAATTCGCCAGTTGGGGACATCCCAGCTTAGCTCTGCAATTCATAGCCTACTAAGGGACATTTGTTTCCAGGTGTGTTTAGCATTTGGCTTGCCACCTCTTCCTGTCCAGGCTACACAGGCTTGCAGTGATTTAATCCTGTTTTTCCATAACCTCCTCCTCACTGTCTCTCACTTTGGTAGGCAGTCACTGGTGTTGTTCTTTGACTCTGTGGACCAGCTAAGCCCTACTGACGGTGCCCACAGACTCTGCTGGCTGCCTAAAGACTGTCCCCCAAAGGTTCACATCGTTATCTCCACTTCCCCAGCAGAGCATGGGATTCTGGAAACTCTCCGAGAGACCATGTCTGCGCCTGAGGCCTACTTTGAAGTGGGTCCATTATCCAGAGAGGAAGGTGGGAAGATGTTGGAGGTGCTGCTGGCATCAGTGAGACGGAAGCTAAGCCCAGCTCAGCAGACTGTTCTCCAGCACAGCTTCCCTCAGGGTGGGCATGCCCTGCTATTGAAGATAGTCTTCAATGAGGCCAGGAGATGGGCATCCTACACTCTGCCCTCAGCACTGACAATTGCTACCACAGCCCAGGAAGCCATGCACCATCTGTGCAGACGGCTGGAAAAGCTGCATGGCATGGTCTTGGTGGCACATATGCTGGGCTATATTGCCTCCTCACGGTAAGTGCTACCATTCCTTCTCTGGGAGCATTCTGCACCATCTGACTGCTCCTTCGTGCGGGGAAATCTCAATAACTAAACAAAAGCTCTAAGCTTCTTCAGCTTGTGAATGTGCATTTGGTAAGCACAAGCTTCTTTCTCTCACTTGCCATGATGGCTCTATCTGGCCTCTGGTGTCCAGTGCTCCTCTCAGCTAAGACTGCCTTGCCCAGAGATGGAGTCCCTGTGAACAGCAGCTTGGTGGATTTCCTGGTGGGATGGTTGTTTGGAGCCAGCTGGAGAATGGAGATATGCTGAGAGAGGTGTAAATACACTGCTCACTCTGCTAATGCACACAGTGGGAAGGAGAGGGCTAATGTCTCCCACTGTCATTTCCCAAATCAGGAATGGGCTATCAGATGCAGAGCTGAAGGATATCTTGTCCCTGGATGACGAAGTTCTCTCTGAGATTTACCAGCACTGCTCTCCTCCATGTAAAACCATCCTGCGCTTTCCTCCTCTGCTGTGGGCGCGACTGCGCCGTGACATTGGAGAGTGCTTGGCAGAGAGGCAGGCAGACGGCTTTACACTTCTTGGCCTTGCTCACAGGTACTGCAGGGACACAGGATGCGGAAACATAAACACCTGCGTGAGGGATGTCCCCTTGCTGGCTGTGTGGGGTTCCAGCTTAGGATCCCTGTCTCAGCTCTACTGTCCATTCCCATCAGCGCTGAGGCTCATGGGAACCCTGCTCCCTTGATCCCTATCTCAGTGTCTCTGCTATTTCTTTCCTCTCTCAGACAGTTCACTGAAGTGGTAAAGAATCGTTATCTACTGGCCCAAGACCAAACCAAGCGTCACTTGCTCCTAGCAGATTTCTTCAGGGGGACTTGGAGCTGGGGCGTGAAGAAGCCTCTTACGCTACCACTTCTTGGCAAATCTCTGAATGCTGACAGGAAGGTGAGACACCTCAGCAAGCATTCTTGGTACTTCAGTGTTTCCTCTAATATTTTCCATCCATATGTGGAATAAATTTATGTACATCACCAGTAGAAACAAAAATCCTAGCTGTGGGTGCTCTGGTAATCAGCTGGGCAGTATCAGAATCTCTCCTGAGCAGCTGCACAAGTGCCCAGCTTTCCGGGAACACTGCTCCCACGGTCTTGAACAAAGGGCCTGCACTCTCCCACTGCAGGGCAGGCGGTGGGACCAGTGAGTACTGAGATTTAGGACAGAATATTGGTGGGTGGCTTTTGTTTTATCTACACCCCTTTGTCTATCATTGATAACCCCACTTAACAGGGAATAGGCCTGTATCAGCTTTCCTGATGGCTCTGCTATGCCCCTGGTGCAGTATTGCTGCAAGTGGCATGTCACTCAGGCTGTGGCATGGAAGTCACACCATGACTTGTGTGACAAAGTCAGGCCAGGGAGCTGCTGCAGAGAGGGGAAAAGGCAGCCCAAAAAGGGAAAAACCCTGTGGCTGTGTCTAGACTGGCATGATTTTCCACAAATGCTTTTAATGGAAACATTTTTCTGTTAAAAGCATTTGCGGAAAAGAGCATCTAGATTGGCATGGACGCTTTTCCGCAAAAGCACTTTTTGCGGAAAAGCGTCCGTGCAAATCTAGACGCGCTTTTGAGCAAGAAAGCCCCGATTGCCATTTTCACCATCGGGGCTTTTTTGTGCAAAACAGTTTTTAACTGTCTACAAAGGGCTTTTGCCTGAACGGGAACATCAAAGCATTTGCGCAAGAAGCACTGATTTCGGACAGTAGAACGTCAGTGTTTTTGTGCAAAATCAAGCAGCCGGTGTAGACAGCTGGCAAGTTTTTGCGCAAAAGCAAGTGCTTTTGCGGAAAAACTTGCCAGTTTAGATGCAGCCTGTGAGAGAAGCAGAGAATTGCAGCCCAATTAGATGCAGCTGGGAGGGAGCTGGCTCAGGCTAATTGGGGCCGGCTGACTTCTCTGCTGTCTGTCTAAAGGCCTTTAAAAGCCTCAGCAGGCGAAAGGAAGGTGGTGGAAAGGCAGAGAGGAAGAAACTGGAGAGAATAATTTTGACCAGCATTAGGTAAAGGCAGCTAAGGAGGGAGCCTGTGGGCACCTGGCCTGGGCTCCCTACCGTTGAGACTTGCTGCAAAACCCCTAACTTGGGGGGCTAAGGGGAGGAGGCCTACCCAGTGGTGGCTTGGGGAAGAAGGGCCCTTGCCACACTTGATACAGCACTGAAGCATTTTTAAAATTAATCTGCTATGTGTATCTCATCTGGGTACTGCCTCATCATCTTCTGCTTTTCCCTTTCTCAGGTAGCACCTCAGCCACTCTGGTTCTCTGGTACCACTGCAAATCGGAGGAAGCTGAGTGAACTGCCTTTTCACTTACTCAATGCTGGGAGAATTGAGGAGCTAAAGCAAGATGTACTCGGTAAGGGCCAGGGACAAAGTGCAACAGGGAACATGCTTCATTCCTGCAGCTGCATGCAAGGGAGGTGCAGGATCACAATTCATGTTACATTTCTCTACTGAAAGCACTGGGACCTGACAACTGCATCAACAGTCAAACTGAGAGGGAAACCTTTTAAACAGAAAAATACATTCTCCTCACAAGCTGTTACTCCCACACATTTCAGAGTCCCCATCATTTGCACTCCAATCATGAGGAGAAATAAAAATCCATGCTCCTGCTCTTTCCTAGGCTCAGAAAGAAATAGGAGAGTGGTCCTGTGGCCTCTCCACCATCACCAGGAGAAGAGTATTCTTTGCTCTGATGGTCAGTACTTTTTTCTGCAGGGAATATGAACTGGATCATCTGTAAAATTGTTGCCACTGGAATTCAGGGCATTGTCAATGACTTTGCTATGTGCAATGAACGTATTAACTGCCCAGAGCTGCATCTTGTGCAAGACACCCTTCTCCTTTTGAAACCAGCACTTGCTTATATAGATGGTGATATAGGTAAGTGCCAATTCTAGTCCATGTTTGGACTGCAGCTAGGCATGGGTAGATCCTCTCTGGGGCAGGGTTAGAACATTTGCTCCCTAGAGAAAGTTTCTTCCTGGGAAATTGCAACTAATATAGGTGACTTGTGGTAGCACTCAAGAATTGCACCCTCCCAGATGCCTGCTGAAATCTTAATTGTTAGATGGGGAGCCTTCTCGTGCCCCCTCCTAGGTCTGCGGTCACCAGCCCAGCTATCGCGATTGACTGGTTGATGGGGAGGGAAGGCATGACCAATCAATTGTGAGGTGACCCAGCCTCCCTGTCATTCTCCCCCACTCCAAGGAGGAGCCCACACTGGCACTACCTCCTGTGAAAATGGAGGTAGTGCCAGCTTCCTGTGGTGTGGAGGGGAAGTCCCCTAGCTGTACACCAGAGCTGGCATATCAGGAAGCATGTGGGCTCCTCTTCCCCTCCCCCAAATAGCCAGTGTGTGTCCTGAAATACCAGGGGCTTCCTTCCCCCTGCTGCCTTCCTGTGGGGGGGGGGGGGGAGTAGGAGTCCAGGGATCACACCAGCTCCAACTTCTCAGGAAGCACATACTCTTCCTCTGCTCCCCACAGTAGCATGCCCTTCCTATGTGCTTCCTGAGAAGTTGGAGCTGGTGTGATCCCGGGACTCCTACTCCCCATGCATGCAAGCAGGAAGCATGGGGAAAGAAGTCCCCGGTGACGTGACAGACCCAGCTTTTCAGGAAGCGCGCTGGCTGTTTGGGGAGGAGGGGAACAGTGCACGTGCTTCCTGGACCTGGCACACAGCTGTCAGACCCCCAGGTACTGGTGGAGCTGTTCCTGTCCCCCTCCCTCACCCAGACCCCCACAAGTACCCTGGCTAGACTCCCACCTATACACTGCCCAGGCCCCCACCAGCACCCTGATCCTGCCCCCACCCAGGGCCCTACCAGCACCCTGCTCCTGTCCCCTGCCAGCCCCCCCCCCACCAACACCCAGCCCAGACACCCACCAGCACCCAGCCTCTCCCTCCTGGTCAGATACCTACCCCCAGCTTACTCCTGGACCTTGTTTTCCACACAGATTCTGCATCCCATCCCTCTCCCACTCACCGGCAGCCTCGTCCCGCACATTGGATCCCTCATTTTTTGGCCCCAACTCAGAGTGTAGAGGGGCCCACAAATTCTACTACCCTGCAACCCCAGAAGAGTTAATCTGGCCTTAGGCCTTGAACCTCAGTCCTACCTAACCTCCCCCTGGGGGACTTGGGTGCCAGGGGAGGGAGGTGTCTCAGTTGGGGCCACATCAGTGAGGCTTGGAGGGTTTTTTTTTTCATCTCACTTGTGTGGTCCCTGATTCCCCCCCTGCCCCCCCGTGGGTCAGTGATCCTGACCCAAAACAGGTTCCCCGCCTCTCCCATAAATAGACAATTCTGAAATATTTGTGTTGGAAATAATATTTTATTTAAAAATAAAGCCTGGCCAACTAGCCCCCAGTTGTGGCCAAGCCCCCATCTGGCATCATTACCCCCCTGTATTCCCATACACCTCAACCTTGAGCCCATCATACACCTTAGCCCCCTGTCCTAAGCCTCTCACATCCCCAGTTTTCTGCCACACTACTGCACCATCCACATGCTGCAAATCTGTGTCCTGAGCTCATCATACTCACAGCCCCCCTGCCCTGAGCCCTTCATATACCCCAACCTGAACTCCTGCACCCTCACATC
Organism: Pelodiscus sinensis; assembly: GCF_052426305.1. Taxonomy (NCBI): domain Eukaryota; kingdom Metazoa; phylum Chordata; order Testudines; family Trionychidae; genus Pelodiscus; species Pelodiscus sinensis. The sequence continues at coordinate 775,985 of NC_143083.1, forward strand.
CACAAGCCTGTGGCTTGCTCAACTCCCCAACCCTCCACCTGACCCCAACACTCTCCTGAAGCCCCCTCCTTGAGCCAGCAGCCCCTTCTCTACCTCCTCCTGCACTCAAATTCCCTCCCAGAGCATGCACCTTTTACCCCTTCCCACACCCAAATCCCTCATTCCCATCCCAGAGCCCACATTTCTGATCTCAACCCAGTGAGAGTAAGGAAGAGCTGGGGCCAGCAAGTGATGGAGAGAAGGGAATGGAGAGGGTGGGGCCTCAAGAAATGGGTGGGGGTTTTGTAGAAGGATGGGGTAGATGCTGGCTTTCCCTGACATTTAAAAAGGTGATCTTGGGTGTAGAAAGGTTGGATACCACTGCTCTAGATAGTCTTCCGTGCACCCACTGCCTCCACAGGCACCAGTTTCCTATAGGAATCTCTGGATCTCTGTGGAAGAACCTGCAATTTTCTTTTTTGGAAAGTTTTTATAGCTTTCACCAACAGGCATTTTGTTTATTAGAACAGAGTAATTCGCCCCAAATCCAGAGGGTCCTTCCTTTCACTCCCTTCACTATCAGCATTGACTAGCCACTTGGAACCCCTGTTACTATTAAAGAGAGAGAATCACAATTCCCGTCGCCCCCTGCAATGGAAATTCTCCAATACCCAGTTAAATCTGTCCAAGTTTTTATACTGCATCTATCCCTGAAATATCTGAGTACCTAACCAAAGAAGGGTAAACTCACATGAGATTATTATAAACTGGTAGTCTATGCACTTTATTCCATCCTGAATGACTGCAGTGGCCTCTCACAGACATGCTCGGAGCCTTTTTAAAATTACTTTTATCTTTCCCTCTTAGGAATGAGTATTATATACACTGAGGTGCTGGCCAGACTGTATGATTTCATGCTTCCCTATCCTGACCTAATTGGAAAGCTGTGCCAGCAGTGTATGAGCTGGCTCAATGCCTGTCCCCATCCTGTTCTTATCCCGCTGTGTGGATTCCTCCAGCCACCTGGTGGGCTTCTTAAGATGACACTCACTGGATTTCTAAAAGGTAAGGCCTTTGCTCAGGGCAAGGGAGTGGACAGAAATCTGTCCCCTTAAGGAGACCAGAAGCATAGGAGATGGTCCATCGTCTGAGGCACACTTTGTCCCACAGTATCTCTGACATTTGTTATGTGCAGAAGCTTCAGGAGGTAGTCGAGTGGTGAGAGTGGGTTTACTTTACAGATTTGTGATTCTGTGACTCATCTGGCAGCAGAATGGTGCCTATTACTAACACCAGACCTCAGAAAGGGAGCCTGGAAGGTGCTGCAAGCAACTCTGACTGGCATTAGAATTCAAACTAACCTGTAAGATAACACATGATTTTGGATGTGTGGTCCCTGACCTGTTTCTGAGTATAAGGACCAGTGATGGCCTCGTTCCCCAGGAAGGGCACTAACAGTGTTGTAAATCCTGGATACTGTTCCTCCTTCTATAGGCAGAGGTGAATATTGCGCCACATAGGGCATTCAACTAAGGTCTTCTTTGCAGCACATTACAGTATGCGAGGCTTACTGATATTAGTTTAGTTGTTTCTAGTTATTAATAGGGATATAAGTGACTAGTTGACTATCCAATAGCTTATTGGATAGTCGATTAATCCCTTGACTAGTCACTTCCCCACGCCCCGTCAGAGAGCAGGGGAGGGAGCAGGAACTGGTGTATGTAAATGTGTATGTAAATTTAGAATGGTCAGAAGATAATACAGCGAGATATTATCACTCCAAAGCTTTAGGCTTTGTCTACACTAGCAGCTGGAAGGCAGCACTTCAAGGGTGCGTCTACACATCAGAGCTTAACTAGAAATAAGCTACGTAAATTGAGCTATGTCATATGTAGCTTATTTTGAAATTGGGAGCATTTACACAGCACTTATTTCGAAATAGCGCACTCTTCCTCCGACTTCCCTTACTCTTCGTACAATGAGGGTTACAGGAGTTGGAGTAAAGTAAGAAGTCCTCCAGCTTGACAGTATTTTGACATTATTTTGAAAACTGCCTGCTGCGTAGATGCAGACTAAGTTATTTCGAAACAGTGTTGCTGTGTATCCTAAGACAACAGTTTTGGCATGGCACCAGAGGTGGGAGTCCGCTCTCCCAGAGCACATTTACACTACCAGATAAAGTTAAATCTAACATGTCAATTTCTGGGCACTCAATTTTGAGAAGGTGAATGTCCATGTCCTCACTAAGGAGAATCATAGAACCATAGAGCTGGAAGAGACCTCAGAAGGCCATCAAGTCCAGCCCCCTGCTCTAGGCAGGACCAATCCCAACTAAATCAACCCAGCCAGGGCTTTGTCAAGTCGAAACTTAAAAATCTCTAGGGATGGAGACTCCACTACTTCCCTAGGTAACCCATTCCAGTGCTTCACCACCCTCCTAGTGAAATAGTTTTTCCTAATATCCAACCTGGACCTCTCCCACCACAACTTTAGACCATTGCTCCTTGTTCTGCCATCTGTCACTACTGAGAACAGCCTCTCTCCATCCTCTTTGGAACCTCCCTTCAGGAAGTTGAAGGCTGCTATCAAATCCCCCCTCACTCTTTGCTTCTGCAAACTAAACAGACCCAACTCTCTCAGCCTCTCCTCGTAGGTCACATGCTCCAGCCCCTAATAATTTTTGTTGCCCTCTGCTGGACACTCTCCAATGTGTCCACATCCTTTTTGTAGTGGGGGGGCCCAGAACTGGACACACTACTCCAGATGTGGCCTCACAAGAGCCAAATAAAGGGGAATAATCACATCTCTGGATCTGCTGGCAGTGCTCCTCCTAATGCAACCTAATATGCCACTAGTCTTCTTGGCTACAAGGGCACACTGTTGACTTATATCCAGCTTCTCATCCACTGTAACCCCCAGGTCCTTTTCTGCAGAACTACTACTCAGCTGGTTGGTCCCCAGCCTGTACCAATGCTTGGGAGTCTTCTGTCCCAAGTACAGGACTCTGTACTTGTCCTTGTTGAACCTCATCAGATTTCTTGTGGCCCAATCCTCCAATTTGTCTATGTCACTCTGGACCCTATGTCTGCCCTCGAGCGTATCTACCTCTCCCCCTCGCTTAGTGTCATCTGCAAACTTGCTGAGGGTGCAATCCATCCCCTCATCCAGGTCATTAATAAAGAAGCTAAACAAAACCGGTCCTAGAACTGACTGTTTTGGGGGTCCACTTGATACTGACCACCAAAAAGACATTGAGTTGTTGATCACTACCCACTGACCCTGCTGATCTAGCCAGCTTTCTTTCTATCTTACAGTACATTTATCCAATCCATACTTCTTTAACTTGCTGGCAAGAATACTGTGGGAGACTGTATCAAAAGAGACTTGCTGTTATCACAGGTGGAAAAGGATACCACAGCAGCAGTTCTCGGAGGCTGCATCTAGACTGGCAAGTTTTTCCACAAAAACTTGCGAGCTGTCTACACTGGCCGCTTGATTTTGCGCAAAAGCACTGACGTTCTACTGTCTGAAATCAGTGCTTCTTGCGCAAATGCTTTGAAGTTCCTGTTTGGGCAAAAGCCCTTTTCCGGAAATGTTTTTGCGCAAGAGGGCCAGTGTAGACAGCTAAAAACTGTTTTGCGCAAAAAAGCCCCGATGGCGAAAATGGCGATTGGGGCTTTCTTGCGCAAAACTGTGTCTAGATTGGCACAGACGCTTTGTGTGGAAAAGCGTCCGTGCCAATCTAGACGTTCTTTTCCGCAAATGCTTTTAATGGAAAAACTTTTCCGTTAAAAGCATTTGCGGAAAATCATGCCGGTCTAGACGTAGCCTAAGTGTACATCGACACTAGCCCCCTAGATCGATCTAGGGAGGCTAATGAGGGTGACAAATTGCAAATCAAGCCCGGGATTTAAATATCCCACGCTTGATTTGCATGTTCTCGTCCGGTTGCCATTTTAGAAACTGACTAGCCCAAAGTAACTGCCTGCGTCTACATGTGGCAGTGAAACGGGATTCCAATTTAAAGCCCCTAAATCGAATTAGCTGGTAAACCTCATTGCAGGAGGAATACCAGCTAATTAGAGTTAGGGCTTTAAATCGGAATCCTGTTTCACTAACACGTGTAGACGCAGGCAGTTACTTCAGGCTAGTCAATTTCTAAAATGGCAACTGGCTAGGAACATGCAAATCAAGCACGGGATATTTAAATCCCGGGCTTGATTTGCAATTTCGGTCTCCCTCAATAGCCTCCCTAGATCGATCTAGGGGGCTAGTGTAGACGTAACCTAATTGTAACCTTTCTTCCTGCGTGTCTGCAGACTCTCCTTCCATGCATGTCTAATTACAGGTGTCACAGTGTTGGAGCTCAGTTCTGATCACAGGTTGTTGGTGGCAGGATCCCAGGATGGCACAATGGTTGTGTGGATCATGGAGGATATTGAGGTTATGCACACCTTGACTGGGCACTCTGGTGAGCCTTTTAAAGGGGGAATGGTTCCTGACATCTGATTATACTGAACAGAGAGCTTTCCTGTGTGGTGGCAACCCACAGACCTTAAAACTGAAGCTGCACCAAACATACTTTAGGGATAAATTGTCCTGTTCATTGCAACATCCCATAAACAGATCAAGTGATTGCTCATAATTAAAGTGATTTTTGAATGTGGAAACTGAGAGACATTTAATGAATTAAAACTGCCCCTTCTAATGTTGCTGTAGAATGCAATTAACTCCCTGTTGACACTCATTGAGGAATTTTTGTCATAGCATTACAAGGGCACTGACTGTGTCCACTCATTCCTGAATATAAGTAGAACCCTACCAAATTTCTGTAACCCACACACCTAGTGTGGGTCACTGACCAATGTAGTGGCACCTAAACCACAGCAACAGCTAAGATCAAAAGACCTCTACAGCAAGGGTTGAGAGTTACCTGGCTTTTAGCTCAGAGGGTAGAGGCTCTTATAGTAAGTGCCAGAGGTCCCAAGTTCAAATCTGCTTGGTGGTGGTTACATTCACACCCATGCAAAACATGTCACAGACTGTGAAATCTGGTGTCCTCCCAGTCATGTGCTTCTACTCTATACTGTACAGATTTCATGGGGGAGACCAGTGTTTCTCAATTTGGGGGTCTTGACCTGAAAAGGAGTGGCAGAGGGAACATGAGATTATTTTAGGAAGGTCACAGTATTGCCACCCTTATTTCTGTGATGCCTTTAGAACTGGGCAACTGGAGAGTGGTGGTTATAATGTTGGCCAAGTAACCAGCTCTGAAGGTAGCACCCACCAGCAGCAGCAAGAGGTAAGAGTGGCAATACCATACCAGGTCATTCTTACTTCTGTACAGCTGCTTTCAGAGCTGGGTGGCTGGATAGTGGCAGCTGCTGACTAACAATCCTGCTCTGCAGGCAGCAGCGCAAACGTAAGGGTGCCAATATCGTACCAAGCCATCTTTCTTTCTCTGCTACTGCTGGTGGTAGTTCTGCCTTCCTGGCCAGCAGCTACCATTCTTCAGCTACTCTGAAGGCAGTGCTGCCTCCAGCAACTGCAGAGATGTAAGAGTAGCAATATCACAACCCCCCTACAATAACCTTCCAATTCCCACATAACTCCTTTTTGGGATAGGACCCCTATAATTACAACACTGTGAAATTTCAGATTTTAATATCTAAAGTCATGACATTTACCATTTTAAAATCCTTAAACAGTGAAATTGACCCAAATGGACCGTGAATTTGGTAGGGCTCTAGATATAAGCATAGCAGGCTTTTCACAATTTATGGTAATTTGGGCACTCTTCCAGTTTTTGAAAACAGAGCGTTGCCTATTTTGCTAATGCTTCTCTCTGCTGCGTTATAGCTGAGGTGAGGTGTGTGAAAGTGTTTGGAAAAGGGACGTGTGCTGTCTCAGCTGCCATGGATTACACTCTACGCATCTGGAATTTAGTCTCTGGCAGACAGAAGTTTTCCATTCAGGACAGTCACTCTGGAGAACAGCATCTCTATCAGCTTCACGTGGATGAAAGGAATAGGATTGTTTATTCAGCATTAGGTGCAAAGGTATGGAACCAATAGCCATCCCATAATGCAAGGTGCACAGAGAAGACCAGAGTCTGGGCAGAAACAACAAGAAGTTACCATCAGGGAGTCATGGAGCATAGGATGGAAAGATGTGCTAGAACTATTGGCAACACCCCTGGCTTGAAGTGGTTTCCATCATATTCAGGGTTTACACCTCTGTTCAATGGCTTTCAGCATCCCTACTATAGCAATTGTTCCCACGCCACTGGATGGAAAAGCTGTCCAGTCCAAACTCCTGGGGCTAGTGCAGAATATTTCAGAGGGACATTTTCTAGTGTTTTGTCCAGTATACTTTTCAAAGTTTTAAACTATAGCGCTCCCATGCCTTCCCTATTCACTCGCTAGCACAGTGAATTCCATCTTCACCAACCATTCAAGGAACTGAAAAGAACAGTTGTTTTGAAGCTTGGATAAATTGCAATGCCTGATATACATTTTACAATTAGCTAAACCTAGTCATGTCACTCAGGGATATGAAAAATGTCATGTTCTGAGTGTCATGTTAGAGTTGAACTAATCCCCAGTGTAACTGCAGCTAGGCTGACAGAAGAATTCTGGTACTGATTCAAAATGTGTTTTGTAGAAATCAACAGAGAAAGAAAGAGCTTTTGATATAAAAAGGCTGAGCTGAAACTAACTCTGGGCCTTCTATCTGATCCAGTCAATTGAAAGGTCTGAAGGGGTGGGGGTAACTCTTGCAGAAGGATTGGAAAGACTTTGATCTACCAGGGCCCCATAAATCTGATGGACAATTGCTGGTAAGCTTTTAGTATGCATATAAGAACTTTGATTGTTTTTGTTTTCACCTTAAGAATAAATGCGCTTGCTTAGAGCTGAGACACAACATGTAACTGCTGGCAATGTGTTGTTCCTAGCCCTCAGAGAGAAAGCAAAGCACAAGTACTGGTCTTTAGGTAGACTAGCTTGCTAGGGATATCAAAGTGTGAGGCAGGGAGTTATACATCCTTTAAAAAAACTAGTTCAAAGGGAGTGGGTCAAGGATCTGTACACAGAGATGGATGATACCAGGAGACCAGGCTGTGCCCATAGAGGTCTTTAAGTCTCAGCTTGACAAAGCCCTGGCCGGGTTGATTTAGTTGGGATTGGTCCTGCCTTGGGCAGGGGGCTGGACTTGATGACTTCCTGAGGTCTCTTCCAGCTCTATGATTCACAGAGGGGGAATGGAGGTGCAGGTACTCCAAAATTGTGATAGGAAGAACCCTGTGGAAGTTCTTTCAAGGAATCCTGTTGGTTCTGTAAAATATTTTGAGGTTCCTGGAGTATGAAATTTGGGAAACTGCCAGCATCTAAATTTCAGAATCAATACATGTGAAAATATTCAGCAGTCACCTGCCAATCCTCCTTTTCACTAGGTTAATGCCTGGCACCTGGAAACAGCAGAACATATATTCCAGATCTCTGGGGAGGCCCCAGCTGCGTGGCTGTGCACTGCAGTGTTTGAACCAAGGCGAGTGGTTATGACTGTGTCTGAAGGAGGAATGCTGAGTCTGTGGGACAGCAGCACTGGAGAGCTCCAGTATAAGTGCCAGCTGTCAGAGCTACAGGAAGAAGCACCAACTTGCAGCGTTCTGATCCAGAAGCAAGGAAAGATGATAGCAGGATTTAGCAGGGGTTCCCTCTCCATGGTGTGTCTCTCTGCTTAGCTAGCTATAACATTTCAGAGATTCAAATCCAGGAAGTGCTGGTTCTGTGGGGATTCTGGATTCTCTCTTCTCTTTCAATTCACTCTGTGCTGGTGCTTGCACCTTTCATTGGTCTTTGTCATTATATACACTCCCTGATATGTTTTCACACTTCCATAATCTTTATGAGTTTCTAAGACAGACAACTGGACATGCTCTAGTATAGCATGGTGTCTTTTCTTTGCTTGCTCGTTCAGCAGCAGCAAAGTGCTATAAAACTGGATTCTGTTCCTGACTCTGAAAAACTTGCTACATGACTGAAAAAATAATTTCCCTTTTCTGTGCCTCAATTTGTCCCTGTGTAATATGAAGATAATATACTTTACTGGTATGTTATCTGTTCATAAAGCACTTTGAATTCCTTGGATAGATGATGGTAGACAAGGGTAGAATATTATTAGCAGTAAAGATATGCTGGGGAAGAGAGAGACTTTGCACCAAGGTCTCCCTGGGAAAGCATCCACTAAAGTTGAGTGAAATGAGCCAAAATACAGATCCAGGCACGATCCAAACTTGTTCTGATCTAGTTTAAAAGAGGGTTTAAAAGAGAACTAGATAAGTTCATGGAGGTTAACTCCATTCATGGCTATTAGCCAGGATGGGTAAGGAATGGTGTCCCCAGCCTCTGTTTGTCAGAGGGTGGAGATGGATGACAGGAGAGAGAGAGATTGCATGATCATTACACTCCCTCACCCTAGCATTGGCCACTGTCGGCAGACAGGATACTGGGCTGGATGGACCTTTGGTCTGACCCAGTATGGCCATTCTTATATTCTTATGTAATAAGCTGGTTCTCCAAAGGACTTTTCTCTCTTCATGCTGAAGAAAGTATGTTCACTATACCTGCAGACCTCATTCAGTGTACATCAGTACACATGGAGAACTGCACAGCATTAGGAGGCCAAACTAAGCTCTAATCACCTTAGTTTCTACCCTCCTATCATCTTCCCTCTAATCTGAGAGAGGTAATTTAGCAACCATGGTGCTGTGTCTGACTTTACCTTCTCTTTATGCAGATCTTCTCTAATGGAAACACCTTAATGGAGAAACTACCTGGAAGGGTTCGCTTTCTGGTGGTGTCAGAAGATGAGTCCCTTCTTGCTGCAGGTTAATTCTAGCCCAATTACCTAGGAAAGATTTTAGTAGAATTAGAAAAGAGGATGGCAGTACTCGCTTTAAGTGTCATACACCAAGTATCCCTTAAACAGGGGCCAAGATGTGGGTCCTTCCCCATGTGTAATATGTTCTTATTAATCTAGTATGGTCAAAAGTCTAGAAAGCAAAGGGGCGAAATCCAGCCTGTGAGGAGAGCCCACACATTGTTTATACACTATATAAGTCCTATGATGAAAAAGTAAGTGGGACTTATGTAGTGCGTAGGACTTGTGCTGGTCTCTGCCCAGGGAGAATTTCAGAGCATTTCTCAATGTACAACTTAAATAGCATGCTGGGACCAGCAGATAATAAACATGGATGGGTGTATGCAACATTTTAGAGCCTCTGAATGTTTTTTGGGAGGGTCTGACCTTGTCTGCACTATATTATCCTGAGTGCTTGCAATGTCTCCACTCCAGATCAATAAATCAGAAACTAACATTCCATTGTTTTAGGCTTTGGGGTGTATGTGCGAGTGTTCCTGACCAATTCAAAGGGATTCCACAGGTTCATAACAGCAGACCTGGAACACGAAGGTGTGGTGCACACAGCTGTTTTCTCTCCTGACAACAACATCATTGTCACAGGATCTCAGGGTGAATCTATCCTGGTAAGAGAGGAAGATTTTCAGGCAGAAATGCCTCCTGCAGATGCAGCACCAGATCTAGTAAGGTGCTGAGCAGATTCCTTAACCACTTGCCTTGTGGATGCATCTGTGGCATTTCTGCTATTGTACCATCAGAATGTCTTTGGTCTTTTCCCTTTCCTGGTTCTAGTTGCTTTTTTTCTGCTCTCTAGTTAATTCTTTTTCTGCCACTGAACAGCAAGTATAAAATCCAGAGACCGAAAGGCCAGAGAGTATTAATGGATACTACTCAAAAATTCCAAGACCCCCAGAAAACCACACTCTCCTCCCCCTGTGAGCTGGCAGCTCCTGCTGGCCCTGCTCCTGGGGTGCCAGCGTGTAACTGTAACAGAAACTGATAAGCTGATTACATATTTACGCTTTTATATCCCTAGTTTGAGGTACAGAATATTCCCTGTGGGCACCTTACCCCCTACTCCCAGAGAGCCAACAGTATATAAAGTTATAAAGTATTGCAGAGCCTGCAGTTCATCCAGATTCCTGGAAGAGGGGCCAGCAGCCAGGAGCTGGTGTACGCTGGAAGCCAGCTTATAAGACAGCTTCTGATGCGCATCAGCTCCCAGCTGCTGGCTCCATTCCAAGGAGCCAGCTGGACAGTGAGCTCTACAGTATAAAGCTTACATATAAGCTTTATACTGCAGAGCCTACAGACCATGTAACTGTTAACCACTAGGATTTTTAGGTGTTTTTTATATTTCTACCTCAGACAACATGCCTTTCCAAGAGGCTAAGGCCCTATGCTGCCCAATTGAGGTCAGCAGGATCTAACGTGGTGTCATCAGAGCAGAGCGATCAGATGGGTAGAATGCCTCAAGGTCTTTTTAAAAAGTTTATTTAAGAGAAGATCTGTCCATTTATTAACTAAACAGTCTAAGCCATTGTCACTTTCGGAACATTTTGATCTGTTTTCACTCTGTATGACACATGTGATTTCTCTTCTTTGTTTCTATGATAACGTGTCTTGTATTGTTTAACTTTGATTGTTCTACCTCGTCTCGTAGTAGGGTATGGGAAAGAGGAAAAGGTAGATTATTTAATGGTTTTATGTTTTCTTACTATTTTGATTGAATGCCACTATGTTTTTTTTTCTAATTCATTCTAGGTGTGGAGTTTATCAGAGCAGGGTTTGCTGACAGACATTCTGGATGGCATGGGAACACCGGTGACTCTCTTAGCCCTGTGTGGCGACACATTGGTATCTGCCTCCCACATGGCACCATATCTCAAAGTCTGGGACCTCACTTATGATCATAAACGCAAAACCTTAGCACGAGTCCCAGATCGCACAGGGTACATTGCAGTGTCCCATGGTGGGAACTATATCTACTTCCCTCAAGCTGGAGAGCGACATAAAATCATCATCTGGGACTCCACTGAAGGTGAACTACAATCTATAAAACACTGTGAAGAATTAAAACTTGGCATAACATGGGAATCAAAATGATTTAAAAAATGAATAATTAATCTAACAGAGACAGGCTTTGTTAGTCTTCTAGACATGCTGCCAGCACTCTATTCCCTCACTCTGTCTGAAGAGATGGATTGAGCATAGAGGGACTGCAAGTTTAGAAATTCTTTTAATCTCTTATTTGACATTATTTTTCTCTACATCATTATCTACTATATATTTTAGAGAGTCTGTTTGTTCAAGAACTCTTCCTAAATAGAAAGAACCAAAAACAGTATACAGCTTCCTCTTATCATATCTTAAAGCAAGGTAAGGGGGTTGGTTGTCCCAGGAAAATGGGATGTGCCCAGAATGGGATTGTTCCTCAGAAAACCATACACAAGAGAAAGATTCAACAGACAAAAGGAGCTCTCTGGGAGTACATGTCCCTCTGTCCAGGGCTGCCCCAGGCCAGAGCCTCCCATGTCCCAGGCACCCTTTAAGGAGGGTGGGAGATTGAAGAAAACTCGTAGTGCAGACGTAGCCTTTGAGAGAGCTTGTCTGTCCGTTCGTCCGTTCAATGGTAAAAGTGAGGACTACCCAAATTTGGGATACATTGCTTTAAGTTATGATCAGAAGAAGTTGTAAGGGTTTGGTTGTGCCAAGACAATGGGATATGACTAGAATAGAATTGCTTCTCATAAAACCAAACAAAAGAGATAGAATTACCAGTTGGGTTGGCTGGGAGAGTGCCTGTTCCCCTCCCCCTTCCGTCTGGGACTGCCCCAGACTCGAGCCGCCCACCCCCTGATTTGTACAGGAACATTGCTGGCTGTTGGCCTTTATCAGGGAGCACAGGGAAAGTGCAGAGTTTTCTGCATTCTTCACTCTGGCTGGGGAGAGTAGGGAGCAGATGAACCGAACCTAGACTTGCTCCGGCCCCAAGGAATACACCCCTCCCGACTGTGCCTGCTGGAGCTATTGCAGCCATGAAGAGGGACTTCTCACCTAGCCTCAAGCTCCTGCAATGAGAGACCAGACCGCTGAGGCAGTTCTCTTTCCCTGGGGCAGTCTGCATACTTAACTCTCATCCCCAGCCCAGAGCAATGATTTAAATGAAGAAAAAAAGTAATGGACTCAGAGGGGTAGCTATGTAACTGGAAAAACTTAAGTTAAGGACCCAAGCAATGCCAGGTAAATCTTCTAATGATGACTTAAGGGAAAAACCTAAAGGATTAGAGCTGGCATGGGGAGACCCTCACAGACATCTCTTCTCTGTTGCAGGTGCAGAGTGTGACACACTGGACACCTCTTCCCAAGTGAGCTGCCTAGAGGTGGCTGAGCAGAAGGAGCTCCTTTTCACTGGGCTGGTGTCTGGAACAGTCCTTGTGTTTCCACTCAATTCCAGGCAGGATGTGGTGTGCATCCCACCCCCAGAGTCACAGAAACAAGTCAATCACATGGCACTCAACAGGCAGGAAGAACAGCTGGCCATAGCATATGATGACTTAGTTCTTGTGCTGGATGTTAGCCCTGGAAAGCCATGTCCTGTGATTGACAAGCCCATTTACACCTTTTATACTCAGATGCCTGCTGCTGTGATCTCCAGCGTGGCTGTCCTTGCAAACTACCGTGTCCTCTATGGCATGTCAAGTGGAGACTTGTTCCTTTATGATTGCCTTCATTCCAAAATATTTCCTTTGGAAGTGCACAGATGCAAAGTCACCTGTTTAGAAACCAGCTATGGAGAACAATGGGCACTAAGTGGCTCTGAGGATTCTCTGCAGTGTCTCTGGGACTTGGCGCTTTGCCAGTGGCAACATGAAATGTGCTATTATAAGGTACTGCTCCGGTGGATGCAGTTAGAGATGAAGGATGTTAAATTGCAGTTAATTTACTAGTCAAGCTGTTGATGGAATTTCCATCAACTAGTCCATAGGCACTTCAGCATTCCTGCTTCGAAATATACAAGTCCCCAGTGGGACTCTTGTACATTTCAAAGGAGAAATGCAGAACACTGCACACAGCTTGAAGCCAGCGGGAAGTCTTGCTGACTCTGGGCGGCATGCAGGCTGCAGGCATGCCAACTTTGAAAAGTACAAGAATCCCCAGCAGGGGCTCTTGTGCATTTCAAAGCGGAAGCACACTCCTGGAGCCCCAGGTCAGCATGGGACTCGGATTCCCCCGCTGACCCTGGGCTCCATGTTGCGCTGCTCATTTGAAATGCCATGTGGAGCCTGGGTCAGGTTCTGCATGGCATTTCCCCAGAAATTCAACATTTCAAAGGGGCAGTGCCTCACAGCTGATCCTGGGATCTGCTGTGAGCACTGCTCCTTTGAACCTCGCTTCGGCTGGGCTCAGCTGTGTGGTGCTGCACTTTGAAGTCCCCTCTCTTCTCCCCCTTTGCTGCCTCTATCTGACATATCTAGGATTTTAATGCCCTCTTTAGAGACACTATCAGTGCACAGTCAACATGGGCTAATGCACTTAACATCTCTCTGGCCCAGAACCTCTCACTTTCTTGGCATCAGCTCGAGGACTTGCATATAAAGAGAGCAGGATTTTACTCAGTGAATTAGCAAAAACAGCACAGAGTGAATAGGCCAAGAGCAGTAAAAACAATACAAAACAAAAAAAGTGAAGGAAGAGTCTGAGTTAATATTTTTAGCATTTTACCTGTGCCTGACAGACCTCAGATTTCACTTGATGATGTATCCTTGAGTCAGTCTGCATCCAATGTCTGTCACTTGTAGATGTAGTTGGGTCCTGAAAGTTCACAATGGGCCTCTTCTCTGTTCTGCACAGTTGTAGATTGCTTTACATGCAAAGGACTTTTATGAGGGAAATCCTGGTTTAATTAGATATTTATCCAATTAAAAATCTGCTGAGTAGCCACTAAATTGCATAGGACTTCTTAGTCTCAACCTGCATTTAACAAGATTTTTATGGACTAACTGAAATCTGTATTCATTTTTAGCAGACTTCCTTCTTGAAAGGTATTCAGTGTGCTTGCTTCTCGAAAGATGATAAGTACTTGTACACTGCGTCATTCGATCACTCCATTACAGTTTGGGATGTTTTAAGTGGTGAGTAATTCTGGATTTATAGCAAATATAAAGGAGGCTGTACTCCTTATTGCCCATGTATATCTTTTATACTCTTTATTGCCTTTATTAAACAGAGGACCAATGTCCTTGATGTAGTTCAAAGGGAAACTAAGTCTTCACATAGACCTGTACCTGTATGGGTTTTTTAAAAAAACTTTTACATAGCAGTTTGGGTCAGACTTCCTTGATTGTATGTTTATACAGAAAACTTGGTGTACAACTCCTGGTTAAAGAGAGTTAATTGACAGGCACAGATAGGGTTACAAGTACGTATGAAGAAACACTCCCTCCCCCCCAATATCTGTCCCCCACAATAGCCTGAACAGATACCTTCTCCTTTAGTGACTTCACAATAGGATGTACCATCTCAGAGGTCAGGCAGTGGTTCTTTTGGGAGTAATATTATTACATTGACCAGTCATCATTGGCTATAGTTTCTGTCTCAGATGTATAAAGGTAATTGCAGCACTGTTTTTTAGACACTATATTATGTGATCACACTCAGTTTAGCAAATTTGCATAATCATTTTGATCTTCCTGCCCTACATGGCTGTATGAGTTGTGATTTCTTCTCATTCTTTCCCAAAGAATGCTAATGTGAGCAGGGAGATTGCAGGAAAAGGGTTGCAAAACTATGTGTTTTCCAACTTTGGTAGCAGATTTCTTGCTTTTCGGAACCTACATTTTCTATCAGTTTATATCACAATAATAAGAAAATACTGTCTGGGCAGGAACCAAATAGCCCTTTTGAGAGAGATTTTTAATCTCCTTACAGACTTGAAATGTATAACTATTCCTCTTGTACTCAGAGAAAATGCATTTGGTCCTGAACAGTTGCAAGTTGTAAGGCAAAGTGTGACTTCCTTCACCCAAATCATCAGTAAACATGGAGCAAATTACATTACTGATATAAAATTATTAACATTAGGGATGTGAAAGGTTCACTCTTAACAGGTAATGCTTACCAATTCTGGTTAACTAGTAACAGGTGCATGCAGAGCACCTTTTGTCCACAGGGAGCCCTGGTGCCCCACCTGTGCCCATGGAGAGCCCAGCCTGCCATGGACAGAGGCTGCTGTGAATTGGACGCTGCTCCAGACAGGCTGGAGCAATCTCCCACCCAGATCCTGCTTAATCGGTTCACTGATTAACTGAGATTTTTAAATCCCTAATTAGCATTAACATCAGTGACTTATTTTTCTTGAGTCCAAATTGTCCTTCTCAATAGCTCCCATTTATGGAAAATTACAAGTCCTTTCCTATGCTTCAGGGCAAGTGGCTAAGCTACAACTCCTTTTCTCTGTTCTGACCTTGGTTTCTTCCTTTTACTTTCTGGGGGTCTTTTGCAGGTAGCCTGTTGGCTGTTCAATATGCATATGCAACTGTTAACAAAATTGTGCCAACTGCAGATGGATTTGTTGCAACAACAAGACTCGGCCACATAATTCGTGAGCGGTTCCGTTGCCCACGATCCATAAGCTCACAATACAATCCACTCCACCACTTCAAGGCAACATGTGTAGTAAAATCCAGAAATAAAGAGGTTGTAAACCCAAGAGAGCAACATGATTTAGGAAAAGCCTCCAGGAACCAGATTCAAACCAGTAAACTCTCTCAAATCTGTGTAATCGTGTAAAATTGGTGAAATGTTCGAGCAGATCCAGAAAGATGCTCAGACTGTTTAGCTGGTAAATATTTTTCATTTTGTTACAGCAGTCTCGCTCTGAACAAAGAATGAAATTTTACCACTTATCCCATATCAGCTTTTGTTGTTTTCTGAAGTCTTGATCCCATTCTGAGTTTTATGGTGCAAAGTCAAGTTTGGATTTTTTTTAAAATATGTTCTAAGAACTATTATTTTAGGGAGGGTTTATTGACCATCTTCAGACTAGATGATGACTGTGGCCTTGTAATCTGTGAATCAGGGACATAAGTCTTGTTCATTCTTCTGGTGATGCCTATTAACTCTTCTGCAAAAAAGAACATTTGAGGTAATTACTGAGCATGGGTAAGGCCAGGAAAAATGTCTGGCATTGTGATGGGTTGAAATTACAGAAGTCCCTTTGGGGTTGTATTCTGATCATAGCCTTTCTACTCTCTGGGGCCAGATCCTCTGGTGTTCCCCAGACAAGGCACAAAATTGGGCTGTCCGTGCTTTGCAGAGCAGCACTGACAGTGAACTAATTCAGCTCTAGGAGGACTCAGTTCTGAAGGCTGAGCATCGAGGAAACCAATCCCCAAACAGGACTATAACACCAAGTAAGTCCATCTTACTCTACGTAAGCTTCAAATCAGAATTGATCTTTTACTGTAACTTGGGTCTACAGTAGGGATGTTAAAAAGTGGTTATTTTAATAATTGTGTAACCACTAAATTTCTTAAGTTACATGGCTAGATACCCCTGGGAGCATGGTCAGCAGCCAGTGCATTCCCCTGTACCTGAGGTAGCAGCGTGGGGTGGCAAGCAAAAGCTGGTCCATGAGGACAGCCAGTTTAAGAACTGGCTCCCATGAACGGATGGCTCGGCATGCCATGGGAGCTGCCCCTTGCTGCTGCCTTTGCTCCAGAGGCAGCAGCAGCATGGGGGTGACAGGTGGCTCCCCTGTGTGTTTTTCTTTGAAAAGTCAGACCACCAGGCTGGGACTGAGCCAGCCTGCTAGTCCGAGTTTTAAATAGAGTACTTGGAGGAGGGGGTTTGTTGAGGTTAACCGGAACTGTTAACCAATAATCAATCATTTATTGGTTAAATGCTTAGACAACTAACTGCTAGTATCCCTAGTCTATAGCTTCTTCAGAGGTCTTTTGTAGCCTCTTAAGGTGTCCCAGACAGTTTCAAAAGCTAGCTGAAGACAAAGGCTTCCAGTTGCTTAAATAAACTTTCCTCTGTACAGGAATACTTTGTTTTGCATCTCCCTGTAGAACTGAAGAATGAAATCACCCTTTTAATAAATTATATCTACCATTATGTAATCTCATGAAATGTGGCCCAATTTTTATAAATGAGAATTGGATTAATTTATTAGTAACCTGTTAAGAACTGCCTTTGAAGAATCTGTTTACTTTTTATGTATTGTAACTGAAACCCTATTTTAAACTGTTGATACTTTGTAACGAAAGTTATAGCGATCTCTGTTATAGCGATCCCCAACCTTTTTGTGCCCAATAGCACATTCATATTTTCAGAAGAGTGGCAGATGCCAACAATTTTTCAAGGCTTATTTTGTATTTGTGCATTAAATAATATGAAAAATATCATATTTAATATTACATAATATATGAATCCATAAGATTAAAAAAAGGTAATTTTACATGTCAAAGGTATTATTTAAATTATTTGCCCTCCCCCCCCTTGGAGAAAAAATAGAAAAAAGGTGTCAAATGCGCAAATTGAAGGCTATCTTTATATTAAATATGAACTGGATACATTTGATAGAA
Source organism: Pelodiscus sinensis (assembly GCF_052426305.1). Taxonomy (NCBI): domain Eukaryota; kingdom Metazoa; phylum Chordata; order Testudines; family Trionychidae; genus Pelodiscus; species Pelodiscus sinensis. Next base: position 793,477 of record NC_143083.1, read on the forward strand.
ACTTAATTTAGCTGGATAATTATTTTAATTATATTGTAATTAATTTTTAAACAAAATTCTGCATTAATAAAAAGGGGATGTCAAAATGCTGAGCAAAAAAAAGCACCCTCCCCCCCCCAAAATCATGGCACCTTTAAATCTCTCACTCCCCATCCCTACCATGTCCCCACCATCTGCTACCATGTCTCCTCCCCTTGCTCCATCAGCTCCCCAGTGCTTGCTGTGCCCCAACCTCTCACCCTCCTCTGCTGTCCTGACCACTGCCCTTAGCCCTCCTGAGACCTGCTCCTCTCCACCAGCCCTTCTCTCCACCCTGTGCCCACTCCTCCAGTAGCCCCACTCTGATCATATGAGCTACCCCCTCTCCTAACACCTCCCTCTACATACCTGCCCTGCCTCTCTCCCCTGGTGCTGGTCACTCCCCTGCAGGTGTCTTCCCTTTTGCTTCACCCCCAGAATCCTCTGGCACCTGCACCTTCCCTTAGCCCTGCACCCTCTTGATGCCTCCCCCTTTTTCCCTGATTCCCACCCCCTTACTACTCTCTGCCCCCGTTCCCCTGATGCCCGTGCTCACACATGAGTTGCTCCATCCCCGCCTTTCTCATGCCCACCCCTTCTTTCAAGCCTTCTCCCAGCATCTCCCTCTCCCCACTCTAGTCCCCAATGCCCTTATCCTCTCCTCTCCCAGCATCACTCTGTCCCGGCTCCCACTGACACCTCCCCTCTTGCCCTTTTCCTCATTGTCTCCACTTGGCCCCCTGGCATTTGTCTCTCCTCCATGCTGTCCTTTGGTGCCTTCCCCTTTCTTCTCCTGACCTGCCCCTCTCCCCTCAGCACAAGCCCCTTCCTCTCCCACCCCTTCCCCCTATTTTTCCTGCACCCTCATCTTCTGCCTTCCAGTTTGACATCACAGCACGCTGGGTGTCTCCCCTCTCAGCTGTTGCGTGGGCGCTTGAACACACCTCGCATGCGCTCCCTCAGATGTCTTGCGAACCAGCGTCTCCCCTCTCAGCTGTTGCACAGCGGCATGTGCATCCTGTGATAGTCTTGTGCACCCCTTGGAGTGCATGCACCCCACTTTGGAGACCACTGTTTTAAAACACTGGCATGGGTGCACAAAATGCCCAGGTGGGCACCATGGTGCCTGTGGGCACCACGCTGGGGACCCCTGCTCTATTACTGTAATGCATACTGATAACAGATAAGTCTTCCTGCTCTCTGGGGCCAGATCCTCGGGTCTTCCCCAGACAAGGCTCATTAGTAAACATTCAGTGTCTCTTCCACTCACTACTGCCTCTGTATCAGAAGAGGCAATGCTGGGGAAAAGGATCAGCAGGGAAGCAGGAACCAGTACACGTATGGAGCCAGCTTTCAGTTGTTACCTAAATTAAACACATTTTAACATATCTGTATTGTAACTGAAACCTGATTTTAAAGTTTGTACTACCTTAGCACTGTTTACAGGCAGTAGTGTCTATAATCTCATTTTTAAGTGTGAATATGGTTGTGTGTGTGTATAAATGGTTCCCAACCTTTTTTATGCAGTTGACTGGCAAACCCATTGACACACACAAAAAAGTTAAGTCTAAAAGTTATTTGCATATTATTATGGTAATTAATTTTAAGAGGTCATGTGTTAGTTTACATCACATCTGTGTACATATAATACATTTCATAATGGATCAGAGTTTGCTGATATCTACAACACTAAAAAAGACACACAGAAAGAATTCCCCTCTGGCTGCTAGGAGGGGCAGCCCCTCTCCCAGAGGCAACTAGTGCCTGCAGAGGGAGGGGCAGGGAGTATGTGGAGCACCCTATTTAGCTATTTGAATTTTGTCAGGGGCATAGGAGCGGATACCTCAAGTGCTACCACAGGTCACTTCTCCCTTCCGCCCCTGTACATGGGGTGGGGGAGCTCCCTTGTCCCCTCCTGTACAACTCCTGGCCTGTGTCGCTCACTTCCCCAGCCAAGCTGCTCTTGCTCCCACAGTCTCCCTGTTTTCCCTCCCTGTGACTCACCCTTAGTTTCCCTTCCATTGCACTCCTGCTCCTATCTGCTCCATAAATCTCCCCAACCTCCCTTCAGAGCCTCCTGCATCCCCCTCCTCACACATCCCTGTTCCCCCCTCATGCCCCTTTTCAGCCCTCCCTCCCCCCAGGGCTGGCTCCTCCTGACCCCACATACGCAGGCAGCCCGGGGCCAAACCCTCCCCTTGCAGCTCGGGGTGGTGTGTGTCGCTTACCTGGCCTCCAAACACTACCTGCCCTGGGGCAGGGTATGGTTAGGGCTCTAGTCAGTTTGGGGGTAATGCCCTGGGATAGGGTTCCCCTCCCCACTGCAGCCCAGACTCTGGGGGCCCTGCCACAGCTGCCGCTGGAGCTGAGGCCTGGAGCCTGACCCCAGAGTCCCTGTCAGCAGCGGCTGCGAATTGCTTCCTGCTCCTGCCCTGAGCCAGGGATAGTTTCCCCCAGTTCCTGCTGCTGGGTCCTAGTGTGGCACCCACCACACTGCAGCCCCTGCTTGCAGCTGCTGGGTCCTAGTGCAATACCCAGTGTGAAGCAGCATGCTGTGGCCTGACACCAGTCTGCAATCTGGGGGGGTTAGGAACCACTGGTCTGGGTGACTAGCTGCTAGCATCACCTTGATAGCCAAAGAATAATGCCACCCACCCAATAGAGAGAGGCAAAAGCACCATCAAGAAAAGATTAAAGTCACATCTGCTATTAAGTGCTGACTCATGGTCACAGTGCCATGGGGCAGTGGGACAACATTGGATCTGAGGACTAAAACACAAAGAGATAGGCACAAAACTATAAAATTGTTTTTTGTATTCTATAATCATCCTTCAGAATCATCGCTGCACACCGACATGAGCCAGCTCCCCTCCTCATGTCTAGACCACCTGGCCAGTAGACTAGCATAAGCAACAGAGGCCGGTAATTATATCCCATCTATAAAACCACGGGCATGAGTGTGTATATGTATGGTGGACAATTTTAGTAGCTAGGGGCAAAAAGGGCATGTTGTTTCAAAATAACAAAAGCAACCATACACACTACCAAGCTTGTTATTTAAAATAACTTATTTTGAAATAACCTGGTAATGTAGACATAGCCTAAATGAATTGATTTCACAGTAAACCCAGCATATTGCCTTGTCCCCTAAATAAGAGTTTGCTAGTTCTATTTCTACAAGTGTAACATCCCATTCCCATGAAAAATTACCAGATCCAAGATAAGATTCCAGGATGAGGTGGCATGATCACATGTCTTTGTAGGACCAACCCACAATTTCAGCTTACAGGACAAACAACAATCTGTGAATAACGGAGTCATTTAGTTTCCAGGGAACCCATAATGGCCCTCATTAAACATATTTAGAACTATAAATAGATTCACACTTCATATTTTTAGCTTCATATACAAGAATGATACATGAACAAAAACAGAATATATACAGTCAGCCAATTATAACAAAATTGGTATGTTACATAAGGTATTTTGTGTAAAACCTAGTTATGCATATTTGTATTCACAAGCCAATTCTCATAAGGCATGGGGAGGATATCACAGTTATGTCTTGACTTAAAAAAAGCTTCAAATCCGTGTACAATAGCCTATCAGAAAATAATTATCCCTAAAATACCTATGGTGTTGGACAAGGACACAAATGAAAAAAATAAATTTGAATTTTACAAGTGTCAATGTTAATTTACAGTTTTATTAGTAACAATGGGAAGGAATATTTTAAAATACAATGTTATTCCTTAATGCACTCAGCCTTGCCCATTCCATGTAGATCTGGAAGGGACCAGACAGGATCAACATAATCCAGTCACCGTAAAGTGAGGTAGGACTAAGTCAATCAATATTCTTGACAGGTGTTTGGAGGTATTTAAGAATAAGGCAGGCAAGACAGGGATTCCACAAACTCCCTTGAAGCCTATTCCTGTGCTTTACTACCCTTATAATTAAAAAGTTTCCCCTAATATCTAGCCTGAACCTTCCTTGCTGAAGGAGAACAATTCATCACAGTTTTTAACATATTTACAGTCACCACCTCCTAGCTGTCTTATCAAGACTAAATATTTTTTTTAAATCTTCCATCACAGGTTAGGTTTGCGAAATCTTTCATATTTGTGGCTCTCTCTCTCTCTCTCTCTCTCTCTCTCAAAAAAAAAAAAAGACAAGCTGTAAAGTACAGAACCTTGATCTAGACACAGTACTCCAGCTGAAGCCTCACCAGTGTTGACAAGAATGAGTTATTTTCTGTGTCCTAGATTTAACACTCCTGTTAATATGCCCTGGAATGATTGGTCATTGCACCACACTGACTTGTATTCAATTTGTGATTCACTACATCACCCCAGATCCTTTCCAGCAGCGCTACTTCCTAGTTAGGAATGAAATCAAATGCATAACCTCAAAATGGAGAATCACTAAGTGTATACTTCCCTCTTTTTATTTATTTTCACCTTGTTGATTTCAGGCCTTTTCTCCAATTTATCAGGTTCCTTTTGAATTCTAGTTCTGTTCTCCTAAGTACCAGCAATCACTCCAAGTTAGGTGTCACCCGCAAACCTGATCTGCAACTCTTTTTGATGGCTTGGATGCCATCTGATGTGCTGAATATACCACTTAGCCTGCCTTTTCTACCAGCCTGGGCACCCTTTAACTCTGTCTTGCTGGGCCAGGCTCACAAGCCTTTTCTTGTCAAGCACACGGGCAGGGCCAAACCAGCTGATGAACATTACAGACAGTGAGTTCAGCTCTAGGAAGACACACCTTAAGGGACTTGCCACAGTTGCAGGTATTCGCCTACCTTGGAGTACAAATCCAGTCATATAAAATTCACATTCTCCTTCAATGTGAAGGATAGAATCATAGAATCATAGAATAATAGGACTGGAAGGGACCTCAAGAGGTCATCGAGTCCAGCCCCCCGCCCTCAAGGCAGGACCAAGCTCCGTCTACACCATCCCTGACAGATGTCTATCTAACCTGTTCTTAAATATCTCCAGAGAGGGAGATTCCACCACCTCCCTTGGCAATTTATTCCAATATTTGACCACCCTGACAGTTAGGAATTTTTTCCTAATGGCCAATCTAAACCTCCCCTGCTGCACTTTAAGCCCATTACTCCTTGTCCTGTCCTCAGAAACCAAGAGGAACAAATTTTCTCCTTCCTCCTTGTGACACCCTTTTAGATATTTGAAAACCGCTATCATGTCCCCCCTTAATCTTCTTTTTTCCAAACTAAACAAGCCCAGTTCATGAAGCCTGGCTTCATAGGTCATGTTCTCTAAACCTTTAATCATTCTTGTCGCTCTTCTCTGGACCCTTTCCAATTTCTCCACATCTTTCTTGAAATGTGGCGCCCAGAGCTGGACACAGTACTCCAGCTGAGGCCTAACTAGTGCAGAGTAGAGCGGCAGAATGACTTCACGAGTTATGCTTACAACACACCTGTTGATACAACCTAGAATCATATTTGCTTTTTTTGCAACAGCATCACACTGTTGACTCATATTCAACTTGAATATGTTGATACATATACAACTTTGTGCGTTAGAAATTACATAATCCAGGTTATATAATATACTTTTTCCTATTTATTGTCTACCAAAAGGTGTATTAAGTGCATAGAGAGATGGTAATCTGCTTTGTTCTGTTTGCTAAGAAAATAATACAAAGCACACAAACTAAGCTCAATTCACTAAAAAAAATTGGCTACAAATAATAATTCCTCACCCTGGATATTGTTTTAGGTAGAGTCCTTCACAGGCCAGAGGTGTCCTTCTAGCCTGGGTCCAGCAGTTCTTCTCCCTTTCTCCTTCTGTTACTCCTTTTGTTTCTAGGTGGTTACAAGTATCTCTGTGGATGTGGTGGCAGAGGTGAAGCAAACTGAAGGTACTGTTTCCTTCCAATAGCTCCATAAGGCGTGAATCCTTTGTTTTTCCACTGGAGGTGTATGGAATCAAAGTGTAACAGTACAAGGTGGTGGTTAGTATCAGGCGACCGGGTCACCTGACTCTACAGCATCCGTGAGTCAGTAATAGTATATCCACAGGGAAGCCAACCAAACCAAACCTTTTCACAGTCCATTGTTCTTGCTCTCTCTCGCTTTTCCATTGTTGGTCCTGAAGTGCTAGCAGGGGGTGTCACCCAAAATAGCACAGCTGGAATACAGAGTCAATATTTTTAACTTCAGTTACAAAAATGATACATGCATACAAATAGGATAATCACATTCAGTAAATCATAATCTTTCCAATGATACCTTATGTACTTTATGTAAGATAACCCACATATCAGTTATATTCATTAGGATAAGCATATTTTCATAAAGAATATGGAAGGTAATGTCACATACTTCATTATTCAAGTAATTAAATGAAAATATTTAATATACTATACCCAGGAAAGATCCCTGCAAGACCCTGCTAGATACACCCCCATTTTGACAATAAACCATAGATAACTACTCTAAGTACAGGCAGTCCCCGGGTTACGTACAAGATAGGGACTGTAGGTTTGTTCTTAAGTTGAATCTGTATGTAAGTCGGAACTGGCGTCCAGATTCAGACACTGCTGAAACTGACCGCCAGTTCTGACTTACATACAGAATCAACTTAAGAACCCCAGGCGTCCCCAAGTCAGCTGCTGCTGAAACTGATCAGCAGCTGATTCCAGGAAGCCCGGGGCAGAGCAACTCTGCCTCGGGCTTCCTGTAGTCAGCGCTGGTCAGTTTCAGCAGAAGCTGACTTGGGGACGCCTGGGGCAGAGCAGCTGGGGTGCTACTGGACCAACCCAGCAGCACCCCATCTGCTCTGCCCCAGACGTCCTGATTCAGCCGCTGCTGAAACTGACCAGCAGCGGCTGAATCAGGACCTGGGGCAGAGCAGCTGGGGTACTGCCGGGTTGGTCCAGTAGTGCCCACGGGCGCTGCAGGACCAATCGGCAGCGCCCCAGCTGCTCTGCCCCAGAGTCCAAAACAAAAGCCTGGTCTGCTGGGGGGGGGGGGGGGGAGAGCACACTAGCTGCGCCCCCCCCCCCCCAGCAGACCAGGGACACGGGGAGCAGAGCCGCAGCGGCAGCGGGGTGCCGCGCCTCTGAGGCTTTGCTCTGGCAAAGCCTCTGAGGCGCGGACCCCCCCCCCCCGGCTGCGGCTTCAGTCAGGGTGCCTGTGGTCTGCTGGGGACCGTCCCCAGCAGACCACAGGCACCCGGACTGAAGCCTCAGAGGCGCGGGGAACCGCCGCTGCTGCCACTCCAGTCTGGATGCCTGTGGTCTGCTAGGGACGGTCCCCAGCAGACCACAGGCACCCGGACTGAAGCCGCAGCCGCGGGGGGTCCCGCGCCTCTGAGGCTTTGCCAGAGCAAAGCCTCAGAGGCGCGGGGAACCGCCGCTGCTGCCGCTTTGACTGAAGCGGCAGCAGCGGCGGTTCCCCGCGCCTCTGAGGCTTTGCTCTGGCAAAGCCTCAGAGGCGCGGGACCCCCCCGCGGCTGAGGCTTCAGTCCGGGTGCCTGTGGTCTGCTGGGGACCGTCCCCAGCAGACCACAGGCACCGGGTCTCATGCGGCAGCAGCGGGGGTTCCCGCGCTTCTGAGGCTTTGCTCTGGCAAAGCCTCAGAAGCGCGGGAACCCGCCCGCTGCTGCCGCTTGGGTCCCGGTGCCTGTGGTCTGCTGGGGACGGTCCCCAGCAGACCACAGGCACCGGCACCCAAGTGGCAGCAGCAGCGGTTCCCGCGCTTCCGAGGCTTTGCTCTGGCAAAGCCTCAGAAGCGCGGGAACCCGCCCGGTGCCCCTGGTCTGCTGGAGACGGTCTCCAGCAGACCAGGGGCACCGGAGCAGCTTACGAACGGGGCTTTCTCGCCCTGAGTTCCGGGGCGAGAAAGTTCCGTTCGTAAGTGCGGATCCGACGTAAGTCGGATCCGCGTAAGTCGGGGACTGCCTGTACCGCCTTTCAAGCAGTTATGCATCCATCAAAATAAAATTATTATATAAGAACACATTTCCCTAGGTTACTTAAGAGAATCTTATGTGGGACTGTGTCAAAAACCTTACTAAAAATCATGCTTACAGTTTTCCCCAACACACCCACCAAGGCAATATCCCTTGTGCTAAAAAAACTGACAGGAATCAAAGGTAAACTGACTGGTCTAGAAGTTCATGAGTCATCTCTCCCCCCATGTTTGCCCTTCTCCAAACCTCTAGGATAGGGCTCAGGAACCACAGAAAAATCAGTAAGCAAAACAAAACAAACCCAAACTCTCACTGATGTGGCACCTGACTAGGAAGGAGAAAGACACTCCACATTAGGGATGTAAGGGAGTAGTAGTAAGCCTGTTTGTTGGGTAATTGAGTCTACTACTCCCCTCCCCCCCTGCTACCGCCACCTCTGTGTCAGAGGCAGCGGGGGTGGGGGAAGGAGGGGGAGGCAGTGGATTGAAAAGCAGGAGCTGGGGGGAGCCCCAAGGAGCTAACCATGCTGAGACTCTGCATTTTGAATGTAGCTGAAGTAAGATCATTGTAAATGTAGTAAGAGACTAGTTGAGTCACTACTCAACTATTCGCTTCCTGTACCCCCGTTGCTTCTATATCATAGGCAGCAAGGGGGAAGAACAGGAGCTGGTGCTGGGGAGAGCTGGCTTTGGGGAGCAAAGGCAGAGGTGCAGCTGGGGACCGGTGCAAGCTGACTGCTTCAGTCCCAGCTCGCACCTGGTCCCATGCTGTGGCTCTGTCTTTTAAACATAGTATATAGCCTTTTAAACATTTAAACAGCAGAGCCGTAGTGTTCCAGAGACTGCTCAGTCCCAGCTTGTGCCACCCATGGGAAGCTAATTGCATGGCAGCTCTGCAGTTTAAATGCAGTAGGAGCTGCCTGTGCACCTGGCTCTTGCTACATTTAAACAGCAGAGCTGCACCAGAGTAGAAAGAACCCTCCCAACTGACTAATCGGGTAGCCAATGGAAATTCCATCAACTCGATTAGCTAATTAATTGTAACTTAACATCTCTGTTCCCCACATTCCCCTCACACACCCGAGCCTGGGGGGCTCGGCCTAATAGACTTTATGTGCCAGTCCCACCACAGAGCTGGAGCACCAGTGTGGGCTTCCCAATGCTGGGGTGTCCCTTGAGCCTTGGAGGCTGGATCCAGGCAAGGCCCAGGGGCTGGATGTGGCTCCTAGCTTAGGTTCCCCACCCATGCTCTAGGAGTTTCCCCCATCCTCCATGAGCTCTCAAAGATAATCACCAAGGATTCCAAGGCCCCCAGGACCAGAGTTGCTGGGGGCCAGCTGAAGCTGCTGAGACAGGACAACTGAAGCCGGAGCTGCTGGGGCCACAGGTGGTGGGGGCTGCTCCTATCAACTGGATCCTCTAGTTAACAGTAAATATGGCCCCCACAGATAGGGGCTGTTGCCAGCCTGCACCGCTGCTGCCCTGCGTTGCTGCCTCTGTATCAGAGGCAGCAGCATGGGATGACAGGTGGCTCCCCTGCATGCTCTTCATTTAAAACTCAGACCAGCAGGCTAGGACTGAGCCAGCCTGCCAGTCCAAGTTTTAAATGCAGAGCATGTGGGGGGTGGGAAAGGGGAGCTTCTGCAGTTAACTGGGACCATTAACCAATAAGCAATAGCTTATCAGATACATGGTTATCTGTGTGGCTAACATCTCTACAAAGTACACTATATTAACTGGGTCACCCTTGTACTTCTTTAAGGACATATGGACAAGAGATGGAGGTGGCATGATTTCCCTTTAGGAACACCAATTTGACTCTTCCTCGATATATCATCTTTATGGCTGTGTCTACACTGCACCCCTTTTCCGGAAAAGGGATGCAGATTAGACAAGTCGGAATTGCAAAAGCAGCGGGGATTTAAATTTTCCCCGCTGCATTTGCATGAACATGGCTGCCGCTTTTTTCCGGCTCGGGGCTTTGCCGGAAAAAAGCGCCAGTCTAGACAGGGATCTTTCGGAAAATAAAGCCTTTTCTGAAAGGTCCCTTATTCCTCTTGAAATCAGACCTTTCGGAAAAGGCTTTATTTTCTGAAAGATCCCTGTCTAGACTGGCGCTTTTTTCCGGCAAAGCCCCCAGCCGGAAAAAAAGCGGCAGCCATGTTCATGCAAATGCAGCGGGGAAAATTTAAATCCCTGCTGCATTTGCAATTCCGACTTGTCTAATCTGCATCCCTTTTCTGGAAAAGGGGTGCAGTGTAGACACAGCCTATATGTATGATAGAAATCTGTTCTTTACTGTCATTTCAGCCAACCTCCCTGGTAACTGAAATTGGTTTTACAAGTCTGTAATTGCCAAGATCATCTCTGAAGCCTTTTTAAAAAGCTGTATTACATGAGTTAGCCTCTGTACCAGATGACTGGAGGGTGATGGAAGAAATATTAATATTCAATTTCATATTTAAGTCTCTTCACTTATTTTTGGTGAGTGCCATCTGGTCCTGATGACTTCTTATTGTCTAAATTAGACTTTTGTTGAATCACCTCCTCTACTGATATGTCAGTCTGGGACAGTTCCTCAGATATATTACCTAAAACTAAAGGCTAAGGTGTAGGAATCTCCCTCACATCCTCTGCAGTGAACACAGATGCTAATTATTCATTTAGCATCTCTGCAATGACCTTGTCCTCCCTGAGTGCTGTTAGCACCTTAATCGTCTAGTGGCTCTATTGATTGGTAGCCTCTCTGCTTCTGATGTGCTTAAAAATTGTTTTTAGTCTGCAAATTCTCTTTTGGTCACCTAATTAAAACTTTTAGGCTATGTCTACATTGGCATGATCTTGCACAAATACTCTTTAACACAACAGTTCTTGCGTGAAAGTATTTGCGCAAGAGAGCGTCTACACTGGCACAGATGCTCTTGCGCAAGAGCATCTGTGCCAGTGTAGACGCTCTCTTGTGCAAGAAAGCTCTGATGACCATTATAACCATCGGGCTTTCTTGCACAAGAAATTCATATTGCCTGTCTACACTAGCCTCTTGCGCAAGAACAGTTGAGCAAGAGGGCTTATTCCTGAGCGGGAGCATCATAGTTCTTGCGCAAGAAGCACTGATTTCTCACATTAGAATGTCAGTGTTCTTGCACAAGAACTCCCCGCCAGTGTAGACAGAAAGCATGTTTTTTGCGCAAAAGCAGCCGTTTTGGCGCAAGATCGCACCAATGTAGACACAGCCTTACACTTTAGTTGCCAAAGGTTATACTTTAAGGATGTTAAAATGTGGTTAACTGACTAGTCGTCTAGTCCAGGGGTCTCCAAACTACGGCCCGGGGGCCGGATGCGGCCCGCGAGGCCCTCTCATCCGGCCCGTGGAGACCTTTTTGGATTCAAAGGCAGAAGAAGTGAGATTGTTTCAAAACCCATTTGAAGCAGATGTGGCCAGTTGCCCAGATGAACTGCAGCTGGAAGTCATTGAGTTGCAAGCAAATGACCTCCTTAGGGACAAGTTCAAAATAGGACTGGTGGGTTTTTACCAGTTTTTGCCCAAGGAAGACTTTCCTAATGTCAAAACTTTTGCATCAAGGTACCTTTCAATCTTTGGAACAACATACCTGTGTGAACAAACATTTTCAAGAATGAAATACGTGAAGAACAATTTGAGAACAAACTTGTCCGATGATAATCTCAGGTCACTGTTGATGTTAGGGACAACAAATCTAAAGCCAGAAATGTCTGCTATTTTGGCATCCAGGAAACAATTTCACCATTCACACTAATACAGGTGTTCATGTGTAGTGTATGAATGTGTTATTAAATAATAACTGAATAAAATAATATTAAATAAATAATTAAAAACAACATCCATGTTTTGATTGTTTTTTATTTGGACCTCAAGTGTGTAGTCGGCCCCCGAACTGCTGTTTGATAGTTAATGCGGCCCTCGGGCTGAAAAGTTTGGAGACCCCTGGTCTAGTCGATGGAATCTCCTAGTGGATAGGCACTTCTGCATTCCTCCTTTGAAATATACAAGAGGAATGCAGAACTCCCCATACATCCCAGGGCCCACATACAGCCCCGGAAGTACTGTTGACTCCTGGATGCACGTGGTATGCCTGCTTTGAAATGCACAAAAGTCCCCAGCAGGGGCTCTTGTCCATTTCTAAGCCATGGAGCTTGGGGTCAGCGGAGAACTGTGAGTCCCCCACTGACCCTGGGCTCCATGCTACACAGCATGCCACTGGGAGCCCCCAGATGGCCCTAGGCTCCACAGTAGATGTCCCTTTGAAAGGCGCAGAGATGGCAGTTTCAAAGGGGAAGTTGCCGCACAGCTGATTAGCTGTGCGATGGCTTTTCCTTTGAAACTACTGCCTCTGCGCTTTTTAAAGGGGCAGCTATGGAGCCCTGGGTGAGCTGGGGACTCCCCAGCTGACCCCAAGCTCCACAGCTACACCTTTGAAAGGCACATAGGCAGCATTTTAAAGGGGCAGCTGCTGCACAGCTGATCCACAGACCAGTTGTGCAGTGACTGCCCCTTTGAAAAGCTGCTTTGGGGTTTCAAAGTTTCACTTTAAAGTACCCCTCCCCCGCCTTTGCTGCCCCTATCTTATAGAGGCAGCAAAGAGGGATAGGGGGATATCGACTAGTCAAAATGCTTATTGGATATTTGACTAGCCTGTTACATCCTTATTATGCTTCTTTCAGTTTTCCTCAATAAAAATTAGAGACCCAATCCTAAAAATATTCCTTTTTTTGCCTGTAACCATGTTTTACTTTGCTCTTTAATCATGGCAGCATATTATTGTTTTTTTACTTGGAGTATAAGTTATAAATTAATTTTAGACTCTATTTGTTGTTTTTAAATAGTTCCCATGCACTTTGCATACGTGTCATGCTTATGATCGTTCCTTTTAAATTTCCATCTATTAAGTTAGTCATTTTTGTGTAGTTCCCTTAATTGAAGTTAAATGCTACTGCGATGGGTTTCTTTAACATTTTTCATTCCAAAAGGATTTTAAATCATGGTCACGATTACTGAAAAGTTCAGCTATAGAGACTTCTTCCACCATATCCTGCATTGTACATAGGACTAAATTTACAACAACCTCTCCCAAAGCGGGTGCCAGGACAAGTTGCCAACCCCTCCCCCCAAAAAACATCACCAGTCATTTAACAGGGCTAGAAAATTTATCTCTATATGCCTTTCTGAGATGACATACATCCAATAAACATATAAGGACAGTTGAAATTTCCTATTATTGTACTTTCTGCCTGTGTAGCTTCTCTAAGCCCCCACATTCTGCAACTGTCACCATCCTGGTTTGGTGGTTGGTACTGTACTCAAACTGCTATACATTCATAGTTCAAGCACAGAATTTATATCTATTGAGATTCTACGGTACTATTTGATTCATTTAAGAGTTTTACTTTATTTGATGCTATTGCTTTCTTTCACATTTAGGGCCACGAGTACAACCTATTTTCTCATTCCTTTATATTTTCCTGGATAGCATCACCCCATCCCACTGATCATCCTCATGCCGCTAATTTTTCATGAGGACTACGATATCCATATCCTCATTTAATGTCAAGCACTCTAGCTCACCCATATTAATATTTAGACTTCCAGTACTCACATATAACTTGAACATGCTGTCAATATTCAGAGGCAGCCCCCATGCAGTATATTTAAATAGAACTCTTATGTTGGACTGTTTTTCACTATCTCCCACCTGTACTTCACCAATTTCTTTCTTCTTTACCAGGACTTGTACTTCTCCCTTTAGTAATTTCATCCCATTCATGAGTAGTACACTGTTCACAATCTTCTTAATTGGACATTCAAGGTCTCACTTTTTCGCCTATAGTGATAGAAATGTAGACAAATGTGATTTGTCCTTTTCATGTGTGTTCATGTTTTTAACTGTATCCTGTGGTATATATGGTTGTGACTATTTTCTTCCACTATTTGATCTGAGGAAGTGGGTCTGGCCCACGAAAGCTCCTCACCTAATAAACCACCTTGTTAGTGTTTAAAGTGCTGCACAGTCCTGCGTTTTTTCCTCCTACGGCATTCAAATGATCTTCTTGCTGCCTTCCCCGTCCCTTGACCAGTGTGACTCGCTTGGTGCCTTGTCCCCGGGCCCGACGCTGACCGGTCCCTGCGGTAGCTACTTGGCAATCACCGCCCGGCGGCGGCTCCTTTCGGCCACTTCCGCCGACTCTGCCCCGCTCGCTCGGGATCCGCAGCGCTGGTAGCGTCCTACCCCGCGGGCAGTGAGGACGAGCGGCAGCTGTCCAGGCAGGGCACGAGGATTGTCGCTGTGTCAGGCTGCCCCACTCGAGGGCGGAGCCAACAGCCGGCACGCACCGGAAGCTACCTCAGGCGGCAAACCAGCGCGGGCCGCGGAACAAGTCGTCGCGCGAAACACGCGCGCGCGCGCCGTCCCTGCGAACCCTGGCCCCGCCTCCTCTTGAGCGGCCCGTGCGCGCGCGCGGTGACGCAAGACGCTCGCAGCGTGCTGATGCGGAGGGGGAGTCTCTACCCGGTGCCCGACTCCCATCATGGCGGCGGGGGGAGGCGGCGGCGGCGGCGGCCGGGGGGGCAGTGGCCCCAGATGGGGCGGGGGCCGGGCCGCCGCGCAGGAGAAACTGCCAGTGCACGTGAGTGCGGGGTTCTCCCCCAACCCCGCCCCGGCCCATTCCACAAGAGGTAGCCCCGGGCCTGCCGCGACCCCTGGCGCCCCTCCCCCCGGGCCCCGCCCGCGCTGCATCCAGGCTAACCCCTGCGCTCTCCCACACAGCGCCCCTCCCCTCGGGGAGAATACCCCGCATGGCCCCTCTTCCTCCCCCCGCACTTCACCCAGGATAGCCCCTGTGTCCACTCAAGCGCCCCCCCCCCCCCCTTGGGCCTGACCTCCCTCCCTCTTCGGCGAGCCTCCACTAGGGATGTGAAAAGGTAACTGTCGCCTGGGAGCTTGCAGCAGACTGCTCCACCCCAGGCTGCCGCCTCCGCCTGAGCTTGGACCCTTTGGAGCCAGGCTGGAGGAGTCCCCTGCCTGGGACCCCACTTACTCAGTAAATCAGTTAAATCTAACTTTTAACCGATTCAGTGGGGTTTTACATCCCTAACCCCCATCTCTCTGCAAGCCCATTAATCTTCCCCGTGGGCCCTCAGACTATAAGTGGCCTTGCATTCTGCCCTCCACCTTGGCTCAGTCCCAACTACCTCCCGCTCCCCTGCAGGTGGAGGATGCACTTTCCTACCTGGACCAGGTGAAGATTCGGTTTGGCAGTGATCCTGCCACCTACAATGGCTTCTTAGAGATCATGAAGGAGTTCAAGAGCCAGAGGTAAGGTGAATTCCAACCCATCCAGTAGCCACTGCTATAGTGCTCTTCCTCTCAGATATCCCATTTTGCTCTAGCATATTCCCCTGCTCCTAGTACTTTTCTTAGAGAACCCCAGACCATAGTGCCAGCACCCAACTTTAGAACCCCCCCCCACTGTTCATCCCCACACAAAATATCATGAAGTACTCCCCTGCCTCCGTGCTCATTTTCAGCATACCATTAGCGGAATCTGATCCTCAGACCTTCCAAGCTCATGCAAGAAGCATGTTTCCTCAGTTCTATTAGATTATTGAAGAGTTAAATTCCAGATGGAAAAGGGTCCATTTTCCCTTACCACAGAGGGTCCAAAATCCCCTTCTAAAGCGCCCATATCAACACCAAAACCAACAAGGAATCTGGTGGCTCTTTAAATTCATTAGGGTATTAGAGCATAAGCTCTGTTATGCTCTGTCAGGGCTATTCCCCGCTCTGGCACTCTGAGTACAGAAGATGGGGGCTCTCAAGGGACTTTAAATACCTGCCTCTCTAAGCTCTGCTTACAAAAACTCCCCCGTCACAGATTTACTGACTTTGTGGGGTAACTGACACCATAAAGTGATTTAACTCTGAAAAAACAGGAAGGAATACTTGAATTCTTTCCCCAGGAGTACCCTTAGCTCTTTTGCCATAAGAGAGCTTGAGAAAAGAAGCAAAAAGTACAGAAAAAGAAACAGTGATGATTCTCTGTTGTGTTCTATCCCTCTGGGGCATCTGGTATTAGCTACTGTTGGTAAACAGGATACTGGGCTACATGGACATTTGGTCTGACCCAGTATGGCTGTCCTTATGTTCTTATGATAGCTGACCTCCAAGCCTAGGCAGACATGCATAGAGCTCTTGTTATCTTCCAGGACACACAAATCAAATCATCGCTTTAAAAAAGATGATTTTATTAACAAATGCAAAGATATACTTGATAAAGCATACTTGGTTGCTAGGTGTTACGGAGCAACTAAGAAAACATATAAAAAACACAAAGAATCATAGTTCTTCAGGCAGTAATTTAAATGGTGAGTGTGGGAGGGAAGGCATAGATTCACACAAGTTTAACTAAACAGCCAAAATTAAAAAAAAAAAACTGATTACAACTAAATACATATTTTCCCTCTACTTATGATCTGTGCTGATCTGCGCTTCCAGGCCCAGTTCACTCCTATGTCCAATATTTTTTTTATAGGCATGGTAATTCTAATTATTGCATCTACTTTCTCCAAACCTAATCTAGAATTTTCCCACAAAGAGAGCAGAGGCAAGATATCTAAATACAATTCAAATGTTAGCACTGTATCCCCTTTGGTTCTTCTGGCCTCCTGCCAACAACCTTGCTAGTTACCTGAGCTTAACCGCTTAATCTCAGGTGCTGGCCAGCACTCCTATCCATCACATGCCCTAATATCTTAATAAATGTGTTAGTCTTTAAAATGCCACTGGACTCCTTGTTTTTGTTGAAACAGACTAGCATGGCTACCCCTCTGAAATATATCAACACCATTCATCAGCCCTAATTTCAGGTAGACAATAAGTCTTGTATATCTCAGCTCACTCACTCAGGGAATCAGAACCTAAAAAGGGGGTGAAAAAGCGAGATTTTGTAGCACCCAAAACACCAGATGTATAGGGAAGAACATCCCCTTCAGCTAATCCACATCCTCAAGTCTCTGTCTTGTCCCATAAACAGAACCATCACGTTGGGAGGAGCTTGCTAATTATTAGCACTTTCACTTCATTTGGGCCTTCTAGTTCTCTTGGTCTTTTACAGTGTCACAGACTTTCCAGAATAGACACTTGGTCACACACTGGTATTCTATAGCATTGGGGCTAATGGATCCAATGTGTACCTCATTTGGAGAGTTTTGTCTTTAGACTTGGGGATGGGAAAAGGAGTTTCTTACTGTCATCTGTACATCTGGCCTTAACATAGCAAAATACATACATTGTATGTTCAGTGTTTATATTCAGGATGGGGGAGTATCCTTACTGTGGTATATGGACACCCAGAGAGTTAGAATAATTCAATTTGCTGCAGTATAATTTCTCTTCCTAGAGTTTTCTCTAGAAAGCTACAAGAACTCTGGACAGTTTATAGTCTTCAGGGAAGTCGGTGTTATTTTGATGCTGAAGTCTATTAAATTCCCTAATTGCTAATAAATGTTACTGCACTTCTTACTTTTTCTGTATTTTACTTTGCTTGAAGTTAACGACCTGTTTTTGGTTCTAGCATTGATACTCCTGGTGTAATCAGGCGGGTTTCTCAGCTGTTTCATGAACATCCTGACCTCATTGTAGGATTCAATGCTTTCCTCCCTTTGGGCTACAGAATAGAGATTCCAAAGAATGGGAAGTTAAGTATACAGTCGCCACTGGCTAATCAGGTATGTTAAAATGCTTGGATTAATTTAAATGAATCATAATGCATGTGCATGAATTTGGACATGATGTTCCGGGTCTGCATAATAGATGAGTTGATTTGCCTTTATTGCAGTTTGGTAACATGTTTTGCAGGGTATTCTGGTACCATGACATAGGGGTGAGAACATAAATAAAATATAATTTCTTTAAAAAACATGTAATAGTTTTAGTGTGCCCTAAAGTGAAGCTCCTATACACTGCTGGTCAAATGCTTCAATCAAATTTGAAAGTTAAAAATCATGGCTTGCTGAATGTATACATTCAATAAGTCTTTTTATAATCACACTTAAATTTAAAAAATATGTTTGAAAATATCATATTTCCACATTCCCATTAAATGCCTGCAAGAACACAAATTTGTACATGGTTTTTCATTTGTATCATAAGAATGTCCATATTGGGTCAAACAAAAGGTCCATTTAGCCTAGTGTCCTGTCTTCTGACAACAGCCAATGCCAGGTATCCCAGAGAATGAACAGAACAGATAATTGAGTGATCCATCCCATCACCCATTCCCAACTTCTGGAAAACAGAGGATGGGGAATGCCCTCCCTGCCCATGTTGGCTGATGGGCATTGATGGACCTATCCTCCATGAAGTTATCTGGTTAATTTTTTAACCCTATTTTAGCCTTGGCCTTCACAACATCCTCTGGCAGGGAGTTCCACAAGTTGACTGCATTGTGTGAAGACATACTTCCTTTTGTTCGTTTTAAACCTGCTGCCTATTAATTTCATTTAGTGACTCCTAGTTCTTGTGTTATAAAGGGTAAATAACACTTCCTTATTCACTTTTCTTCACACTAGTCATGATTTTATAGACTTTTGTATATCCCCTCTTAGTAGTCTCTTTTCCAAATTGAAAAGTCCTAGTCTTATTCAATGCTCAGAGCAGTGATGGATTTAGTATTAGCACATAGATAGTCACACTGGACTTCGCATCCTTTTTCACAGTTGTAGAGTTTGAAACCTAAATCTTATCTGAATTTTGTTCAGAAGCTTCTGGCTTTAACTCTGTTCTCTGTTACTTGATGGTCTTTCAGCTTTTGTGTATTTTGATCTCTCCAACACTGAGAAACTTGGCATTTCTGAGAGCTATACTGTCGAACATGTTTCTTGACACCTACAATTCCGTTAGTACAGAGTGTTTTGTATGTTCTTGGCATCACTATTTTCTAAAGTGCAGAAGATATTGGAGTATCACAATTACAAGTGTTAATGAGTTAATTAGTATTGAAGGAAGAATGCAAACATGAGCAGAAGCAGTAGTGACTTATCAGCTTTTTCGTGAACGTATGTTCATTGACTTTTGAGTACAGTAAAACTCCAATTATCTGGCATCCAGTGGTCTGGCACTCCTGATAGTCCAGCACCAACTGGAACCCGGAAGTGCTCCAACCAGCCAGGCAGTTGGAGCTCCTGTAAGCCCCATGCGCACTCATGGGCCGGAAAAGAGAAGGGGAGGAGAGGAGAAGGGGATTACACCCCTGTGACGGGTCTGCTGGACTGCACTGCGTCTGGCAGGGTGGGCGGGGAATGGCGAGGGGCAAATCCTCCATCATTTTGCAGGGAGGCAGGGGAACCCCTGTGCAGCTGCCTGCTACAGGCCAGCTGGAGCTGCAAGCAACCGCGGTGGACTTGGGGAACCGGCGGGGCAGAACTTGGGGAACTGTCGGGTTGATCCCGCAGCGCCGCCCCTCACCTGAGCCGGATTATCGGAAGCCTACCGTAGTTTGTGTTTTTGTCAAGATCATTGTCATTGGGTCCAGGTATAGTATTGGAAAGGCCCTTGAATATGAGACTAGCTCTGGTGGAAGAATTGTTCATGAAAACTGGGCCTTAGAAGGCACTTTACCCTTTGATAAAAGAACACAAAGAAGTGTGTGTGTGTGTGTGTGTGTGTGTGTGTATGAATCTAATGATAAAGTTTGGTTTAATTGTGTTGGCTTAATTGTGCTGAAACTGCCATTAGGTGCTCAGGAACTTACAGGAAACCTGTCCTGTTGGCTGGATCCTGAAACAGAATTGACATGGAAAGAGCCTTGTAGATCATCTTTGAGAGTCCCCTTATTAGAGATGGTTCTTGTATTTAACATTCTGAATGTCTCTTGGAAACAACTACAAAATGGACATTTCTTCGAGAGCTGGGTAATATGGTTTTGGTCAGCCTGGAACCAAGGAACCACGTGCTCTTAGATCTGTGATTCTTAACTGGTGGTCCATGGTAACTTTTTCGGTGGTACACAGGAACATTGTCCAAAGTCACACAGCATGAGCAGGCGCCGCCATTAGGCTGTTTTATGCTGTGTTCACAAGCACAAGGCGTGTCATCCATAGCGTCACCTAGGACGCAACCGCGTTGTGTTGCCAGTAACTTCTGTCTGAGGCTCTGAGTGGCAGTGTAGCTGCCGCAGTTGTGTTAAGCAGTTGCTGTGTCATTTGTCCTGTGCTTCATGTGCTGGAGGTGGTCCACGAAAATTTTTTTATTTGCCTGGTGGTCCCTGGACTGAAACGAGTTGAGAACCACTGTCTTAGACACTATTGACAAATTAAGGCAGAATTGGACTGAAACAAGTTTCTTGTAATGCTCAATTGCATAAAGATTTGAAAAGTGGCTTCCAGGCAGCATCGTAAGCAAGAGGTAGCATAGAGTCTGCATGGTAATACAGTTGATCGGATTCTATGAATATGTATTCCAGTAAGCTTGACTTTTAGGAGATGTTAAGTTTCTTTCCACTGATTGACATCTGCAAACTGCAAGCAAGAAGTTCAAGTGTCATTGATTGCTCATTGGCCTATTTTAAATCAGCCATTTTCCTGAAAATTTGGACACTCAGTAACATACATCAGATTGCCTGCTATGAGACATCATAGTATAGCTGCGCTGCTAGGAGCTGTCAGAACTCGCCTGTATCTATCCGTGAAAGGAGGGATTTAGAAAGCTCTTGACTAATGTGGCAGGACAGCTTTTGGTGTCAAGGAGATGTTCTCAGTACTGAGACTCATTTGGAGTTATTTTATATGAACAGTTACAATAAGGAAATGTAGCCATGTTTCTCACTACATCACATATTTAAACGTTTCCTTATTATGTCACTAATTATTTTTCTGCAAAAAATGTATCAAACAAGCCATAGCCAAAATGTAGCTCAGTTTTGGTATAACAGCCTGTGAGTCTTTGCAAATGCAGTCAAGTAAACATAACAATTTTGTTTACTCCACACGTGTCCAAAAGCATGGTGCTATAATCTTCAAGTAGTCTGGAGAATTAAATAAGTATTTGGGATATCTGCTGGTCACCCTGATAAAGGCTAGTAAACCACATAGCATGGGTCCAAACCTGTTAACTGCAAAAGTGTCTATAAATAAAACAAAGAATCTTAATGTTTAGCTGGTTAATGTTGGCCTTTGTTGTAAATGATCAAAGTTGAAGCTTCAAAAGTGAAGTCTCAGAGCTGTTCATATGGTGTTCATACAGCATCATAGTGAAAATCCTCTATTACAGTCAAGACTTTCAAGTACTGTAAACATCTGATACTCTGTTCTTAAATAGGTATAATGGAAAGAATTTACAATGCTAAACTTAAATGGAAAGAGAAATGAGTTTTATACTGGGGCTAATGTATTTTAATTGATGGTCTTAGCAACAGAGGTCAAGAAAATTCCTGGGTCAATTTAATTTTACTGTGCAATTACTCTTTCACTAATTGAACAGTTTGTAAATATGCACAACAATTTTACTCAACGTGTTGCTTCTCTATTTTTAGTTGAGTCACAAGTTTGCATTATTTCTATCACCTAGGTGTCATCAGAGCCTGTTCCTAGTGCTCAGCCGGGTGGTGGATTATTGTTACATTACTGTCAGGAGAATTCTCACAACCACAGTGACTGCTCTGAGGAATTCCGGCAGCAACTTCCATACAAAGAAGATAAATCTCAAATCTCCTTGGAATCTGATTCTGTAGAGTTCAATAATGCAATAAGTTACGTGAATAAGATCAAAACCCGTTTTCTTGACCATCCTGAAATCTACAGATCATTCTTAGAAATTCTTCACACTTACCAGGTACTTGCAAACAAGATAGCATGGGTCAGTATTATGACTATTAAATGAAATATGGAAGTTGAAAGCAGGCATATGCTTAGGGTCGTCAAATGCTGGACATCTTGTAATGTGGTTGTGGTACAGCTTTGGTTTGAAAAACAGCAGTGATGAGAGAAGACTAATTGAAGCCATACAGGGAGCATTTTTGTTTTAAGCAAAACGATTTTCTTTTATCATTGCTAATGTTCTATTTTAAATGCTTTATATCTAATTGGCTGCAGTGATTAGAGCTGCATGCCTATGGAAGGACAAGAGTTGGATAATTGACTGTTGAGCCCTTCTAGAATGCCCGACTAGGATACCCTACATCATAGATGGGGAACCTTTTTTGGTTTGGGGTCTGCTGACCCACAGAAAAATCAGTTGGGGGCCATACAAAAGGGAGAAGCAAAAAACCCCCAAACACCTCACTGACGTGGTCCCTGACTGAGAAGCAGAAAGACACTCCACGCATTCCCCTCACACGCCAGAACCTACAGCCCCCCCCCCCCCGTTAAGCTCTGAGATGGGGCCAGAACGGAAGAGTTCAGTGTGTGAGAGGAGTCTACTGGGAAATGGGCATGTGGTGTGGGATCTGGGAGGGAGGAAGGGAGGGCGGGAGTGGTTTGGGAATTGGTAGGTCTGGAAGGGTGGTAGGGTGCAGGAGTGGGCTGGGGTGGGCAAGCTGGGCAGGAGGTAGGATGCAGAAGCAGAATGGGAGTGGGGTGTGCAGGAGCAAGCTGAGGCTTGAGGGTGAAAGGTAGGGTGCAGGAGCAAGCTGGGGATGGGAGGGCTGGGTTGGAGGTAGGGTGCAGAAGTGAAGTGGGGGTAGGGGATCTGGGCAGGAGGAGGTGCAGGAGCAAAGTGGAGGTGGAGGTCTGGGTGGGGAGGAGTAAACACTGGGTGAAGGTGGGGGGGTTGCGCTGCAGGAGATGGCTGATGGTGGGGTTGTGGTCTCTGTGATGGGGGGGTTGCTTACCAGGTGCAGCTCCCCATTGATGCACATGGCTCCATGTCCCTCACTGTGCCCAGGCACCTTCCCCATGCTGCTCCTTTTGGCCATGACTATGACTATTTGGAACAGTGGGAGGAAAATCTCAAAACGCTGCCATTTCCCCAGCCACAGGGAAGGGGAAGCACCAGTGCGTGGAGCTGCTTCCTCCCTCTGTCAAGCAGAGTCCATGCGTCAGAACCAGCTCTGGCCTGCCATACTCCGGCCCCTGAGGCTCAAGGTTTCCCCAGCAGTGGGGAGCCGACAACTGGTGCTACAGCACTAAGGAGGGCCATGGTGTAAGACTGAAGCACCAAAGCTGGCTCCTCAGTGCTGGTGCAGGGAGAACTGAGCCTCGGAGACTGGATCCAGCCCCAGGCTGCATTTGACTCTTGAGGACAGTGAATTGTTTGTTCCAGTTTCCTTACTAACTGCAGTTCATTACTCTTAACAGTTTTTTAATGACTTTCTGTAAATTGGCAGAAAGAACAGCTGAGCACTAAAGGCCGACCATTTCGAGGCATGTCAGAGGAAGAAGTGTTTACTGAAGTAGCAAATCTCTTCAGGGGACAGGAGGATCTACTGTCTGAGTTTGGACAGTTTCTCCCTGAAGCTAAAAGGTCTTTGGTATGTGTTTGATAGCATGAGGCAAAAAGGCAGACACTGTACAGTCTACGCTGTGTTTGCATTTTAGTTGGATAATTGACATAATGCCTGAACAAATACCCTAAAAAATAAAATTCCTTGCCCTTGCAGGACTGGCATCTAGGCTCTGAGAGATAGCATTGTTTCAGATGAGGATGAGAGAAGGGTTGATTGGGTGGAACAACTGTGTGCCTTTCTCAGCAGTTGGACAAAGCACAGTAGAGAAAATGGGTGTCTCCTGAGAGGGAGCAGATAGTAAGCAGTAGTGTGTAAATTCTTAGAAGTTGCTCCTTTGTGAAGCTGTTGGAAACAGCTAAAAGACCTCTTCCAGAAAAAAGGTATGCTCTGAGCCTTTGAGTGCCAAGTGAAGACAAGCTACCTTCGGATGCCAAACAGGGCTTGCCTAAATTGGAGGGGATTATTTTGGTGGTGCACAAAGATCCATCTGATGGCAATATTATTTAGTGAACTGCCACTTTTTCCTGTGACTTTCTCTGACATCATTACATCCTCTGACTGCTCTTGCAGCATCTCCCTTATGTCTGGGAAAGTCCAATTAATGTTGTCCTCATTTCCTGCTCTTGGAATTTCTGCTCTGCTAAATTCTTAATACTAGCCATGTTAAAATGTGTTTATTTTTGTAAACATGTAACTGCTGAAATTTACAGGCAGGAGGAAGCTGGTGCTTATGGTGCTTTTAAGTTGGTTCCACACAAGCACCACCTACTGCCTGCCCTCCTTCCCCCCACCACTTGCTTATCGGGTAGTTGACTAGTCGCTTACATCCCTAGTTGGGCTTATATGTGATATGTAGCACCACTAAACAACTGCAAAATATTGTTATAGAAAAACAGATTCTGTTTGAACTGTGCTCTCACCAGTCTTCCCTCTAAGCACAGCTTCACAGGTGATTAATCAGTCCAGCCCAGTCAGTCAGCTCAGTGCAGGAGTCCTGAGCCTCTGACTGGGCAGGGCTGATTAATCACCTGTGAAGCTGTGTTGCCATGTAGATTAGAGGGAACACTGGCACTCATGATTTGTTATTTGTAGTTAGCCAACTCATTTAGTGAAATCCTGTGTCTGGTATTTTGTTCAGATACATGGGGTTCTTTTTCTATGGAACTAAGAAGGGCAAACTGAAAACATTCTTTAATTTAGTTCACAGGAAATGGGCCATGTGAAATGAACAGTGTCCAGAAAACTGATCATGAAAAAAATCTGGAACATAGTAAAAAGCGATCCAGACCACTTCTGCTGCGTCCAGTTCCAAGCCCAGCAAAGGTATCATATTTCAAATAGAAATGTGAACTATTTTCATACTTGGGTATTTCTGTATGAAATAATTGCTCTTAACTTTCAAATTCTACTAAATGCATGTCATAGGGCAGCCTCACCTAGGTGCCCTCTACTTCCAGGCCATAGTATGACTGGCCTGGATGTCTCGGTTTTCCCTTCACAATCTCCAGAAATTGTCAAGTATGCGTTGCCCTTTAATGGTTAATTACAGAAGTCCTCTATAAGTAAATCATAACAAAAGTCCCACTACCATAGTCCATACAGTACATTAAGTAGAGCCACAAAATCCTTCTGGATAGAAATTCCATGCTTGGCTGATAAAGAATTATATATTACTAACCACCTGACAAGAGTGGTAATGGTGATTTGTAAAGTGCCCAGGTTGTTTAGAGAGGCTTACAAAGGCAGAAGATACAATAATAATGGGCATTTCAACAGTCCTCATATTGACTGGGTATAAGTCACCTTGGAAGGAGATGCAGAAATAAATTTTTAGAGATATTAATGACTGTTCCTGGAGCAGTCAATCCTGGAATCCACAAGAGATGAGGGAAGTGTTGAGTTAATCCTACATGGAATGCAGGATGAGGTTCAAGAGGTGAATATAACTTGAGTCACACAGTAATAGTAACAATGATGTAATTAAATTTAACATCCTTGTAGGAGCTTAAAGCGTTAAAATAACCCACCACAGTAGCATTTAATTTCAAATAAGGGAAGTACACAGAAATGGAGAAACGAATTAAGTGGAAATTAAAAGGAACAGAGTAGTGGAATGCCTGCAAGCTGTATGGAAGTTACTTTAAAACACCATAGTAAAGGCTCCAACTAAATGCTCAGTTTTTAAAAAGGACTAAAAAAAATGCCACCATAGGCAAACTTAGTAAAAAGAGCAAAAAATTAGAGGCAAAATGGTATTCTTTAAAAAATGGAAGGAAAATCCCAGTGAGGCAAATAGAAGAGTCCAAAAACTCTTGAAAGTCAAAGGTAAAAGTATAATTAGGCAGATCACAAAATAATTTGAAGAGCAACTAGCAAAAGGCACAAAAAATGACAGCATATTTTAAAGTAAATCAGGAAATGTGCCAAACAATCAGTAGAGCCGCTGGACAACTAAAGTGCTAAAGGAGCACTCAAGGAAGACAAGGCCATTATGGAGAAATTAAGTTAATTATTTGTACTGGTATTCACTGCAGAGGATATGAGGGAGATTCCCACACCTAAGCCTTTCTTTTTAGGTGGCAAATCTTGAGGAACTATTCCTGACTGAGGTGTCAGTAGAGGACAGATTACTAGATTAAACAGTAATAAAACACCAGGACCAGATGGTATTCACCGAAGAGTTCTGAAGGAACTCAGATATGAAATTGCAGAACTGCTAACTGTGGTATGTACTCTATTGCTTAAATCAGCCTCTGTACCAGATGACTGGAGGGGAGCTCATGTTACTCAGATTTTTCAAAAACTCCAGAGATAGTCCTGGAAATTAAAGGCTCATAAGCCTCTAACTTCAGTTACCAGGCAGAGTGGTTGAAATGATAGTGAAGAAGAGAATTATTTCACATAGATAAAAACAATACATTGTGAGGAAGGGTCAACAAGGCTTTTGTAGAGGGAAATCATGCCCCGCCAATTTGCCAGAATTCTGTGAGGATGTCAACAAGCATATGGACAAGGGAGAGTCAGTTGTTATAATAGACTTTCAGAAAGCTGTTGATAAGGTCCCTCTCCAATGACTCTAAAGCATAGTAAACTTTCATGGGATCAGAGGGAAGGTCGTCGCATGGATTAGTAATTGGTTAAAAGATAGGAAACAGTGGGTCAGAATAAATGATAACTTTTCATAATGGAGGGCAGTAGATAGCAAGGTTGCCAAAGGATCTTTGCCAGGACCAGTGCATTTCAACATATTCATAAATGATCTGGAAAAAGGGGTGAACATCTGGCAAAGTTAGCAGATGGTACAAAACTACTCAAGATAGCTAAGTCCAAACCTGATTGCAAAGAGCTAAAGGGTATTGTCCAATCACTCATAAACCTGGGTGATTGGACAACAAAATGGCTGATGAAATTTAGTATACCAGGGGAAAAATAATCATAATTATACTTACAAAATGATGAGTTCTAGATTACCTTTACCACTCAAGAGGGGATTTTGACATCATTTGGATAGTTCTCTGAAAACATCACTCATGAAGTGGCAGTCAAGAGGCTAATATAATGCTAAGAAACATTAGGAGGAGGATGGATAATAAGACCAGAAATACTGTATTGCCACTACATAAATCTATGGATCTCCCATACTTTGAATGTTGGCTGCAGTTCTGGTTGTCCAGTCTTAAAAATATGTATTGGAATTGGAAAAGGTACAGAGAAGGGTAAAAAAATGGTTAAGGATCTAGAACAGCTTTCATATGAGGCTAGAATAAAAAGTCTGGAATTCTTCAATTTAGAAGAGAGACAACTAATCAGGGAATGGGATAGAGGTCTATAAAATCATGACTGATATGAAAGACATGAATAGGGAAGTGTTATTTACCCCTTCATGTAAAACTCATCAATGAAATTAATCGGTAACATTTTTAAAACGAAAAAAAGGAGTACTTCATGCAACACAGTCAACCTGTGGAACTCACTGCCAGGGATGTTGTGAAAGCCAGAAGTATGACTGAGTTCAAAAAAGATTTAGATCAAGTCATGGAGGATAGAGTCATCAATGGCTGTTAGCCAAGATGATCAGGAACACAGCCCCATGATAAGGGTGCATCTAAACATCTTACAGGCAGATGCTGGGATTGGACATGAGGGGATGGATCGCACAATAATAGCCCTGTTTGCTACTTCTGAAGCATCTGGCATTACAATGTTGGAAAACAGAATACTGAGCTAGATAGACCATTGGTTTGACTCAGCATGGCCATTCTTATGTTCTTATACTTAGAATTTCTCATCATGCAAACCATATCGTTATCAGTACAGTTCCAACATCTTTCACCTTGCCTCATTCCCTGTGTTCAGTTTTCTCTGACTTCAGCTCCCAAGCCCAAAGAACCAGCAGGAATTTTCCTCTCCTGCATTCAGTCTTCAGACCTCTCCAGACTTCTGTGCCCATCGCTCTCTGGTGCAGGAACATCACCAGACTCATTCCTCCATTAGCTTTCTGATCCTTTCACACTCTTATTAGGTAGAGGCTGCAGAGAGCTTCCTGCTTTTTGCACGTTTGCCCTTACACCACTTCAAGTCTGACTGCCAGGCAGCTCTCAGAAGCCTTCTGTCTGTCCTCCAGCATCCTCCCCCTCAATATGGCCCATGTGCACTCTTGTAAAACCCAATTAGGATGCAGTTGACAAGTCAGAGGGACACTGGCCTCTGAATGGTGTTTATAATAGGGTGCACAACCCCTTCCTGGGGCTTGCCCTCCTAAATAAGGCTTGGAAGGCTTCAGCCTAGTCAACACCTGTCCTTCATTCTTTTGTAGTTTCCCCACCACCAGTGTCTAGATACAAACCACAGTCAGGCATCAGGTTTAGCACCATCGCCCATCTGTTCCTCTTGACTGAAACTGAGGAAGAGAGGACTAATTAAGTGCTCTTTCACCAGCACCCTGCCACAGTGTTGAAGACATTTAACAAGGGGACTGGTGTTTGGACAAGTGCATTATCCCTTGATAAACATGAAGTTCTGTATAAATGCTAAGTATTAGGCAAATTAGGACTTGATGGACTGACTTGGGTCTCTCCTCTTGAATAAATTGGTATTTCCTGCAGGCTTATACCCAATCTTTACCTGTCCTGCATACCTGTTATGGTTTTGCTTGTGGTGGTTGATATAGACCTTCATGAAGGATGTGATGTGGCAAAGCTAGTTTGTGATTTTTGGGAATAAAGGCTCAGAGCAACGGTAGTTACTGTTCAGTAAAATGGAAATTGCTGGTATTTGAATCAGAATCACTCAAGTAAAATTATTTAACCTTTTCAACAGAAGAAAATGAAACTGCGAGGTACCAAAGATCTGTCAGTTGCCACGGTGGGAAAATATGGAACATTACAGGAGTTTTCTTTCTTCGATAAGGTTAGTGATCTGGTTTCCTCCTGTTGCATGGTCTTCTTGCTTTCTGTCCAATAGGTAGCAATTAACTGGTGTTCTATGACACTTTTTATTTTAGAGTTCATTAATTAAAAGTTTCCTACTTATTGAGGATGTGGGGAAAGAAAACTAACGAATAGAGAAGAGATAGAAGACCCTGAACACATACTAGTATCTTCTTGTGTGTGTTTTCCCTGTTAAGGATGGTCTAGATGTTACTTGGTCCTGCCATGAGTGCAGGGGGCTGGACTTGATTATCTCTCAAGGTTCCTTCCAGTTTTAGGATTCTATGATTTTTCAAACATTTGACTTCTCTCCTTCTCAACAATTGTGACCCTAGTAGTATAAATCCTGTTACAGGTTGGACCTCACTGGTCCGCCACCTTTGGGACCTGACTGGTCCCGAACAAGGGGATTTGCCAGACCAGGGGAGGTCCCTCCCCTCATGGTCCCGTGCTGCCATTTGGTTAGGGCACCAGCCTGTTCCCGCTGCTGCGCTAGCCACCCAGAGCTCTGTAGATGTCGCCAGCCCCACTTGCCATGGCCAGAGACCAGGCCACTGGCCCCACTTGCCATGGCCAGAGCTTCACAGACAGGGCAGAGCTCTACAGCTGCCTGGCTCCTTGGCTGGGGCCAGAGCTGCACAGTGAGGTCTGGGGACAGAGCTCCCTGGATGTCACTGGGGTTGGAGCTGGAGTTTTCTGGCCGCTGGAACCAGACTGGTACTGGCGCTGAAACTTCACAGGCACTGCTGGGTCCAGAACTCCCTGCTGTGCCACCCGTTCCCCTCTCCCCCGACACTGGGTTCCTGACTAAGTTGCTGGTGCCCTCTACAGTGCCCCTGCCCCGCCACCAGATCTCCCTGTTCCTGGGATCTATAGTACAGGAACATCCATGGTCTGTGCTGGACCACAAATGTTGCCCAACCAAGGAGTCCCAGTTAAGGGAGGTACTTTTGTGTGAACTTTGCTTCTGGGGTTCTTATGAGTGTATACGTTTATTGGCTCTGTGCAAAACGACTTAGACCTTGCATGATATCCTCATAAAAATAAAGCTAGTATACAGACAATATGACAGCTTTTATTTACCCTCCCTCCCCCCCCCCCCCCTTGCCAGGTGCGCAGGGTACTGAAGAGTCAGGAAGTGTATGAGAACTTCCTGCGCTGTATCGCACTCTTCAATCAGGAGCTAGTGTCAGGCTCAGAGCTTCTCCAGCTAGTCACCCCGTTTTTAGGGTAAGTGACCTTGTTTTTCAGTGACATGGATGGTGTAGCTTTTAAACATTTCCTATGTCACTTTTTCTCTTGTGTTTCCAGTCTGAAACTGCAACATTAAAACCTTATGAAGTTAATGGTTTCTTCTGGGTCAGCAATGCCAAAATTTTAGGAATCATTCAAATAGAGGAGAAATAAAATCTGACAACTTTTACTCCATAAAATCTTAGAACAGTGCTATAAAAAGGCAACTAACAGTAGTACAGTAGTATCTGGTGGAGGACCACTGAGCTGTTAGTCCTCCATGAGATGGGAGAGTGTCTTATGGCAATGAACAAAGACTCTAAGAGATTAAGGAGTGGAACAGATGAGATTCTGAGGGGAGTCCTCTCTAGGGATATGAATGGTTAACCAGTTACCTGGTAAGCATCACATGGGTCTGGGAGGGAGCCAGCAGTCCCCCCGCTGTGTGGGGCTGGCTGGCAGTCCTGCAGGCTGGGTTTGCCCAGCATCCCATTTAATCGATTAACCAGTTAAAGTTAATGTTTAACTGATTAAATGGAATTTACACCCCTATTCTGTAGCCCTCAACCAAGAGGATGGTTGATAAAGAGCCTGATTAAAGTGACTGATTAAAGCAGATAACATTATGGTGGAGGGAATTCTTAATTCTATGTGAGGAAAGTACTAGCTTTCAATGTAGTTTTTACCACAATCTATATGAAATATAAGAGATGGTGAAGAAAGAAAGTACTTTATGGACATTAAACAGACAGAATGTGATAATATGGCATGTGTATCTGTTCATATTTTAAGGAAATTCCCAGAACTCTTTGCACAGTTCAAATCCTTCCTTGGAGTGAAAGAGCTTTCATTTGCTTCTCCATTGAGTGATCGATCTGGGGATGGAATGAGTCGGGAAATCGATTATGCCTCCTGCAAACGCATAGGATCTAGTTACCGGGCTCTTCCAAAAACCTATCAGCAGCCAAAATGCAGCGGAAGAACAGCCATTTGCAAGGAGGTACTCTGAACTTCATATCACCAAATTCCTAGTCTACGATGGTAGCCTTTCCAAAAGCCATCTAGTCAGTATCCTCCACATACTGCTTTCTTACAATAATGTAGGTCTTCTCTGAAACATGAACATTGTCCTGATTTAACTTAAATCATTTTGTTTAAACTGGCGCAACTTTTATATGTAGACTCATATTGGTTTGAAATTGCTTGTATCCATTTAGATTGCACCTGTAAATGTGCCAGTCTGACCTAAATTGATATAAATCAGGTTTGCATGGCGATAAAAGTGCTGCGCACAAAGTTGTTTTGGTTTAACTAAATCAGTATGAAATCACATCTTTCACTAAACTGGTACAACTTTGTGCATGGACCCAGGCCTTGTCTTTCATGATAGGCAGAAGGGGCAGCAGGAATGGGGGAGAGAAGTTTTATTTCACAATATAAAATGAGTTTCTCAGCACCTGGCATGAACACAGACTTTGTAACATAGTCGGCCAGTGAATCACCAAAAGGCATATTTTGAGTCAAAACTTAACCAAAATAAAATTCTGTGTAAGCGGAATACAGTTCTAGTATGGGGTCACTCACAGTTAGCTGTGTTCAGTGATAGGCGAAGTGAACTGTGTAACTTTAGCATATGAGTTTGTCAAGCACTTGCTGCCCTTATTGCAAAGGAGCATTGTGAGTTGGAATATCCTGGCAGAAAGTGAGAGCTGAGTTCAATATGCTCCCAACTTCATTGGCACTGGCATTTTTGTCTCCACTACCTCCTATTGCTGACTATTACAGACAGCAAACAGCTGCAAAGGATACTTCAGAAATTGTTTGAAAAATGTCTGGGTTCAATTGTTCACATGCTCAATGTCTGAGAAATGGTCAACAGTGACATTTTAAAAATTCCAGCACAGATCATTGGCAAAAATATCTAGGTAGCAACCTGCTGATAATATGCTAATATGCACTGTTAATATGCTACTTTATGCATTTCACTTATAGAGGTCTTACCAGGCTCTCTGGATCAGGTCCTTTTTCCTAGCACACTGTAGGATATTATATTTGACTGTATTGTAGGTGTTAAATGATACCTGGGTCTCATTTCCATCTTGGTCTGAAGACTCTACATTTGTCAGCTCAAAGAAGACACCGTATGAAGAGCAATTGCATCGCTGTGAGGATGAACGGTTTGAGGTGTGTCTGTTGTTCTGTTTAAAACTTTGCAACTCGGTCCCCTGCTTATGTAACCAAGAACTGTGAAACAATTTATAGTTAAGGCTATGATTGTCACAGAATCAGTGACTTCCAGAGACCTCTGTGACATTTTCTGCCCTATGACTGGAGTTGTCAACAGGCAACCCACAGTTCCTAGCCACAGCTAGCAGCGGGCCTCCAGCAGCTCTTAACTGGTGGGAAGCAGGGAGGGACCCGCAAAACTCCCAGCTCCCATGGGTGGTGGGGGTACCCCAAAGCTCCTACCCACTACAAGTAGCAAATGGACTCCCACAGCCACCTGCCACTGTGAGTGCTAGACTCTTCTCCCTCTCCACTTTGTGTCAGATATTTTTAGTAAAAAAATCATAGACAAGTTACAGGCTTCCATGAATTTTTGTTTATTGTCCGCGATCTGATTTTTACTAAAAGTATCTGAGACAAAATCTGAGCCTTATTTATAGTCAATAGCTCTGCAAATCCATGGATATCCACTTTATAGCTGTGGATTATTTTTGTAAATCAGATACAGATTCAACTTTTCTATCTAAAGCCCTTGAAATTTATGGCTATCTACTTGATAACTGTGGATGAAGATAGCCACAGATCATTTTTGTGGCTCTGAGGTAGATACACACAATGTATTGAATCAGGGCTCTATTTATTAGAGTAAACTCTTCTTGCTGTGTGTCAGGGCTTTTTCCCACTCTAGTACTTTGAGTGCAGAAGATGGGGACCCGCAAAGAGCTCAAAAAAACCCCAAACAAACCTTTGCCTCTGTAGGCACTGGTTTCAAAAAATTTCACCCCCAGAATCACAATACACAGATTTTGGGGGATCGCTGCCACTATCAAGTGATTTTTATTCCTAAACATCAGGGGTGAACACTTGAACCCACTCTCCAGGTATACTCCAAGCTCTTTTGCCCTAAAAGAATGTAGAAAAAGGAAAGAGAAAAACAAGCTGCAGTCTCTAGTAGCTGATTTCCCAGTCTGAGGCAGACAGATCTCCTGTACCTTCCAGGACACAAGGATCAAATCATCTCCTTTTAAAAAGTGATTTTTATTACAAAACAAAAGATAAACTTGATAAAGCATACTTGGTTGCTTGGTGATAGAGCAACTAAGGAAAACAAATTAAAACACAGAAAAAAGTCTCTGGGCACGATGCTAGATGGTAAATGGGGAAAGGAGGCAAAGATTCACACAGAACAGTTCAAACCAAGCCACAAAATAAAGAAAAAAAATACCCTGAATGTGACTAGATTCACTTTTTCCCTTTACTTACTTCCAATCCTCTCTTTATTCAGTCCACTTCCATGTCCCGAATTCCTTGGAGGCATGGTAGTCCTGCCTGGGTTTAAAAGATTCTGTGTGTCTCTACTCCTGGTTTAACTCCCCCCGCCCCCACACACAGACACAGACACAGACACAAAGCAGGTAAGGACATGACAGAATCTTATACAGTTCAGATTTAATCCCTCTATCTCGATTGGTTCTTCCGGCCCCGGCCAACACTTTTGCTACCTGAGTTGAACCCCTTAGTCGCCGGGTGCTGGTCAGCATTCCTCCTGTCCGTTACCCTCTCTTTTCTCCTTTAATTGTGGGCTTGCTTTCCTGAGGCTATGTTTTTCCAAAATATCCCTCTCACTCCTTTTCCCCAGGAATGGTGATTACTTTGTGCTTCTCCAACCTGGGGGAAGATGTACAAACAGAATAATGCCACTGGGTGCATCAGGGGAGAGAAATGTTTGAAGAGCTTTATTTACCCCTCATTTTCATGCAGGTAGCTTGATGTCTATTGTGTCATAGAACCCTGCTTTGCCAAGGACCAATGAAATACAAAATAGGCTTGGGAAATCTGGATGCCAGTTCTACCACTGAGAGTACTGGCAAAGTGCTCCACCTAGTGAGAATCCTCACTGTGGCCCCTGACCCCCAGCCAGTGGACACTGACATACAAGTACGAATCTGAGCATAGGAAAAGAGAGCAGAGACCAGCTGCTGAACCCTTTCTTACATTTTATTGTTTGTGAATTCTAACAGTTGGATGTTGTCTTGGAAACCAATCTGGCCACAATACGCGTGTTGGAGAGTGTTCAAAAAAAGCTGTCTCGGATGTCTCAAGAGGATCAGGAGAAATTCCGATTGGATGATTGTTTGGGAGGAACGTCGGAAGTGATCCAGCGCAGAGCCATCTACCGTATCTATGGTGATAAAGCACCAGAAATTATTGAAAGTCTTAAGAAAAATCCGGTTACTGCAGTCCCTGTAGTTTTAAAAAGGTAACTCATCTATAATTTCTATGTAATTAGCCAATATAGTCTTCGAAAGCTTGTTTCTGAAGTTACTTATTTTCATTTCTTAGGACTCTAATGCAGAACAGTGGAGAGCAATTAATGTAATATCTTTAAAAAATCACTTCCGTTAAAGGTCACAAAGGTATTAACTGACTCTTAGCCCAATTTGAGAAGAATTTAAACGAAACAAATTATGACAATGTGCTGTTCTTGTATTAACAGTATGTATGTTTCAGTAGAAAATAAGACACTGTGAGCTTTGTGGTTGATGTGTAATATGGGGATAACTGTAACATAATTGTGGCTTCTCCCGCCATGGAAATTATTACATTTTTTACATTTATTTTATAAATAAACCAAGCTATTTCTTTGGTTCTTTGGGGTTTTACCATTTTTTGGTTTCAGTGTGGATTCCTTGTCAAATAGCTTTCTGTATTAATGTAGACCTCTAAAAATACATTTTAAAATTAAAGACTGTATCTGCAAAAACAAGGAATCTGTTGCATCTTAAAAATTAATGTATTTATTTGTGCATAGGCTTTCATGAGTAAAAAAACACATGCAACCGATGAAGTGTTTTTTACCTACAAAACTTATGTCCAAATAAATCCATCAGTCTTTAAGATGTCACAGAACTCCTCATTGTTTTGAAAATTAAACTTTTTTTTTCAAGTTTTCCCTTTGTAGGAGGCATTATTTAGCGAGTGTTCATAATTAATTGAAAAGCTAATTGGGTAAAAAGTTTCAGATGCTTTTGGTATGAACACATCTATGCTTTTTAATTTAGTCTAATAGTTTCTATAAGATATCATTTCTAGTGCATGACAATCAATTGTTTCACACCATTTCCAACATAGGCATGCGCAGGGGGTGTGCCCAGGCACACCCTTATGTCTCAAAAACAAATGTGGCTTTGCGTTTTGTTTTAATTGCATGATACGCTCTTAAGTTTAGTTGTTAATTTAAAAAAAATTAAGTTTAGTTAAGTTTTAGTTTCTTTTGTTTGTTTGAATAAAAATAATGTTCTTTATGATTGAGTATTCAATAAATTTTCGCCTTTTAAAAAAAAAATTCCCTGGGTGCACACCTTAATGAAGTGTGCTGCGCATGCCTATGATCCCCAACCTTGTAAATTCTTTGCGCTTGCACTTTATTGCTGTGTAATGGAGCCATGATAGGGACTCCCATCGGTATGGTTATGTTCATCCCAAGCTTACTGAGAAAAGCTCCTTTCTGCATTAAAACATCTCTTTCATCTCATTTAGAGGAAGCGAGGATTTTTTTTTGAAAATATGAGATTAATTGGACATGCCATTTCAAACGAGACTTTGAAATAGGAGGGGGAGAGGAAGATCTCTTTTTAAAAAAAAAGTCTATTTTTTGGTCCAATCATAACTGAAAAACAGATTCATGGTTTAATCCTCGCGGAGAACCAGCACATGAGTTAACCAAGTTGTATTCCAAATAAGGATGTTAAAATGTGGTTAATTGACTAGGTGATAGGCACTTCCACATTGCTCCTTTGAAATGTACAAGAGTCCCTGCTGGGGCTCTTGTACATGTCAAAGGAGGAATGTGGAACTCCGCATACAGCTGGAGGCCAGTGGGAAGTCCTGCTGCCTCAGGGCTGCACGCGGGTGCCTTCTTTGAAATTCACCAGAGTCCCCAGCAGGGGCTCTTGTGCATTTCAAAGCTATGGAGCCCGGGATCAGCAGGGGACTCTGAGTCCCCCACTGACTCTGGGCTCCATGGTACAGGATCTTCTGGATTCTGGGGAAATGCCGCTGGAGCCCGGGAGCTCCCCGTGGTATTTCCCAGGAACCCGGGGTCAGCTGGGAACTCTGGGCTGTAGGAGGAGTTCCGCATTCCTCCTTTGAAATGTACAAGTGCCTGTTGACTAGTCAACAAACTATCCGATAAGCAAATGATTATCAGATAGTTGATTAGTCTTTAACATCCTTAATTCCAAAGGTGTGGTGGTGCAACAGAGGATCTCTGCATGTGGTACAGCAGTGTTACACCCTATACCATTACATAACCAGTGCCATGTCATCTAAACTTGCATTTTTAACAGGAGGTTTTTCTTCCCATTTCTCTCCTAAAAGCCTCCACATGCTAGGTTTCAGCAACCTGTAGTGTTTTCCCTTTCAAATGATAATTAAAATTAAGCCATCAGCATGTATTTTAAAAAGAAGAAAAAAATCAGTCCTACCCTCCAGTTATTCTCTTCCTGGTGCCTGACCTCTTTTCTTTTCTCATCCCTAATTGCTAAGTCTCCTGCTCTGAATCTTGGCTTCTGGCAGCCAGCAGCTTGGGACAGCCACCATCTGTAGCATCTTTATGCACCACTTTCTAGACCCTGCCGTGTCTCAACTTTTTTAATGTCCATGAGGAAAATTTAGCTCTGCCCCTCATTTCTGAGCTAGTTCCACTTCCCAGCATTTCTAGCTGGTCAGATAGAATCTTTGTATGTAAGATGGAAATGGTTGGGTCCCAGGAGATCTCCACCTAAGAAAAGTGTACCGGGAAAAGGATGGTAGCGGTAGGGTAGGAGTGGGGAACCCAAGGCCTGGGGGTCGGATGTGGCCCCAGATTGCCTGTATCCGGCCCCCAATGCTCAGGGTTACCCCCCAGCATTGGGGAGCCTGTGTTGGTGCTCCAGCCCCACCACTATCCTCCCACAGGGCTGGAGCATTCAAAAGTCTACTAACCTGGGTCCTCTCAGGCTCTAGTGTATGAGGGGAATGTGAAGAATGTCTTTCCCCTTCTCAGTCAGGGGCTGCTTCAGTGAGGGATTATTTGGGGGGTGTGTGTGTGTGGGGGGGGGGGTGTTTAATTTGTTTGCGTCTCCCTTGTGTGTGGCCCCTGACTGATTTTTCTATGGGTCAGTGGACCCCAACCCCAAAAAGGTTCCCCACCCTGCCGTAAGGTGTTGACATTTCTACTGTGGATTGCTTGAGTTCCTGGCACTGAATATGTTTTTTCAACTGCAATATTGTATTTTCCCAGGCATAATATTTACCAGATTTCAAAGGGTCTATTCTGTATTGTGTAGGTTGAAAGCAAAAGAGGAGGAATGGCGGGAAGCCCAACAGGGTTTCAATAAGATCTGGCGGGAGCAGTATGAGAAGGCGTATTTAAAGTCACTGGACCATCAGGCCGTCAACTTCAAACAAAATGACACCAAAGCCCTGCGCTCCAAGAGCTTGCTGAATGAGATTGAGAGTGTCTATGATGAGGTATATATATTAGCGAACAATCAACT
The DNA here is from genome assembly GCF_052426305.1 of Pelodiscus sinensis. Classification (NCBI taxonomy): domain Eukaryota; kingdom Metazoa; phylum Chordata; order Testudines; family Trionychidae; genus Pelodiscus; species Pelodiscus sinensis. The sequence continues at coordinate 831,345 of NC_143083.1, forward strand.
CTGTCTTTTAAAAATGTTGTGTTATGGTAATGCCCAGAATTTCAGATCAGTATTGGGTCCCCATTGTGATGAGCTCTGTACAAACACAGAGGAAGACATCATCCCTATCCCGAAGAGCTCATAATTTATAATGACAAGAGTGAGTGCGAAGAAGTCTTGAAAATTATTTATAATGTGTAGATAAGAATGTAAGAGAAATAGCATATGTAATAACATAAATATCTCCTTTCCTTGCCTGCCCTCCAGTCTAGCCATCAACACGTGGCTAATTCTTTGTGTGTGTTGTGGCAGGAATGGCTCTTGAGAATGGGTTGGAAGGATCTTACTTGTTCGTCTCTTGGTTGCAGCATCAGGAACAGCATTCGGAGGGGGGAAGTGCCACCGCAAATGAGCCTCACCTTATCTTCATCTATGAGGATAAACAGATTCTGGAAGATGCAGCTTCACTCATTAGCTACTATGTGAAACGACAGCCCACTATCCAGAAGGAAGATCAGGCAACTATCCGGCAAATAGTGCATCATTTCGTACCCGAGCTGTTTTTTTCTCAGCTCCCTGACCACAGTATTTCTGAAGAGTCAACTGATGAGGATAGAGAAAACCATCAGGGACAGAACCTGGACACTCCTGATCTACGAAAGAAACGTGTGCCTGGGCCTCCAAGCGCCTCTCTGGAGGAGAAGCCTGGCTTCTGTGATGCCACTGCTGCTGAGCTTCACAAAACTCTTGATGATGTTTACAGTCTGTTCTTTGCCAATAATAACTGGTATTTCTTCCTCCGTCTTCACCAGACTCTCTGTTCAAGGCTCTTAAAGATTTATCGTCAGGCTCAGAAGCAGCTTATAGAGTATCGGACTGAAAAGGAGAGAGAGAAACTCCTCTGTGAGGGAAAGAAAGAAAAGTCCAATGATCCAGCCATGGAACTGAGATTGAAACAACCAAGTAAGAATATTTTGTAGTTTGGAAACTATTTTTCTGTTAGCATTGTGAGTGCCTTATGCAGAGGACACTTGCATCTCAGTGATTGGGACCAGCTGGCACAAATATATGAGATACAGAAATCTTTCCAGTGTCTGAGAATTATAGATTCATAACTAATGTTACCTGCATCTATTGAACTGGGACAGTTAGGGGATAACTTACATGCCAAAGAACACCTCTTTGTTAATTTAGAGCTCTAAAAGTCCATTAGCTGCTATACAATATATGCCTTTCTATATAAGTATTTCTAGACCATGGGAAAATACAGTTATGAAGTGTCCTGGAGTATGTTGCTTAAATTTAAAATACATATGCATGCAGGAGAGTTGAGTCTGTCACTGGGGCAATGCCTATTTCAGACAATCACACTGTTCTCATGGGCTCTTATGGGTTCTGTCAGTGGCACCTGGAAAGATGTGGTTGGTGCAGCAGTTGAAGAGTTTTGCTTGTGTCTAAAAATATTCTGTGTGTCAAATGTCGTAGATCTAAGAAAGTTATCTCTTCTGTTCCCTGCCCCAGGGGCACATTCTGTCTCTTCTGTGCAGTAAGTGACTGCTGTTTTCTCCTGCCCAGGTGAGGTGGAGTTGGAGGAATACTACCCAGCATTTTTGGATATGGTGAGAAGTTTGCTGGATGGGAACATTGACCCCACACAGTACGAGGACACTTTGAGAGAGATGTTCACTATCCATGCCTACATTGGCTTCACCATGGACAAGCTGGTGCAGAATATTGTCCGCCAGGTAATCATCCCTCAGGTTGTTTCTACAGTGCAGTTTGTGGACACATCCTTGTCTATTGATAAACTGGTCTGTCAGTGTGTATGAGAGAGCTAGTAAAGATTAGAGTAAAGGTTGATCTTAGAGCAGGGTGGGCAGTCATTTTTGATGGGGGGGACACACCAAGATTTTGATAAGTGGTCAAGGGCCTCACTCTTTCACTATATTAATGGAGATGGTGTGTGGTCTCTGGTGGAGGTTGGGTGGAGAAGAGAGATTGGGATAAGGGATTGGGGTGCAAGAGGGTGTTTGGATGAAGGAGGAGGTTGTGACCTAGGGTAGGACTGGAGTGCAGAAGGAGGTGCAGAGTCCAGGAGGAGGCATGGGTACAGGAGAGTATTCTGACCCCAGCAGACTGGGGTGAAGGGCCTGGGAGGGTGTAGGGAGGCAGATGGTTAGAAGGAGGGAGGGACTGGGGTACTAGAGTCAGGCTTTGTCTGGGAGACATGTACCTGGATGGCTCCCAGCCAACATCCCAGCAGGCTCCTCAGCCAGGGTCCCTGCCTTCTATACCCCTGCACTGGCTGTGGAGCTCTGAACACTGTGAGCCTGGAGTGGCAGGAATACTTTGCACTCTGTCCTGCAAACAGGCATCTTGAGCTGTGAGATTGTGCTGAGAGCAGGGGCAGCACCCGAGGCACACAGCACACAGCATTCAGAGAGCTGCTCTTAGCAGTATGTGGGGATGGGACAGGCAGGGAGCCTGGCTGAAATCCTGCAGGCCGGATCTCGTGGCTCGGTGGATCGTATTTTGCCCACCCCGCCTTAGTGACACTTAGAATATATCTCTTGGCAAGACAGGCATTCAGCTCTCTGTTTCACACTCTCTTTCCCTAGCTTAAAAACCCCGAATATTGCAGTTTGAAATAATTGGCATTTGAAAATCTAGTCATGTAGACTTGCAGCTTCTGTAAGCCTCAGTATTCCCTCTTTGGCTAATATAGTACAGTCAGGATTACAGTGTGTCCTGCAAACATAAGAAGCCAAGATTTCTTCTGAGGTGTTTACTCAGTTGTTATTAGGTGATGGAAAAAAGGCAGAAGAAATAGTCAAAGGAAACAGCTTGCTAAAAACAGGAGAAAAAAGCAGTTTGTGAACTGAAATTCCTGTGGCCAGCCAACTTACAATTACATATGGCATAGATTTCTCTGTTGGTGATACTTGACTGTCCCTACCAGAGCCATTGGGAAGCTTTGATTAGGAGTTGAGTTAGAACAGTGTTTCTCAAAGAGGTCCATGGACCCTTGCTCAGAGACCTGCTACTGAGGCGCTCCAATTTGTTTGTTTACCAGCTCTGCAGCCATGGAGCCTCGCAGCTCCCCTGGGCTGCGGTTTGCCATTTGCAGCCAAGGGGAACTGTGGGAAGCGGCGTGACCTGGGCCACAGCTCCCCATGGCTCCCTTTGGCTACAAACGACAAACTATAGCCAATGCGAGCTGCGAGGCTCCATGGTTGTGGAGCCAATAAGTAAACAAACGGGAGTGGCCCGGTAGCAGCTTTCTCAGAGTGGGTGTGATGACCAGTTTGAGAAACACATAAGAGGGTTCACACTTACCATATTAACCAGCTCTCTGTTACCTGTTTAGTAATGAGATGTTTAAAGAAATGCTTTAAGACTTGACTGCCCTTTGCTCCTTCTGTTACATTCATTGCAAAATGGGGGGGGGAGGGGGGGGCAGAGGTAAGACTAAAAAGTTGCTAACCCCCTTTTTCTCTTGATAATAGCTTCACCATCTTGTGAGTGATGATATCTGCCTGAAGGTTGTGGAGCTCTACTTGAGTGAGAGAAAACATGGCGCTGCTGGAGGCAACCTGTCCTCCCGATGTGTCCGGGCAGCCAAGGAGACCAGCTATCAGTGGAAGGCTGAACGCTGCATGGCAGATGAGAATTGCTTCAAGGTGAGAGTTTGCTTAATGGGAATTACCTGACACCGAATGGAGTGGTGCAGGTGGCAGCAGGCTGATGCTCTCCAGATATCCTCACTCCTAAGAAATGAGCCGAATCCTGTTACTTAGTGCCAGGGGAGTTACATTTATCTCTTGGCTCAGACAGTATCTTTGTAATTCCTAGCCACAGAGTCTGTGACCCAAGCGTCTGTCAGAGAGTTTGCTCGTATTAGACACACGGGAAGCCTTTCAGTGAAGGAACTATCTGAATAGTAACATCTTAAAGGCAAGTAGCACAAATAAGACACAGCCCTTTCCTGACAGGGCAGCAGGCGAGGAGAGCTGAAAGGACAGGCAGCATGAATGCTAGCTGCACTTAGACCTAGGCGTGTCTAGAAGTGTGTGCTGAGTGTCAGTGGCAGGATTAGAGTTGGAAGTCTTTGTGGACAGTGAATTTCAAGAAAGGTTTTAAATGAGGATGTTAGAGATCGTTAATGTAATAATTGTATAAGTACACCAAATCTTAGCAGTTACACGATTATTCAATGGGCCTTGGGGTGGGCAGCCAGTGCGCTCCTGGCCCCACTCCCAGGGACCGCTCTGCGCTACTGCCTGTGTATCAGAGGCAGCAGTGTGGGGTGGCAGGCAGAAACTGTTTTTTATACAGAGACAGCAAGGGGGAGAGCGGGGGGATAAATCATATGGTTTATTGGTTTATCAATTAAAGGACTGTACACTAACATCCCTAATTTAAATGTGGACAGATGGAGTCTTTCTGCAGAGGGCCAAGCAGGCTGGTTCAGAGAGGGCTGGAGAAGCAGAGGGAGGATAATGGAGCACCTGTCTGTCTTGGAGGGCGATGAGTCAGGAAGAAACTGGAAGGAAGGATGGAGCTTTGTTCTGATGTATTGAGTTTGAGGAGTTACTGAGCCAAGAGGTGGATGGGGCAGGTAGAGTAGCAGACTTCAGAAAAGGAGGAAATCCCCAGAATGAGCTTGAGAGATGAAGGGACATCTGTATAATGATGGTATTGAAAGCCATTATATCTCCAAGACACAGGGGGGTGGATAAAAGGAGAAAGTGGAAGCAAGAATTGAGCCTAAGTTTCTGTGTGGCCAGCCATCAGGGTAACATGTTGTATATTCACTTCCAATCTGTCATGTTCAGCTGGATTTCTGTGAAAATTCAGCAGGCTGATCTGGGCTCCTGCTAGCTCTGGAGGTGCCAGGTGATTTTCCCCGTTTCTCACTTCATTACAGGTTATGTTTCTTCAAAGGAAAGGGCAGGTGATAATGACCATTGAGCTACTAGACACAGAAGAAACCCAAACAGAAGATCCTGTGGAGGTTCAGGTAATTAAGATGCAAGGGATACCTCTGTGGCACTGGCAAGGGAGGCTGTCAGGTATGGCTTTCCTAGGAAAATGACTATATTTGGGGTAGAACATGTGGTGGACTGTGTGTCATTCATAGAGGCTGCTGATACAGAACTGGATTTAAATGCAAATTGTCTTGGGGTGGTTGGGTTAGGTATAGGCAGCTTTAAAAGCAGCCTGGATATATGCTTTTAGGGCAACTAAGTGTATTCTGACTGGGGAGATATGACTTGGACGTGGTCTTTCTTGTGTAGCACTTGGCTAACTACATGGAACAGTACGTTGGGGTGGAGGGCGTCCCAAACAACCAGAATGATGGCTTCTTACTGAAACCGGTTTTTCTGCAAAGGTGAGCTCTTCCCCGGGGTCTTGCCCGCAACAGCTGGCTCTGCTGTTACCCTCTGTATTGAGGTTATTTTGGTTCTATTCCTGGCCTGCATGGAAGAGTCCCTTATAATTGTATTCCTCTTGCACCTTCCGTCCTTAACACTTCCAAACTAATATACTGTATACACTGTTCCAGGCAAATGCAGGCACCTCTGGACTGCACCCCGCACAAGGGCAGTACGGGCAGCATTCCGGTTTTCACAGAATACAGTGTGTGCAATAAAAGAGAGTAGTACTATCTTCTAAGCAATCCCTCTTTTAGGGGGAATTTAAGGCCTAATCCTTCTGTGCTTCATCACGAAACTGTGCCAAGCTTGGGGGTAGGGAGATGGTGTGGAAGCAAAGTTCCTGAGAAGAGCCAGTCATAGAAATGTGAAGTTCATGCTGTGACCTTTTGTGACTAGGAGTGTGGAAGTTGAGTGGACAGGGATTTAAAATTATTTCATAATACTTGTTTTTGTTCTAGGAACCTTAAAAAATTCCGCAAGTGGCAATGCAAGCAAGTGAGAGCTCTGCGGAGTGAAGTCAAGAGCTCCTGGAAGAGACTGATTGGTGTGGAAAGTGCATGCAACATGGACTGCAGATTCAAGCTTAACACCCACAAAATGATGTTCATCATGAACTCTGAGGATTACATGTACAGGCGGGGGACTCTCTCCCGAGCCAAGCAGGTGCATGTCCTGTTTTTCTCTCTACAGCTCAGGCACTGGTAGAGATGGGGAACTTGAGCTACGAGAACTGCAGTGACAGGAGTCTTGTGAACATAAGAACAGCCAGGCTGAGTCAGACCAAAAGTCTATCTAGCCCAGTATCCTGTCTTCCGACAGTGGCCAATACCAGATGTCCCAGAGGGAGTGAACAGAACAGACAATCTTCAAGCAATCCCTCTCCCGTCATCCTTTCCCAGCCTCTGACAGAGACTAGTGACATCATTGCTACGCTTCCTGGCTAATAGCTATTGATGGACCTAACCTCCATGAATTCATCTAGTTCAGGATTTCCCAGCCTATGGGTCGGGACCCAAATATGGGTCACCATTACATTTCAAAAGGGTCGCTAGGTGTCTCCCCAGGTGGCTCTTAAGGAGCCATTCACACATTTTTTGAATTGCCCTTGGTCACCTAGTCACCAAGTTTGAATTTTCAAAATGGGTCTCCATCTGGAAAAGGTTGGGAGCCACTGATCTAGTTCTTTGTTGAACCCTGTTCAAGTCCTGGTCTTCACAACCTCCTCTGACAAGGAGTTCCATGAGTTGACTGTGCTTTGTGTGAAGAAAAACTTCCTTTTGTTTATTTTCAGCCTATTACCTATTAATTTCATTTGGTGACCCCTAGTTCTTATGGGAACAAGTAAATAACTTTTCTTTATTCACTTTTTCCACACCAGTCATGATTTCATAGCCCTCTATCATATCCCCCTTTTCTAAGCTGAAAAGTCAGTCTTTTCTTCATATGGGACCCGTTCCAAACCCCTAATCATTTTCTTTCCCTTTTCTGAACCTTTTCCAATGCCAATATATCTTTTTTGCGATGAGGTGACCACATCTATACACAGTAATCAAGATGTGGGTGTACCATGGTTTTATATAGAGGCAATAAGATATTCTCTATCTTATTTTCTATCCCTTTTTTAATGATTCCTAACATTGTGTTTGCTTTTTTGACTGCTGCTGCACATTGAGTGGATGTTTTCAGAGAATTATCTACAATGACTCCAAGATTTGTCTCTTGACTAGCTAAATTAGCCCTGGATGTATAGTTGGGATTGTTTTTTTTTCTATGTGCATTACTTTACATTTATGAAAATTAAATTTAGTTTTCCATTTTGTTACCCAGTCACTTAGTTTTGTGAGATCTTTTTGAAGCTCTTCACAGTCTGCTTTTGTCTGTCTATCTTGAGCAGTTTATTATCATCTGCAGATTTTGCCACCTCACTGTTTACCCCTTTCTCCAAATCCTTTATAAATAGGTTGAATAGGATTGATCCCAGTACGGACCCGTGGGGTGGTCCTCTCTCCATTCTGAAAACTTACCATTTATTCCTACTCTTTGTTTCCTGACTTTTAACCACTTATCAGTCCATGAGAGGACCTTCCCTCTTATCCCATGACAACTTACTTTACTTAACAGCCTTTGGTGAGGGACCTTGTCAAAGGCTTTCTGGAAATCTAAATACACTATATCTACTGGATCCCTCTTGTCCACGTGTTTGTTGACCCCTTCAAAGAACTCTAGTAGATTAGTAAGGCATGATTTCCCTTTACAGAAAATGTTGACTTTTCCCCAGCAAATTATGTTCATCTGTGTGTCTGAAAATTTTATTCTTTACTATAGTTTCAACTAATTTGCCCAGTTCTGATGTTGGACTTACTGATCTGTAATTGCCAGGATCACCTTTAGAGCCCTTTTTAAATATTGGTGTTACATTAGCTATCTTCCAGCCATTGGGTTTAGAAGCTGATTTAAAGGATAGGTTACAAACCACAGTTAATAGTTCTGCAGTTTCCCATTTGAGTTCTTTCAGAACTCTTGGGTGAATGCCGTCTGGTCCTGGTGACTTGTTACTGTTAAATTTATCAGTTTGTCCCAAAACCACCTTTAATGACACCACAGACTGGGACAATTCCTCAGATTTGTCACCTAATAAGAATGACTCAGGTTTGGGAATCTCCCTAACATCCTTAGCCATGAAGACCAAAGCAAATAATTAATTTCATTTCTACACAATAACTTTATCGTCTTTGCGCACTCCTTTGGTGTCTTGATCGTCCGGGGCCCCACTGGTTGTTTAGCCGGCTTCTTGCTTCTGATGTACTTAAACATTTTGCTATTACTTTTTGGTTTTTGGGTAGTTGTTTTTCAAACTCCTATTTGGCTTTTCTTATTATATTTTTACACTTAATTTGATAGAGTTTATGTTCCTTTCTATTTTTCTCACTAGGATTTAACTTCCACTTTTTAAATGATGCCTTTTTATCTCTCACTGCTCCTTTTATTTGGTTGTAAAGCCATGATAGCACTTTTTTGATTCTCTTAGTGTTTTTACATTTGGGGTATACATATAAGTTGGAGCTCCTCTATTATGGTGTCTTTAAAAAGTTTCCTTTCAGCTTGCAGGGATTTTACTTTTGGCATTGTACCTCTTAATTTCTATTCGGCTAACCTCCTCATTTTTGTGTAGTTCCCCTTTCTGAAATTAAATGCCACAGTGTTGGACTGCTGAGGTGTTTTTCCCACCACAGGGATGTTAGATTTTATCACATTATGGTCACTATTTCCAATATTTACCCCTTGGACCAGATCCTGTGCTCCACTTAGGACTAAATCAAGAATTGCCTCTCCCCTTGTGGGTGCCAGAACCAGATGCCCCAAGAAGCATTCATTTAAGGTATCAAGAAATTTTACCTCTGCACCCTGTCCTGAGGCGATGTGTACCCAGTAAATATGGGGATAGTTGAAATGTCCCACTGTTATTGAGTTATTTTTATTTTGATAGCCTATCTAATCTCCCTTAGCATTTCATAGTCACTGTCCTGATCAGGTGGTCGATAATATATCCCTACTACTATATTCTTATTATTAGAGCATGGAATTACTACCCATGGAGAGTCTATGGAACATTTTGATTAATTTAAGATTTTTACTTAATTTGATTTTTCTTTCATGTATAATGCCACTCCCCCAACTAGCACCTTGTCTTCTGATGTATTTTTACCCTGGTACAGCTGTGTCCCATTGATTGTCCTCATTCCACTAAGTTTCTGTGATGCCTGTTATATCAATATCCTCCTTTTGTGGCTGTATTCCTACAGACTTCTCTCTAGAGTCACATCTCCCCAGTGATTGAAATAGCAGAGGAACTGGTAAATGCTGCAGACTGTAGTTTACAGGCCATAGCTCTGTCTCCCAAGTGACACTAGAAGATAGTTCCATGGCAGGTACAAGAGATATGTGCTCCTCTGATTGATTGTTTTAAAGCATAAATGTCTCAGGGCTTGTCTTAACTACACAGTGGATCCATGCTGCAGCAATTGATCCATTGGTGGTTGATTTATTGTGTCTGCTTAGACATGATAAATCAACTTCCAAGCGCTCTCCTGGAGACTGCAGTACTCCATCAGGACGAGAAGAGTAGCCGAATCGACAGGAAAGCAGCCCCGCCAACCTTACCACATAGAAGACACAATAGTAAGGATGACAACTTCAACTATGCTGTTCATGAACTTGAAGTTGTTTAGCTAAGAACAACTGGGGGGGGGGGGAAAGGAGGGAGTACTATAGTGTAGACTAGGCCTCAATGTCCAAAGAGCCGAAAACTTTTCCCCTATGAGTCTTTTAGTAACCTTTACTGTCCTTGTCTCAGGTGCAGCCCATGGTTCTGCTCAAACACCACCAACAGTTTGAAGAGTGGCACAGCAGGTGGCTCGAAGAGCATGTTACTGTAGAGGCAACAGAACTGGTTCAAGACTGGCTAATGGGTGATGAGGACGAGGACATGGTCCCATGCAAAACAACTTGTGAGACAATGAATGTGCATGGAGTCCCTGTGAATAGATACAGAGTTCAATACAGTCGCCATCCAGCCTCACCATGAGGAGAGACTCAGCCATGTGACCATGCCAAGCAGGAGCTTTGCCGGCAAAACACTTTTACTCTGAGAATAGCGGTGGAATGCTATGTATGTATTAATGATATTTATCCAAACAGCATTTTAATTTGGGTTATGATGTATTTTCCATATGGCATAGAATTGTCTCCTAGCGGTGTGATCCTCCAGGCTGTCGTCATGCAGAGTTCTAAAGCCATTCCTGAAAGAGAGCTCTTAGCATTGCCACTTTGTACAGTCACTTTGTAGCTTCAGGCCTACCACAAGCAAGCTGGTGTGGGAAGGGCTGAGTAAGGTGAGGTGACTACGTGGGAGACGCTGAGTGCACAGCTCTAGAAGAGCTGTTAATGACTGCTGCATTAAAGGGACAGAGTAGCTGGGGTGGCTGAGTGAGCTGTGTGCTCTACCCAGTATAGAGCATGATGGGTGCTAGAGCTGGCACTGGCAGCTGCTTCTTCTTTTGGAAGTGTTTAATGTTTCATGTCCCTGTGCATTTCATGCCATGCCTCAGTCTGTAGAACTTCTTATAACCCCTCAGTGCCGGTGGGCCCAGAGCACCTGGCTTTGCCATGGGCTGCGGGTTATCAGTTGCATTATCTGTTCGAACTAATGAAGCTATGAATGCCGTGAGCATTACTGCTGCTATGGTGGGGAAATGTCAAATCCTGAGACATCAGGGAGGGAAGTGAGACCTTTGAATTTTAAAGCGGCTAGGTTGGGCAAAGGTTTCAGAGCAGGTGCTCATCAGAAATGGCTCCATAGGCTGCAGTGCTGAGTCCAGGCACATCCTCTACCTTTGCAGAGAATTCTGTATTTGGCTTCCCTGTCAATCTTTATAAAACTGTCACCCTGCAATATCCTGCTTTCTCATGTCAGGCGCTGCTTGAAGTTGGAATAAAATCCACGAGGGGTTTTGTTTGTTTTGTGTGCTGATTGACAGCCCCTGGAACTGTGTTTTGCAGACACTTCGTTTTCACTGGGTGCATCCAGGATCCCTCGGTACTTCAGGAATAGTCACACTTACAAAGAGGATCAGTAGATGGAGCTCTTAAAGCATGTTTGTTTTGCCTTGGAGAACTTCCTAGATACTGGTGTCTTGCTGGTACCTCTACAAGACGCTCTTTTACAGTGACACACTGAAGTATGTATTCAGGGGAGGATTCTGTCCAGGTGTAAGTGTAAACAAGCTATTCCACTGGCACTTTCTATGCCTCGCCCTGAATTCTGCGCCCCCCCAACACAAAAACCCATCCACGAACCTCTGAACCATACAGAACTCTACATTCATCTTCTGACTTAAACCTATCAAGAGGACTAGTAAGTTCAGAGTCAGGGCAGCCCTGCAAGCCCATCGTGATTTGATTTCACTTGTGTGTTGCAGGAACCTGGAATAGCACATAATCCTGTGTAAAATAGATTTGCCTCATGACACCATGTAACTTCCTTTCAATCCTGACGCAAGGTGTCCTGACCTTTGTTTCTGTGATTATATATAGGGATGTAAGTCAACACACTAGTTGACTAGTCGCTTCCCCCCACCTTGCTACCTCATCAGAAAGAGGCGGGGGGAGGGGAGAGCGGATGCGGGGGGAGCCAACTTAAAAGCTGGTTCCCTCCAGCTCCGTGGAAGGGACGGGGAGCAGCGGTGGCATTCCACCTCTGAAATGTACAAGAATCTCTGCTGAGGCTCTTTTGGATTTCAAAGCGGAAGAACCCGCATGGAGCCTGCGGCCAGTGGGGGACTTTGAACCCCAGCAGAGGGCTCTTGTGCATTTCAAAGCTTGAAATGTCGCATGGAGCCCAGGGCCAGCGGGCAGTCCCCTGCTGACTCTGGGCTCCATGCAGCGTGTATGCTTTGAAATACACTGGGGCTCTTGTACGTTTCAAAGCGGAAGCGCCCACATGGAGCTGGGGTCAGGGGAGAACTCCTTGCTGGCCCCTGGCTCCACGTGCGTTTTAATCTTTGAAGAGCCCCTGCTGGGGGCCATACGTTTCTGAGGCGGAACTCCGCGTGGCACTTCTTCTTCATTTTGAAGAGGAAGTGCCCTTATTGACTAATCGAATAGTCGACGGAAATTCCATCGACTATTCAGTTAGTTGATTAATCTAATTTTAACATCCCTAGTTATAAAATATGGTTATAATTTCTGCTGGATCCAAGTAGCAGCCTGTGGGAGTTGTGCTGTTTACCCCACTGATCCACTTGTCTCTCACAACAGAAGAAATGGGTTATTTTGCACAATTGACCAAAACTGCCAGTTGTTTCTTTTTTGAAAGATAATCTGCGAGTGGGAGGCAGCAAGATTGATATTTTGGCTTTTGTGGCCACATGCACATCCATTGCCAGCGGTTTGCTTTCTTCCACGAACCCAAATTCTCATTGTCTACTGATTCCAGTGGCTGAAATATGAAGGAGATTTTTTCAAAGCCCTTGGCTTGTTTTGGGTAAGGGATGGAACTCTATAAGAAGCTGGGGTAGGTCTGACTAGTGCAATGCCTCTTTTGTCTCCACACAGCCTCAAATGCACCTCAGTCCTATTCAGCTCTCTGCTGTCTCCCAGGAGAGATGACCAACTGTGCCAAATTTTGTTATGGTTTTGTGATAGACAAATGTTTACTAGAAAGTAGGTTGCAACTTGTGGCTTAAAATGCAATTGATTCCAAGCCTCCCAGGGTGCATAAGGCTAATACACGCATGGACCCTGGTCAGTCTCCCTGACATTTTTAAGTGTACTTCAGGTATTTTTAAGCATCCTTATTTTGTAAACCTTAATTTATAATCTGAATGGATTGAGACTTTCATCCTTTACAGCACTATTATCTCAAATGTGATAGTAGCAAATGATGTGAATGAAATAAGTGGGTGGTGCCAATGTGTTTGAGAGAGGCCTGTTAACATTTGAGATTTCAGCCTTTGAATGCTGTGTATCTTCTAGCATGAAATTGATTGAAGAAAGTTTGCTCTTCCATTTTTTGAAGGATATTTGCTTTGGGGCTTGTAATTGCTTTGCCAGCTCTTTGAATGTAGGTTTTTTTAAATATTTATTTGCACATTCAAGTAAAATAAAATATTGATTTTCAAAGTCAGCAGCTCTCACTGAGTTCTCTATTTGAAGTGAATTTAGAGTTGGGGACAGCCTTGAAGACTCATTTGTAACTATAGAATAGCCTGATGATAGACTGTAGAGGTAGGTACAGGACAGCGAGTGCCACTTTGTGATCTAGACATCTGTTTGCCATCACCTGCACAGTTCACTTCATAGGGGCCAACAGACAGTCCTTAGAGGAAATAACAAGGCCATTAGCATCTTGAATGGGTTTTGAGTGATGGAGTAGCAATGACAGCCTCTAGTCTGTTACTAGTACCAACAGTTCCCCTTATTGGATCTCCAGAAAAGGAATCTTTTAATATCTGACTAGCTCTGGTGTGTAGTGGCTGGTGCCTTTAGTATTTGATTTTCCTTGGACTATTCCAAAGGTTTAGATGGTGCCATGTGTAGTAAGATGAAGGCCTAAAACATAAACCAATATAGCACAGGCCTGGTTTGAGGCCTGAGGCCTAGCTAACAATGGACAAAACATGGCTAACATGAAGCTAAGCAGTGAGAAAGAGGCAGACCCCTGCTCACAAAACTTGGCAGAAACAGGTCTGAGTGCAAAACACTAATTGCTAATACGCCCAGGTGCAGAACAATAATTGGAACTGGTCATAAGTTGAAATCACATAGTACCACCAACTCAAAAAAGACCCTGGTACTCATTCCTCACAGATACAGACCCAGGTTCAGGAAAGGGTCTAAAATGACAGCATGATGGATAGAGGTGATCTAATCATGAGGCACAGGGTGATGGGTAGTATCTAAGTAGCATCAGAGGGTGGCAGCCTGATACATCAGCAGTGAGGTGTGATTGTTTGTATCTGTATATAAAGAAGTGTGGAGGGGGAAAGGGAGACAGTCTTTGTATGACCTAGTGAGCAGTGGAAATTTTCCACTGATTGAGCCATTCCATTGTGGCAAGTACATATGTGTAGTGGTTCAGCAGAATCTCCTGACAAGTGTTACCGTACTTCGCTTAACAGTAAACCTGGCCTGGCACCTTTGATCCTTATCTGGTTTGTGGTCTTTGGGAGTCCTCTTGGGGTCTGCTCATTGAACACACACACAAGCAGCCTTCTGGTTATCATCATCGACGAAGCCAGAGACCTGTGAGGACACCACAGCAGTAAATCCTCGTAACAACGCCATGGTTTCTGGGTTTCATTTTCTAGTGCCAGTGAAAAGTGGAAGCATTATTCAGTTTTAAATACTATGGCCAGTATTCAGAGAGAGCTGGGGGCATGCAACCCATCTAAAAATCAGGCCACCTCTTGAAGTATTAGATGATTTAGGTTCCTAAGACTAAATCCCCCAAGCTTGAACATCTCTGTTGTTGTCTGCATGAATAAAACATCACCATGAAAAAGATTAATGCAATCCTAGAATGCAGCAGGTACTATATTTCCAGAAGAAATATAGAAGTGTTACTATTGTATAATGGGATCTCCCCCCTCATCTGCAATACTGTGTGCAATTCTGATCTTCCATATTTAAGAGAGATCAATTCTTCTTTGAGAGATGTCGCTGGGGGTGCTCCACAGCAGGTGTCACCCAGCACCACAGAGTGGATTCTTCCTAGCAGTGCATTGTGGGCTGCGCACGGTACTTTCCAGCACTACTGTGCATGCGCAGCCACCCTCCCCTCAGTTCCTTCATAGCGTCTCTGGCTCAAGACAGACCTCTGCAGTGCTCTTCATTCCTCTAACGTTCTCTGTAGATAAATAGATTAGTTAACTCCAAGTTCTTCTCCGTAGTTGTTTGCCAAGTTCTTCACCAAACCCCCCACTCCCCAAACTGCCATTCATCCCCAAGTTGGTTCTCCTGCTGCTTAAGATCACCCACCTGGGATGATGGGCTCACCGGGTTTCAAATGTTGCACAGATGGCATTGAGGCAATGCCCGCCTCAGACAGCCATGCAAAATGTATCAAGTGTTGTGCGGGCTTCCACGTTCAACGGGACTGCCCACACTGTGCTAAACTTCAGGCACAAACATGGAAAGAAAGAGATCTCCATTTAAAAATGCTCATGATTGAGAAGGGCAAACACTCTTTCTCAGATCCGGGCTCTGGAGCAGATTGCCAACAATAAGGAGACAAACCCAAGAAATCCCCAAAGAAACATGCTGCCTCTCTGCCACAAGACCTGCAGTCACCTAAACGACGTTAGACCGGGAGCTAGGTGAGAGAAGCTGACAACAAATCATGCCTCAGCACATACGATAAGCTGGGCACATCCAGTGCTGACCAAGCTCCCCACAAAGGGTATGTCTAGACTACAGGCTTTTGTCAACAGAGGCTTTGTCAGCAGATACGACAAAGATCGTCTAGACTACATCCAGTTCTGTCTAGACTATATCAAGTTCTACATCCAGCTTTGTTGACATGAGAGTGTAGACGCAAAGGACAGTGTAGATCAGTGTTTCCTGATTTTATTTTGCCACGGAACCCTTTTCAGCTTAAAATAATTTCAAGGAACCCCTAGGGTTCCCAGAGTAAAATTTGGCAAGCAAAAAAAAAAGCCCCTCCAGAACTGGTTGAGCAAAAAAAAAGCCTGCAAAATACTCGGTCTGTTTAAGAGGGGGCGGGGCAATGCTGCGTTCTCTCGGAACCCTTACTTTCGCTTTGCGGAACCCTGGGGTTCCATGGAGCACCAATTGGGAAACACTGGTGTAGATGCAATAATGCCTTCTGTTGACAGAACTCTGTCGACAAAAGGTATTTATTCCTCGTAGAATGAGGTTTACCATCGTCGACAAAACTGCCAAGTTCTGTCAACGTTATATCAACAGAACTCGGTGGTAGTGTAGACGCAGGTATAGTTTTGTTGACAAAAGTCCACTATTGTCGACAAAACCCTGTAGTCTAGACACACCCAAACTCACCTCACGTGGCATCCATACGGAGGCTACAGGCCATTCAGTGCCTGCCTCACAGAACTCGGCAACAGTGTAGCTCCTAAGATCATGATGCTGAGAGTGCTTACAATGGCACCACAACAGCTGATGGTGCAGCCTACCGGCATTGCCCAGCCATTGCTGACCACAGCAAATTCTCACACTGTGTGCTCTGTGCGTGGAATTTACAGGTGCCAATGCCAAGTGCAACACCATTAGCCTCGGTACCATTTATTCCTACTATTAGCTACCAGCATCGGAGACTTTGCAGTCTCAACTTTTAACTCTCTCCATTTTTAAACACCAATAAACTATCTTATTCAGCATCATCCAAATACACATTATCGCCTACTTTATCAAGTGATGATGAGCCAGGGGTTTTCTCACCCCCAGTTGGTGGCGCACACAGAAACATCAGAACATTCATCCAGTGCCAACTGTGTCCACCCTACCAATGTGGACATGGACCCCTGGGTTCCATATCCATGGATACCATCACCCATACCTTGTCTACCAAAATGGCAATATTGGAGCCCATGGCCTCAACATCACACAAAGAGGCTAAGACAATGCATACTATAAAAGCACTTTCTCCCATCCCAATCCCCTCTAATACAAAGGGAACAAAATTAAATTGATGAACAGCAATCCACTGACTTAGGTCTGGATGCATTATTAGATACAAACTCACCATCTGTGACAGATGAGGCTAGCGTGCCACCGCCCTCAGCAGCCACTGAAGTCTTCACCTCTTTTCAGGAACTTTTTAAGAGAGTTGCAGCTGACCTAAACATTGCGATGGCAGAAGTGCAGGACACACAACACGAGTTAACCAACATCCTGCAGGCTATGCCTTCCTCAAAAATTGCCTTCCCTATCAACTCAGCCATCATGGAACCTGCCAAAATCCTTTGGAAAACCCCTGCCTCAATTCCTCCCACCTGCAAAAAGGCAGACCCCAAAGGGGGCGGAGTTTTTATTTACTCATTCACCACCAAACTTCTTGGTAGTCAATGTAGCTCAGCAAAAAAATAAGCAACAGAAAAACCATTCCATGCCATCCAACAGAGATAAATTAAAGACTTAACACACTTGGTAAGAGATGTATACTTCAGCTACATTACAACTAAGAGTAGCCAATTATGCTACGCTCCTCAGTAAATACGATTTTAACAATTACACAAAGTTTAATACTTTTTTTGACAATAGACCAGAGGCGAAAAAGACGCAGTTTAGAGAGGTCATTGCAGAGGGCCAGGCAATATGAAGGACAGCCCTTCAAGCTGCCCTAGATGCAACAGACCCAGCCATAAGGGCAACAGCCACAGCAGTTGTCATGAGACAGTCTTCATGGTTCAGTTCCTCTGCCTTCCCTTTAGAAATTGAGTCATCCATGGAAGATCTACCATTTGAGGGCAAAAAGCTCTTTTAATCTAAAATCAATGAAGTCCTCCATTCCATGAGAGACTCCGGGACCACACTACGCTCCTTCAGCATTCAGACACCTGCAACAAGGAGAAGGCAATATAGATACCGACCATGCCAGAGGCTGAGATATCCGCAGTTCACGTACCAAAACTAAAGGCAGGAGAACCTGCCACACCAACAACATAGTCTTGGCAGACAGCAGCATAGACTCAATCAGGGAATGCTACCAATCGTCCACCTCAACCCAATAAGCAAATTTGAGGCATCTGCTGAAAAACTGAAAACCATCTTACTTTCTCCAGAACTCCCAAACACTAGGAAACCTTTCACCTATCGTTTTTTGCCATTCTATGACAAATGGCACAACATTACATCTGACAAATTGGTGCTACAGACAATTTCATTTGGATATACCATCACATTCCTATCCTGTTCCTGGACCCCTCTCATGAGGCTATATTACAGGAAGTAGATCACCTTCTACAATTGGATGCTATAGAATCTGTTCCCCCAGAATTTCAGAGGACTGGGTTTTATTCTCATTACTTCCTCACTCAGAAAAAAACTGGAGGTTGGTGCCCAATTCTTGATTTGAGGGCTCTGAACAAATTCGTGAAGAGGCAAAAGTTCAAAATGGTCACATTATCCCCTATTTGGAGTTCAGTGATTGGTTTTCATCTCCCGATGTACAAGAATCATATTTTCATGTGTTCATTTGACCTACTCACAGATAGTTTCACCTACGTACGCAGCACTGCCAATATACAGTGCTATCCTTCAGACTTTCCATGACATCGAGGGTTTTCTCTAAGTGGTTAGGGCCCACCTCAGAAAATAGGACATTACCATTTATCCATGCCTCAACAATTGCCTTAGCAAGGCAAGAACTTGAGATGAATCCTATCGCTGCACCCATCTGGTACAACAGTGCTTCTAATCTCAGGGACTCCTAATCAATGAGAACAAGTCAGTCCTTCCGCTGACTCAGTCAGTACAATTTATCGGGGCATACCTCAACTCTGCTTCAGCCACTGCCCCCTGACAGATTCCTAAGGATCTGTGAGCTAGTCCAATCGCTCTGTATAATGATGGCATCACCGTCCATGACTGTTAACTCTTGGGACACATGGCGTCCTGCAACCCCATGGTCCCCTGCGCCTGTCTATTATTGAGGTGCCTCCAGGGATGACTCAGAGCAAATTACAAGCCCAACCTGCACTCCCTGATCAAAACACTGTCTGTTTCCAACATAGTAAAAAGAGCAATACTGTGGTGGACAAAACTACAGTTTATGCATGGGCATACCCTTCCAAACCCCGGAATCTATAGAGGTCATCATCATGGCTGCTTCCCTCATGGGCTGGGGAGCACACGCATGAGACCTTACAACCCAGGGCCTATGGACTCCATCAGAGAGGACTCTACACATCAATGTCCTCGAGCTCAGGGCTGTCTAGTTTGCATGCCAGTGTTTTCTACTTCACATCACCAGAACACACGTCAGGATATTTACCGACAATACGGCCTGTATATTTTATATAAACAGACAAGGCAGGATATGATCCCATGCCCTATGCATGGAAGCCATAGCACTCTGGAACTAGTGCCTCAGTCATGGTATCTCCCTCACTTATGGCATCTCCGGTGCCCTAAACACCACCGGAATTAGCAAATGCCCTAAGCAGAACCCTACCACAAGATCACAAGTGGCAGAACGATCTTTCAGATATTTTCCCATTTGGGATACCGTCACATAAGACCTATTTGTTACCCAAACAAACAAAAAGTTCCAACTTTATTGCTCCAGGGTGGGCATGAGAGAGCACTCACTCAGAGATGCTCTTATCCTCAAGTGGAATGATCACCTACTCTTATGTATTCTGTCCCTTTGTCCTCCTCAACAGAGTACTCATCAGAATACGGAAGGACAAAGAGAGAATTATCCCAATAGCCCCCTTTTGGCCCTGACAAGAAAGAGTTACCTTGTGCAGTAACAGTGGTTCTTCGAGATGTGTCCCCGTGGGTGCTCCACTCTGGGTGCTGGTGCGTCCTCGCACCGGCGACCGGAGACTTTTTCCAGCAGTTTCTGCCACACCGCGCAAGCACCAGAGTGCCCTCTACTGCCGTTGGAATCCTAAGGCGCCTGCGCGGCGCAGCTCCTCCGTTCCTTCTCTACCTGCTAGAGTACGAGGCTTCAAAGCAGGGGAAGAAGGGAGCGTAGTGGAGCACCCACAGGGACACATCTCGAAGAGCCACCGTTACTGCACAGGGTGTGTAACTCTTTCTTCTTCTTTGAATGGCCCCCATGGGTGCTCCACTCTGGGTGACTACAGAGTTGTTGTCGGCTCGCAAAAGTGGGTTTGGAGCCATGTGGTAGTCACTGTGGATAGTACTGCATGTCCCACTGCCATAGAACACGCAATCGAAGAAGAAAGTGCGTAATGTTGCGCAAATGTGTGGTCAGATGACTAGGTGGCGGCGTTGCAAATGTCTTGAAGAGGAACATTGCTAAGGAAGGCAGTTGTAGAAGACATAAATGAGCTGTTATGAATTCAGGTAAGTGTTTATCGTATGAGTTATAGCAAGTTCTAATACAGGAGGTGATCCACTTCGAAATTCTCTGAGATGAGACTGCCTGTCCTCTAGATCATTCAGTGTAGGACAAAAACAGCCTAGGAGAGGCTCACCAGGGCTTAGTTCGATCCACGTAAAATGCTAGTGCCCTCCGGACATCGAGTGTGTGCCATGCAGCCTGAACTGGATCGGCCTGTGGCTTGTGAAAAAACGCAGGTAAGTGTATAGGTTTGTTAACATGAAAGGGGGAAGGCACTTCAGGGAGGAACTTTGGGTGAGGTCGGAGTGTCACTCTGTCATTTGTGAATACCGTGTAAAGAGGATCGGCCATCAAGGCCGCGAATTCACTCACCCTCCTGCTGGAGGTTATAGCAACCAGAAAGGACACCTTCATGGACAAATGGGACCAACTGCAGGTGGCTAGTGGCTTTGTCAAGCTTTTGAGAATATTGTTGAGATCCCAGACAGGGACTGGCGGGCGGACAGGCGGGAAGGTGTTCTGCAACCCTTTTAAGGAAGCATTTAGGTAACAGATTAGCGAGGAAGGAAGCGCCGTTGATAGGGTGATGAAAGGCTGCTATGGCGGCCGCATGTACTCTGATTGTGCTAAGGGCGAGGCCTGACTGTTTTAGGGATAGTAAGTAGTCTAACAAAGTAGGGAAGGGGGGGTAGACGCTGGGCATGTTGTGTGTAAATCGTTATACCAATGAGAAAAATCTCTTCCATTTGTATAAGTATGTTTTCCTTGTGAATTGTTTCCTACTATTGATTAGTATCTCCTTTACCAGTTCCGAACACGTAATCTCGGCATCCTGAAGCCATGAAGGAGCCAGGTGTGGAGATGGAGCTTGCAGAGGTCCGGATGGAGAGTCATCCCGTGATTCTGTGACAGGAGGTCGTGCTGGAGCGGGAATGGGAACGGATCCGTCCTCACCCTCCTGTGAAGGTAAGGATACCATATTTGTCTGGGCCAAGCAGGTGCCACCAAAATAACGTGCCTGGTCCGTCCTGATTTTGTTGAGGACTTTGTGCAGTAGGGGGAAGGGCGGGAAGGCATAAAGGAGATGAGTGTTCCATGAGATGGAAGAGGCATCTGCGAGGGAATGTTTCCCCAGGGCTCCTCTGGAGCAGTATAGGTGGCACTTTCTGTTGTTTTTTGTGGCGAAGAGATCTATGTCTGGTTGTCCCCACTGGAGGAAAAAGTGGAATGAGAGCATGTCTGTCTATCTCCCATTCATGTTGATTGTGGAATGTGCAGCTTAGAGTGTCCGCTGTGACGTTGAGTACCCCTGGGAGGTAAGTGGCTACCGGAGTGACCTGATGTGCAAGGCACCAGTTCCAGAACTCGATGGCTTCCGCACACAGAGATAGGGATCGAGAGCATGTGGTATTGTCTTTCATGATGGTAATTGACTTGTGCACAGTGTATTGTTTGACATGTTGGCACGCATATCTGACTGCTCGTAGTTCGAGGAAGTTGATATGGAAGGCTTATTCTGTCAACGACCATTTGTCCTGTGCTGTAACATTGCCCAAATGGGCTCCCCAGCCCATAAGGGAAGCATCCGTTGCAAGTGTCAGCTCCATCATTGTAGGTGGAAGGTTCTGGAAGGGAATAAGCCTACTAGCATGTTCTGTGGGTCTGTCCACCAGCGGAGAGAATTAAGAATACGGGGTGGGACAGCCACCATTTTGGAGAGTGGCTCTCTGGAAGGTTTGTAGGATGTTATCAACCATGATAACATGGTTTAGAGAACATGACCTATGAAGCCAGGCTTCATGAACTGGGCTTGTTTAGTTTGGAAAAAAGAAGATTAAGGGGGGACATGATAGCGGTTTTCAAATATCTAATAGGGTGTCACAAGGAGGAAGGAGAAAATTTGTTCCTCTTGGTTTCTGAGGACAGGACAAGGAGTAACGGGCTTAAAGTGCAGCAGGGGAGGTTTAGATTGGACATTAGGAAAAAATTCCTAACGGTCAGGGTGGTCAAATATTGGAATAAATTGCCAAGGGAGGTGGTGGAATCTCCCTCTCTGAGATATTTAAGAACAGGTTAGATAGACATCTGTCAGGGATGGTGTAGACGGAGCTTGGTCCTGCCTTGAGGGCGGGGTGCTGGACTCGATGACCTCTCAAGGTCCCTTCCAGTCCTATTAGTCTATGATTCTATGATTGTAGACCCCTCATGTGGAGTCTGGCAAGCCTGACTACATATGTCGTAGAGGCCATATGCCTGAGAATTTTGAGACATTGGCATACCGTCATGGTAGGAGTTAAACATGCAGTATTGATCAGGTCACAGATGGTAGCGAACCTGTGTTTGGGTAGGGTAGCCTTTGCTGCTACCATGTTGAGGTAAGCACCTATGAACTCCAACCTCTGCGTTGGAAGTAGAGAGGATTTTGTGTGGTTTATATGAAAACCCAGGTTGACCAGAAGGTGCATTGCGGTATCGGTCATGGCCTTCGTTTCTTGGAAAGAGGAACATTTTATGAGGCAATCGTCCAAATACGGGTATATCATGACCCCATTGACGTTGGAGTGTGGTCATTACAACTGCTAGGGTTTTGGAGAAGATCCTTGGAGCGATTGAGAGGCCAAAGGGGAGGACCTGGTACTGGTAGTGCCAGGTACCCATGATAAAATGCAGAAAACGTCTGTGAGCAGATGGGTCATGATATGGACGTAGGCATCCTGAAGGTCGAGAGCTGAAAGCCAATCTCCTTGATGGAATGCAGGGATTATTGTCGCTAGTTACCATCTTGAAACATTGGTAGGCGATATACTTGTTGAGTTGCCTCAAATCCAAAATGGCTTGCCATCCTCCACTCTTTTTCTGGGTTAGGAAGTAAGTTGAGTAGAGTCCTCGACCTTGGAACTCTGGTGGTACTGGTTATAGAACCAGTTGTAGAAGATGGCGGCCCGTTGTAGAAGATGTGAAACCTCTTGATCGAGAAGGGTTTTGTGAGATGGATCCCTGAAAAGGGACAGGATGGGAGGATGGGTGGGAGGCAGGGAAGTGAATGGGATAGTGTAGCCATATTGGATCAATTCCAGGACCCATTTGTCTGATGTAATGAGGACCCATTGGTGGTAGAAGGCCCGGAGAGGGTGGTGGAATTGAAGAATACCGGTTGTAGGTGCTGAAGGTGGCGACGGCGACACAGCAATCAGCTCCGGTGCCGAATGTTCTGGCGGCGGTGGGGGGTTTCTTTGGTGCAGGCATCGGTGGCGGTTTAGGATGGTACTTCAGTGCTGTTCGGTCTGAACCCTGGCCAGTTGGTACGGTCGGAGCCTCATGTGCCCCCGATGCCATAAGTTGCGGTGCCATTGATCTCTGCTTTGGCTCTGAGTGGGCTCTCTTATGAATTGGCCCTGTCTTACACGGCACCGTACCTGAAGTCCCGGTCTCTCTCAGATGCTGACCCGTGTGGCTGTCGGTGCCGAGGGTAGTGAGGGAGTTGGGGAAAGGCCCGTTTTTGAGGCCCTGTGGCTGGAGTGGGTAGAGGGATGATTTTTATCCGTACCCTTACTCTGCTGCCTGTTTTGGAGCTGTGGGAGAGTCCTCAGAAGATGGGCGAAGGGACTTTTCACATAGGAGCGTCTTGAGTCTATTGGCTCGGTCACAGTGCACTCTCGGTCACTATTTAAGGCAGTGGGAGCACTTTTGCATCTGGTGTGCCTCTCCCAAGCACTTTATGCACTTAGAGTGCCTGTCAGAAATGGGCATCGCATCGCGGCATGCCTCGCATTTCTTAAAGCTGCGTGAGCCGGGCATGCGGTGCCCGGGAGGAAAAGAGGTGAATTCCAATGGAAATTTTTTTTTTTTTAACAGACTGGGTAAGGAGAAAAGGGCTAAAAAACTTGCATACTGAGGAAACTATGGAGTTAAATTGGGTATGTATCCTTTTTTTTAAACAGAAATGAGGAGAACTCAGCGGCTGTGTCTGCTGCCGAGGACAGTAGAGAAGGAACTGAGGAGCCATGCCGCACAGGCACCTTAGGCTTCCAACGGCAGTAGAGGGCTCTCTCTGGCGCCTGCACAGTGCGGCAGAAACTGCTGGAAAAAGTCTCCGGTCGCCGGCGCGAGGATGCACCAGCACCCAGAGTAGAGCACCCACAGGAACCACTCAAAGGAGAACCATGGTTTCCCCTCCTGAACAGAATGACCTGAACAGAAATGGGATCCACCTAACCAAGAGAGGAAAGAGCTGGAAGGCTTGCACACCTACCATGGGTCTGTTTAGTCTGCAGAAGAGAAGAGTGAGGGGGGGATTTGATAGCAGCCTTCAACTACCTGAAGAGAGGTTCCAGAGAAGATAGAGAGAGGCTGTTCTCGGTGGTGACCGATGGCAGAACGAGGAGCAATGGTCTCAAGTTACAGTGAGGGAGGTCTAGGTTGGATACTAGGAAAAACTATTTCACTAGGAATGGGGGTAAAGCACTGGAATGGGTTACCTAGGGAGGTGGTGGAATCCTTAGAGGTTTTTAAGTCTCAGCTTGACAAAGCCCTGGCTGCGATGATTTAGTTGGGAGTGGTCCTGGTTTGGGCAGGGGCTAGACTCAATGACCTCCTGAGGTCTTTTCCAGCTCTATGATTCTATGACTCTGCATCATCTGATCACACTCCCATGCAAACTGAGCATACTATTCCAACCAGGAACCGAACCTCCCTGCCCACAATGTCTCAGGCTTCACCTCAAGGCATGGTTCATGGGCATAGGATTACAATGTTCAGACCAGGTACAGGACATGTTCATCCACAGCAGGGCCCCTGCAACGAGGAAGACGTAGCGTAACAAATGGTCTTGTTTTGTACATTGAGCTGCTTCCTGTAACATATAACCGGAGGATGCCCCCTTACTTGCAATCCTTGAATGATTACTGCATCTCAAGCAGCCCCATCTTTCCATGAGCTCCATTAGAGTACATCTCGCAGCAAGAACAACGTTCCACATGACTGATGATGACACCATGGTAGTCGCACATCCCACAACCAAACACTTCCTCAAAGGCCTACTACACATTCTGTATCCTGATGTTGCTTCTCCACAGGCACCATGGGACCTACATTTGATACTAACCACGCTCACAACCGTCCATTCAAACCTATGGCCATGTGCTCCCTTCTCCACGTACTGCTCAAATAATGTCCTAGTTGCAATGATGTCAGCACGTCGGGTGGGAGAGATGGCTGCCCCACCATTGCAGACCCACCATTCATCATCTTTTTTAAGGACAGAGTCTCTCTACAGATGCATCCAAAGTACACTCTGCCTTCCACCTTAATCAAACAATACACTTGCATGTATATTTTCCCAAGCCTCTTGCCCAACCTGTTTGAGGCACAGATACACACACTGGACGTCTGCAGGGTGCTCTCCTACCTCCACGGAACAAGACCCGTTAGGTTGTCCTCTAGACTCTGTCTCCATTGCAGGGCGTAGCAAGGGGCTCAAAGACTATTCCGCTGGACCTCGGACTGCATCATAATGTGCTACGATTTGAGTCATTTATCACCACCTACCTCAGTCCGTGCACACTCCATGAGAGTGGTCGCCACTTTGGTTCCTTACCCGAGGAAGGTTCCCATTGCTGATACGTTCACTAAGCACTACGCACTTTCCACCAGCCCTCTTCAATCTACAAGAGTAGCAAAGGCTGGACTCAAGACAGCTTACCTTCCTGAGCCGAGGGCCCTGCCTCCAGAAGACACATTGCTTTGCAGTTGCCTGTTGTGGAGCACCCCCAGGCATGTCTCTCGAAGAAGCAGAGGAGGTTCCTCACATTGGCTGTAACTAATGTTCTTTGAGATAAGCACCCCTGTAGGTGCTCCACTACCCTCCCTTCTTCCCCTCTACTTCGAGCCCCCCCCATCTTTTCCACCAGGCGCATGTGCAGCCCCCAATGCACTGCTGGAAAGAATCTGGTCTGTGGCACTGGGATGCACCTCCAGGCAGGCTCATCTCGCAGAACGTCAGTTACAGCCAAGGGGAGTAACCTCCTCTTCAAACAGAAGCCAGGTGCAGAGAAGGGCTACTAGGATGATCAGAGGAATGGAGAACCTGCCTTATGAGAGGAGATTTAAGGAGTTAGCTTGTTTAGCTTAACAAAACAAAGGTTGAGTTGACATATGCTTGCTCTTTTATAAATACATCAGTAGGATAAGCACAAGAAGGGAGAGGAGTTATTTCAGTTAAGGGTCAACACTGGGACAAGAACCAATGAATATAAACTGACCAACAAATTTAAGCTTTACATTAGACAAAGGTTTCTAAGAAGTGTTCTGGAACCGTCTAAGGGCAGTAGTGGGGCAAAAACATAGCTTATATCAAGATTGAGCTTGATACATTTATCTCATTATTAACTCAGCTGTTACTATTACAGGAGTAGGTTGGTGAGCTACTGTGGCAGCAGGTCAGACTAGATGATCATGATGATCCTTTCTGGCCTTAAAGACTAAGTCTATAAATCACAAAACAAGTGTTGTTTGGCCCATCTGGCTATCTGTAGTGCCTCACATTCGTAATGATTTTTAGCCTGAGAACACTACCACGAGGTAGAGAAGTACTACTGGCTTCATTTTACAGACAGGGAGTAAGTCACAGAGATTAGTAACTTGACCAGGGCCACACAGGGAGTCTGTGGCAGAGCAGAGAATTCAACCCAGGTCTACTAAATCAGTGGTTCCCAACCTTTTTTATACTGTGGGCTGGCAAACTCATTCAAAAACTTTTGGCGGCCCAGCATATAAACATTTGCATATTCATTATGGTCATTCACTTATTTGCATATCCATTATGGAATCAATTTTAAGCAGTCATGTGTTGTTTACATTGCACCTGTACACACACAATACATGTCAACATTTTTATCTAAACAGTGGCTGGCCTGTATTGTTCCTTGAATTTTAAGTAAATAAAAATGCCTAAGAGTTTACATGTAAAAAATGAAAAATGTGGGGTTGATATTATCTACATCTGCGTCTTTCTTGGGTGGGGGGAAGTGAATAATGTCTGTTGTGAGACCATGCCATTTTTTTAATGGGGAAAAAGTCTCTTTTGGACAATTTGCATTGGCTCTGCTTCTGTGCAGTGCTGAGTCCAAATCTGATGGTTTTTCTGTTGCTAGGGTCCTGTGGCTGGATAGCTCTCAAATCCCCAGCTCCAGAGTGTGCAGCTTGTCTTCCACCCCCCAGAAAGAGCCTTTTGTGCGTACAAATGGCCAGACACTTTCCCCGGCAAGCAGCAGCCTCTTAGTGGTAGTCTGGGCTGGGGGCGCTTCTGCCATAGAGCACAGACAAGCAGGGTGGGAGGGTAAACTCCCCCAGCCAGAGCTCCTGGCCCTCACAAAGCCTGGTGCCTAGGCTGGGTGCTGGCGAGTGCCCTCCACAAGGCACTGGCATGGACTCCCTCTAAGACCTGGGGGAAGCTGATCCCTAGCGTGGCCAGAGTGCAGCCCCTGCACAACGCAGGCAATACAAGAGGTTAATTCCACATCCTGGGCAGCTGCCCCAGCAGCCACGGAGATGGGGTGGAGGTTTGCCCTTCGTGGCTGCAGGAGACAGTGCTGTAGCGGGGCAGTAGGTGCAAGGCAGAGGCTGCATCTCTGCACATTCCTCCCCCTTGCCCAGGGATGGAGGATGCCACGGGCGGGAGAGATTTGCCTGGTTTTATGCAAGCTCTTGCTCTGGGCTATGCCCGGCAAGGCAGGTGCTGAGGCTGCTGCTCCCTTTGTCATTAATTTCTAGAGGATGAACTAGAATCATCTGCCTAGTTGATAGAGGGGATTGAGAGGGTTGGTTGGTTTGTTAACATCAGGCATACTTCAGGCTACTTTAAAATGGTTGTTTGTAACTAGGACTTGTCACAAATGAGAGATAATCACAGTTGTTGTTGTTTTGAACAGCACCACCGATGAAGGGCCATGTCTGTGATAGTGGCACAGTTCAGATTCTGTGGAATTACAAGAGACCTGCAAGTTCAGGGAGTTCAGAACTGCAGTGGCAGAAACCCACTAGGCACTAAGAAGCCAAACACCCCAGAGTATATTTCAAATACAAGGGACTGGGGGGCATTTTTATACATGTCCATTTTTTTTGGAAACCACTAATTTTTTATATTGGTCAAAGTAAACAAGGATTTGCTTAGAGGGTCAACCCTGCCCCCCTCCTGTTCCCCAAGCCTGGGGAGCCTGACAATTGCAAGTGGAGCCCTTGGGGAGCAGGCAGCAGGGGGGGAAACTGCAGCCTAGCTGCTGATGGTGAGGAGCTGCATGGGGGACTGCGAGAAGGTGTCTTCCCTACCAGCACGCTCTTTGTCTGGACTCAGAGCAGGGAGCTTCTGCTGCAGAGGTAGTGCCCAGCCCCATCTAGGAAACTCTCTGCGCAGCAGCCCTAAACCTCTGGGCAGGGCTCCATTAACAGCTGCGCAGCCCCTGCTGCTCACAGGGAACTTAGATTCCTGCCGAGCCAATCATCCCGCCATGGGCGTTGCTTGGCAGTGTACTGTGGCCCGGCCCCAGTCCGTGGACCAGCGGTGGGAACCACTGTACTAAATCCTTGGGTAGTACCTATGACTAGATCATTCTTCCTGGTTATATGTTCTATTATTTCCTTCTCTGAGCACTTGCCTTTTAGACTGAAATGCTGAAAGAGTAAATGTCACTTGGCTGTAGTGCTGCTATAACTTGGATCCTCTAGGATCTCTCCCATTCGAAAAGTACACACCACTGCCTGCTGTGTAAAATACACGTTTAGCCTTCCTGGAACATGCCCACTGGCCATTTTGTTTTCCAATGTAGGCTGCCAAGACTCTTCTAGAGCTAAGCAAAGATAGCCTGAGTTGGAGGAAACAAAGAGCCCATGAGATGGCACAATACCTCTAGGGAAAGGCTGCTTTTCAAAGAAAAATATATTTTTTAAAATTCTGCAGAACTCACTGCACAAGCACATGGTGCTAGATGCTGCACAAATATGATCTAGTCCTCACTCCCTAAGAGCTTATATGCTAAATTTAACCTTTTAAGCTAAATAAGCATTCCATAAAGTTATTTCAGCTTATAAGTCTTTGGAGCATGTGCTTAAAGTTACTGCAATAAACTATAATCATGAAAATAGCCTGTCATCTCTGGCCTTACCAAATTCCTGCATAATAACAGAGCTAACTATCTTCCCATTGAGCCTCAGCGAACAAAAGAATGAATGTGTGTTGTTGCAAAGGAAGCAGCAGGGATGTGACCCAGATCTGATGGGAGTTTCCTTGACATTCTCCATATTTTTAGTTGCCATAACAAAATGGAAATGCCCTTTTTTGTTCAGTGTATGCTTTGTGCATAAGGAAACAAGCTTTTTTTCTGTTTCTTCTGATGCATAAACTGGGATAATTCTACCCCTCCCCTTTGGGATTAGTGCTTGTGAGGACACTTTATACTAAGGCCTCCTCTCAGAAATCTTGGCTATCTTACAAAGAAAATGTCCCCCAGGCTAGAAGGGAGGGAATAGGCCATCTGAAGGGACAGCCAGATTCTGACATCATCCAGTGCAGTCTGAGCTCATACAACGATCTCATCAAGTGAGCGACTTTAATGGAAAAAACCCAAAACTCGTTTAAAAATATTTTTCTTGAGTTGGATGAAATAGTCATGAATTATTTTCTAATTCAAACAAATGAGAAACACTAAAGGGAGTTGCTAGTCTGTTTAATACTCTGCTTTTCATTTTACATGTCCCTGTACTACACTCTGCAAATGCCTAGCAGAGAGTGTAAGCCTGTGAGCAAGCAGGAATGACCTAGAACCACCTCCTCTCCCGTCCTAATTATAAAATGGGTTATTCCTTCACATACAGTGACCAACTCTAGTGTCATGCTAAGTGATTTTGTCTTCATCAAACAAGGCAGCCATGCCAGCTTGCACTTGTTATCATGTAAAAGTTAGTTTGATCTGCAAAGTCAATGCTGCCAAGAAACGGTCATAATCTGTAAGGATGCAAAGATTATGTCTAGACTGCAAAGAAAAGGATACGCAAATTTCAAACCGCAAATTGCCTTTTTCTGCTTTTTTTCAAGAGACTTTTCCAAAATTTGGCCCATCTACATGGGGCCAAATTTTGGAAAAACCTCCTCTTTCAGAACATCCTTTATTCCTCATACAATGGGGAATACAGGGATGCCGAAAGAACACATCCGCTTTTTCAGAAACTGTTCCAAAAAGCGGACCCGTTCCTGCAGTGTAGACATAGCCTCCGGGTCTGTGGCGGGAGTGGGGGTGGGATGACCAACCCAAAGGCCTTGTGTTTACAGATGGGAAATTGACTGGCTCGACTATTCTGGAATAACTCACCTCCTTCAACCAGACACTCCTGCAATAACTACTGTGCTTTGCCACCAGAGTGTTTCTACAGTTAACTCACTTTTATTTTAGAATAGAGTCCAACTAGGAATTATTCCCCATGTAGACAAGTCCAAAGTTTGTGAGCTCCCATCAGACATAAAGGATGCCAGCAACAAACCAGGGCTTACTCGTATTAAACAGTAGTACTAGGGTAATGGGTAGACGTCAAGGTCCCTGATGCTAAATAAATGCTATAAATGGCAATCTCTGCTCCAAAGAGCTACCACTAAATGCCAGAGCGTTACATTTCCTGCGCCTTGTCTTTTTGAGTGTTAGCTCCTTGGGTAGCCGAATAGGATGTGCCTAATAAAAGAGCAGTAATTGCTGTCATTGCTACAGTTATAGTTAGGTGGGGGATCTGCAGCCTCTATTTTTACCACTTTTAGATGCATCCCTGTCTGAACACCCTCTCTGCCTGGCAACGGAATGGGGGCCCCAGGTAAACGGAGTGAGAACCCGAATAGTCTGTTTACATTCGAGATGTAAAATCCCAGTTAATCGGGTAACTGGTTAAATGTTATGTTTAACCAGTGAACGGCATAACGGGCCCCCCCCCCCCCACCTGCAGCATGGCACTCCGCAGGCAGCTCTGGCCAGGCTGGACCCACCATGGGCAGAGGCTGCTCCAGTTCAGCCAGGCTGTCAGTTAACCAGTAAGCATCACTCAGTAAGGGTGACATCCCTAGTTTGTCTAATCCTGTTGCCATATCAACATCTCCTTTGCTAGAGGAAGAAGCAAATTCTATCCAGGAAATGCCAGTTGAACAGCAACAAGCCAGCAGAGGTCTGCACCCTGGGGCACTTCCTGGGGAAGTTTATAGCGGAAGTGTCAGTCTTTAAAAAGGCCGTACTTACAGACTTGGGAAGCAAAGACTTTGAAAAAGATTTGGTGGTCATGGTAACTGAACATGAGTTTTGGCTACAAAGGATAATGCAGCCTTTTGGTGTGTGGACAGGGAGTCTCAAGTAGGAGTAGAGAGGCTATTTTGCCTCTGCTTTGGTGCTATAATTTCTGGTGCCCCCAATTCAAGAAGGATGTTCATTCTTTGGAGAGGGTTCAGAGATGAACCATGAGAATGATTAAAGAACATGCTTTAGAAAGGCACTATTTATTTAACTACAGAGACAAATAAAGGATGACTTGATTACATTCTATACGTATCTACTTAGGGAGCAAACATTTCATAATGGGCTCTTCAGTCTAGCAGCAAAAGGACAAGAAGCTGAAACTAGACAAATTCAGACAGAAACTAATGGTGAGTAATTAACTTGTAGAACAGCTTGTGAAGGATTGTGATGGATTCTCCAGCATTGCCATTATTAAAAAATTCAAGATTTTTTTTCTGAAAGATTGGCGCTCAGGATCATTTTGGGGACCTATGGCCTGAATTATACAAGAGCTCAGACTAGATTATCACACTGGTCCCTTTTGGCCTTGGACATTTTGAATATCCAGGGGAAAAAGCCAGCAAACCACAAGTATTTAAAAGTGAATACAAATGACAGGCGGGCTAGCTGGCTGATGGGTTTGGGTCAGAAATGGAGCCATGACCCTTGGATGATACAGGCTTTAAAATTAATTCATTAATCAAGGGCCTTATAATCAATATGCAGGTGGAGTTAAAAACCCCAGTTTGGGGATTGGGTGTGGAGTGGGGGTAAGGAGGCTGAGGAAAGACCACAGGGTCATACCTTAAGTTAATGGGTTTCACCCTTTTTTCATTTGTGGATCCCTATTTTGAATGGAGGTGCAGTTGGAAATTGTAGACATGATTTGTGTGGTCTCCAGACCACAGGTTGAAAACCACTAGACTAAGCAGTCACTTGGGAGGTTGATATAAAATAGTACATAGGGAACATTTTACAAGTCCAAGACCACCTTCTAAATATGGCTTCTTGCAGAACTGACATTGAAGCAGGGACTTAGAGGTTGCCAGAAAAGCTGTGCCATGCAGTTGGAGTATCAGGTGAAGGGAAGAAAGCCCCTGAAAGGCCGATAAGGAAAGGGTATGGAGTGAGGTCTCAATGAGGTAACAGCAGGGGATGAGAGGAGGAAGGCAGGTTACAGAGGGCCTGAAAGGTTGTAGGGTTGAGGCACCATGATAGATATCATGGACCTTTTAACGGTGAACCTATTTATAAGAGTCAGCAGTAGCTTCCTGTGCTTGTGGTTCCAAGTTGGATGTGACTGACATTCTGTGGCTGGTGAAGGCTAGGGACATAAAATTTCGATTAATTGGTGCCAAGTCCCCGGCTCAGCGCACAAGGCGCACGTGGCTGGGGCTTCGGTGTGGGGCGTGCGCACCCCGTCACACTCCGGTATCCCAGAAAAACGCTGCAGTAGCCTGAGTGTGGGGTAGCCCTTTTGTAATCTTCAATAGCTCTACAATCCCTGGCCAGATCTCTCTCTCTCTATCGTCACAGGCTGGGGGCTCTGGAGGAAGAGTGTTCATTGTACCCGGAGATAATCAATTGCACAATAAAGTGCCTTAAACATCAGCTTTGTCACCGTGCAGGCAGGGATCACAGGACTGTCACTGCTCATTAACTTCTCCTGGAAACCTTTAATGTTCAAACAATCAGTTCTGCAGCTAAAGCAATTAGTAACACTCCCATACTATCTGAGAAGTAAAGGTTACATCAATAAGTAACCTCTCCCTGTTCCACCCCAGAGACCTGGCCATAGAAGGCAACACTGATTTGCACACTAGCTAAACTGATTACGTCTAATTTGTTGCATACAGAGCGAGGAAAGGATCCTGATTGAGGCATGTGGTCAAGTCATTCTGTAATGGTTCATAAATCCTGGGAGAATCGCAAAAGCAAAACATTTAACATTGCATCTTCCTTGCCCGATGGAACGGCACCTCTGGATACATTCAGCCCAAGGATGTGGGAATATGGCAAAAACAAAGCAAACCGCATAATTTTCTCCTTGAACGAGAGGAATCTCTTCAAAGAGCAGCCAGGCTTGGATTTGCAACCTTCCCAGAAGAGGCCACGTGCACCAGAAAGAAATGAGTCTTCAGACATGTTGCAAAACCAAATTCACAGTTCCTACTACCAGGGCTGCAGGTCCTTGCTGAGACAGGCAGGCAGGAGCCTCCAGCCAGCCACTGCTGCCCTGAGACAGTGTCCCCTGGCAGAGGGCCGGTCTCCTGCTTCACTTTCACCCATGTCCCTCTGGAGGGTAGAGCAGCCTGGGTGGCGCTAGGGTCATTTTCTGCACAGTCAGGACAAGGCCTACGAGATGTGGGATGGTTTGGGGACTTCCCCATGGATGTGGGGGAAGGGCTTGGCAGAGCACAGACGAAGCTTAAAGTGCTGAAGAGTGAAAGAGCTCGAAGCCCAAGTAGCAGAGGGAGGGTCAGGGCTTGGGAACTATCCGGTGGGAAATGACAGGGTCGCATGCTCTGGCAGGTCCCTCAGAGGGCCCTTATGCAGCTGCAAATGGGTCACCCTCATAGTATTGTCGCCATGGACACAGTAATAGCATTATGTTCCGCCAGACTACGCGTTAGGGCTCTCCCAGGCCGTAGTGGGGCTCTGGAAGCATTTTCATTCTGGGGAAAGTCACTGACATTGAGCTTTATCTCCCAGCTACAGAGCTATCCTGGGACTCCTTGTCAGAGCCCGTTTCCTGTTTTCTGGGGCTGTGCTCAGCATTCCTGACAATTATCAGCGGAAGCATGAAGCCTCCATCACACTGAGATCATGCTGCGTGGCTGGTTATTTTTTACAGCACTTGGGGTTGGAGCTGACATACTTAAATGAAAATAGTTCATTGAGGTCACAAGGCTTTTCAATAAATTGTTTCAGTGAACTCAGAAAAGGGGCCAGGGAAACCAGCGTTCCCTCTGTAACCCCGGAGCAGGTACAGACTTGACTGCAGCACAGCCAGCGAACCAGAATGACTCTGGCCTGGGAGTTGGGCTCACATGCCTATCGGCTGCCCTGAAATGAGGATGCAGCTTCAGTAACACCCCAGCTGACCATTTGGGGTCCCAGACGTTTTTGAGAGCAAGGTGAGGCTCTGCTGCTTTCAGAACAATCAGCTGTTCTGCAACTCTGACACATTTTAAACGTTGCAGGACTGGATGCCACTGAACCACCAGGAAAGGCCCTGAATTCAGACAAGACAAGGCCCCATGGCTAGTGTGCCATGCACGTAAACTATTTTTTCTAGGTCTGGGAAGAACAATGGGAGGTGCAGGAGGCTGCCAGGAGCTGATGAGATGTCTGATCCTGTTTGTATGAG
This sequence comes from Pelodiscus sinensis, assembly GCF_052426305.1. Classification (NCBI taxonomy): domain Eukaryota; kingdom Metazoa; phylum Chordata; order Testudines; family Trionychidae; genus Pelodiscus; species Pelodiscus sinensis. The sequence continues at coordinate 866,004 of NC_143083.1, forward strand.
TTTATATTCTGAACTGATTCTGAGGCCTGGTCTACACCGAGGCTGTGTCTACATTGGCACCCCTTTCCGGAAAAGGGATGCTAATGAGACCAGTCGGAATTGCAAATTCCGCGGGGATTTAAATATCCCCCACGGCATTTGCATGAACATGGCTGCCGCTTTTTTCCGGCTCGGGGTTTTGCTGGAGAAAAGCGCCAGTCTAGACAGGATCTTGCGGAAAATAAGCCCTTGAAAGTAGGAATAAGGGATCTTCCGGAAAAGGGCTTATTTTCCGCAAGGTCCTGTCTAGACTGGCACTTTTCTCCGGCAAAACCCCGAGCCGGAAAAAAGCGGCAGCCATGTTCATGCAAATGCTGTGGGGGATATTTAAATCCCCGCGGAATTTGCAATTCCGACTGGTCTCATTAGCATCCCTTTTCTGGAAAGGGGTGCCAATGTAGTCACAGCCTGAGAGTTTAGATCAAACTTAAGCACATTATGTTGATTTTTCTAAATAAGTCCACACTACCAAGCCCATTCCATCTCATTTAAGGGCCAGTAAAGTCAATGTCTGTACTCCTGCTTTCATTAAGAGAAATGCTAAATTTGACCTTGCATGGTTGACTTTCCAGCAGTGCTATGAAAGCCAACGTTCTGTGCCTCCAGGAAGTGGCCCAGTGACTGCTCTGGTCAGGACTTTCAACTCTTCTGCTCTCCAGGTGAACAGGAAAAGCCCTGGGAAAATATGAATTTCATTTCCTGTGTGGCCCGTGTGATGTGCAGAACTCAGAGTAGGCAGCTGACTGAGTTCCATGAGTTTCCAGTCAGACGAGCACCAGCATGGAGCATGCAGGAGATCCTGGGCCTCATTGCTATGTGGGGAGAGGTCCAGGATCTCCTGCACGCTCCATGCTGGTGCTCGTCTGTTCTCACAGAACTAAGAAGCAGCAGAGGAAATACAGGTACCTAGGCCAAGATTGCAAAGGGCACGGAGGAGAAAGGATACGCCAAGAATGCCCAGCAGTGCTGAGTGAAAGTAAAGGTGCAGAGGCAGTTGTACCAAACACAGAGGAGGTGTAACTGGATGATCTGGAGCATTGCTGCAAATATGCTGCTTCTCTGAGCAGTTTCATGGGATCCCAGTGGGGGACCTGACCAGCTTCCCTAGCCAGTCCATACATTTCACTCAAGACACTCGGGCAGCCTTGGGCTGTAGCACAGAGGACAGCGTGGATGAGGAAGAGGAGGAGGATAGTTAGCAGGCAGGCAGGGCAACTGATGTCACCAAGACCCAAGAATATTTTATAACCATGGAGAGAATTCCCCCCCTCCCAGGACGTCTCGCAGGCCAGCTTTGATCCCGAAGAGGGCACTTCTTGTGAATTCACATTTTTTATCTTGCTAAAAGTGGGTTGAGTGAACGTGATCTGTGGGGGCCATTGTGCCTGCACATCAGGGGGTCCCCAGAATAGCTTGTTAATGTGTCTAGAGATGGAGCTGGAATCCTCTCTGCACATTTCTGTAGAGCTCTCGTAGAGGAACTCTTTCATCCTTCTCACAAGCTTTCTGGGGAGGCTGCCTAGTTCTGTCCTTCACTGTAGGACACCGTTTCATGCCACGCCGGCAGTAAGTGATCTGGCGTCTTTGCAGCACAAAGCATCGCAGCATAAGATCTAGGTTTCTGGCCGCATTCCATCAGCATCTGCTCCCTATCACATTGTGTGATTGGGAGAAAATGGATATTTCGCATGGCAGCCTGGATGAAATGGAAATATTAGCTGATGCCTCTGAAGTAAACCTCCGTTGTCTCAAACGGTAGGTGCTGAACATGGAGGTGATATGAACCCCTGCCTGGCTCTGCCATCATGCCCAGATCCCCTCCCACATTCCCGCTCCTCTGGGAAGGGAAATTTGCACTCTCCCATCATCGCATAAGTCCCGGCAATGCTGCCACATCAGGATCCCCTCCCTCCTGGAGTCTCGTGCCCTGGTCTGTCCCTTACTATACTTTTCTGCCACCAAACCGAGTTGGTGCCATGCGTGATCCCGTGGCAGTGCTGAGGCTAAGTGTGTGGTACTTGGTACTGTTGCTGCCATTGGAGACGCTGGTTTGGGAGGAGGCATCTCAGTGTGGGGTCTTTTCAGTGCCACATCCAATGCTGCTCTGGTGCTGGCTTTGGTGCTGATCTGTGCCTAGCGGGTGTCGCAGATTTGGCTGGCAAAGCCGCTGGTGCCAATTATTTTTGTTGGGGCTCAAAATGGGCCCTCTTGTGTGGTGCCAACAACTTAGGCAGTTCTGTGCCAGAGATTCCAGGTCTATCGCCGATGCTCACCCTGGCTGCTCACCTGGGGGTAGCAATCTGGCTGGGAAAACCTGAGTTTTCGACTTTGACATGCCAGAAGAGGTAGAGGGATGAATTTTGTCTATACCTTTCAGCTTGTCTGATGGTTTAGGCCTGGGAGTAGAGTCTTCCCTCAGTGGCTGAAGTGACTTTTCATAAAGGTATGCTTTCAGCTTATTGGCACGGTCACGGCGTGCTCTCACTGTAAGATCGGAGCAGTGACTTCTGTGGCAGATGGGCCTCTCCCAGACATTTTATGCAGGAGCTGTGCCCATCAGAAATGGGCATAGCATCTTGGCAGGACTCACACTGTTTAAAGTTGGGGGATTCAGGCTTGGGGAAAAAAATGAAGTCCGGGTGAATGATGAAGGAAAAAAACTGGATTTTTTTTGGTATGAGGTTGGTAGGGACTCAAAACTTGGAAAGACGAGGAAAACAGAATGAACTATTTTTTGTTTTTTTGTGAAAGAGGCAAGCGAGAGAAGTTCCATCTGCACTGAGGACAGTAGAGAAGGAACAGAGGGGGCCGTGTGTGCCTAATGGACACCAACGGCACAAGGAGGTGCAGGGCATGTGCGCAGCACAGCGGAGCACTGCTGGAAAACTCTCCAGTTGCCGTCGTGAGGATGCACCATCATCCAGAGTGGAGCACCCATGGGGACACCACTGGAAGACGTACCCCTTGTAGTTTCTGTCCTCTTTGGCAAAGTGCTCACATGCCAAAATGGGGATGTATGTTACATCTGTTGCCCCACCTCACTTAGGGCACCCCGGTGTGGCAAAGCGCTCCATGTTTCCCAGAGTCACTACCCTCCATAGCAGAAAGGAATTGATTGCCTTGTCTACTTGGAGCACACTGTAGATTTCCCCACTCTGAATTGATTCCCAACTGACTGGTAGCTGTTTGGAGTTGCAATTGCCACATGCTTCTCCACTGTAAGAACGGGTCTCATTCTGGTATTCGTGTGTTTCAGTTCAGGAGAAAGCAATTCACAAACTTCCTTGAAAGTGGCCTTATGCATATGGAAGTTGCAGCTACTGCTGATTGTCCCTTACCTGCACAACAATGCAGTCCCATCAGTCTGTGCTTGTCTGATGGCATCAGAAGAGGCAGTTACATGTTCTTGTAACTGGTGTTCTTCGAGATGTGTTGTTCATGTTCATTCCAGTCAAGTGTGTGCATGTTGCGTGTGCACACGCCAGAAACTTTTTTCCCTAGCAGCTCCCTTAAGGTCGGCTGTGGAGCCCCCCTAGAGTGGGGCCACTATATCAGCACTTATATGCCACTGCCAACCCTACCCCTCCCTCAGTTCCTTCTTGCCGGCTACTCTGCCAGTGGAGAAGGAGGGTGGGCATTGGAGTGGACATGAACGATGCATCTCAAATACCAGTTACAAGACCAGGTAACTGTCTTTTCTTTGAGTGCTTGTTTACTTCGATTCCAAGCAGGTGATTCCCAAGCCGCTACATCATGGGGGTGCAGGTTGGAGTTAGGGACCACGGCCCTCCCAACAGCTGCATCCTCCCTTGAAAACGGCATAGTGTGCGGAAAACATCTGAATTGAGGATCACATAGCTGCCCTGCATCTCTCTTGGATGAAGACCTGTGCCAGGAAAGCAGGGGAAGAGGCATGTGCCCTATTACTGGAGGGTGTGTGACCCCTGCGACGTCATAGCAAGTGAATATACACCGCACTATCCATGAAGATATAGACAGGGCTGAAATGGGAGCCTCTTTCATCCTTTCTGCTATTGCCACAAACAATTGTGTAAACTTTCTAAACTGCCTTATGCAATCAACATAGAATGCCAGAGCCCTGAGCACATCCAGCATGTGCAACAATCTTTGACTAGCATTGGTGTGTAGTTTTGGGTAGAACACTGGAAGGAGGAGATACTCCAGCACTGTGGATACTGGTGCCTATGTAGGTGAAACATGCTTTGTACACCCAGGCTATATCTACACTGGCAGCTTCTTGTGGAAGAACAGCTCTTCTTCCGCAAAAACTTGCTTGCTGTCTGCACTGCATGAGTGTTCTTCCAGAAGTAAATTTAGGCTACGTCTAGACTGGCATGATTTTCTGGAAATGCTTTTAATAGAAAAGTTTTCCGTTAAAAGCATTTTCGGAAAAGCGCGTCTAGATTGGCAGGACACTTTTCCGCAAAAGCACTTTTTTGCGGAAAAGCGTCCATGGCCAATCTAGACGCGCTTTTCTGCAAAAAAGCCCCGATCGCCATTTTCGCGATTGGGACTTTTTTGCGGAAAACAGTACTGTGCTGTTTACACTGTCCCTCTTGCACAAATGATTTGCGCAAGAGGGCTTTTGCCCGAATGGGAGCAGCACAGTATTTCTGCAAGAACACTGACGATCTTACATGAGATCGTTAGTGTTCTTGCGGAAATTCAAGCAGCCAGTGTAGACAGCTGGCAAGTTTTTCCGCAAAAGCAGATGATTTTGCGGAAAAACTTGCCAGTCTAGACACAGCCTTACAGTACAGTGTTGTAAAACAGGGCTTCTTCCGGAAGAGTTATTCCTCTCCCCATGAGGAATAAGCCCTCTTGTGCAAGTGCTCTTCCAGAAGAGAGCAGTGTGGACAGGCAACATGAATTTCTTCCGCATGAAAGCCTATGGTTAAAATGGCCATCAGAGATTTCTTGCGCAAGAGAGCATCTACACTGCCATGGATGCTCTTGTGCAAAAGCACATGCCAGTGTAGACGCTCTCTTCTGGAAGAGTTTTTGCACAAGAACTCTTCCGCAAAAGAGTTCTTGCGCAAGAAACTGCCAGTGTAGATGTAGCCCCAGACTAAAACCTCCACTTAGCTAGGTATGCTGCTCTAGTGGAGGGTTTCCTACTACCCAAGAGAATCTCCTGCACTTGTGCTAAGCATTGAAGATCTAGGGGACTGAGCCATTCAGCCTCCATGCCCTGAGATGGAGTGATTGGCGGTCCAGATGTCTGAGGTGCCCGTAGTTCTACATGAGAAGGTCTGGATACAGGGGAAGAACTATGGGGGCTTCTACAGACAAGGTGAAGAGGGAAGAGAACCAATGCTGGCACAGCCACATGTCCTGTCCCTGCATGTCTTGAGCAGGACTCTGTGGATCAGTGGGATTGGGGGAAACATACATTAACTACCCCCGTCTCCATTGAATCACAAACACATCCACTATAGAACCTGGACTGCAGTTCTGGAAAGAACAGAAGTCTTTGCATTTCTTGTTGTCCCTGGTGGTGAACAGGTCTAGTCGGGGAAACTCCCACCCGCAGAAGATTGAATGAGCTATGTCCACTCATGGACCATGAATGTCCTGCTGAGGGCAGCTGTGAGTGTGTTCTGCAGACTTGGGAGGTATTGGGTCTCTAGATGGATACCATGCCTTATGAAGAACATCCAGCGGCTCTGGGCTTTGAAGGCAGACATGTAATAAAGAAGCAAGGTGGGGTGAGGTTATGTAAAACATTGCAGTCGTATTGTCTGTGCACACCGACACACACTGACCTTCCATTTGCAGGTGGAATACTTGGCAGGCCAACCTGACCGCCCTGAGCTCTTTCACATTGATGTGAAGAGCCAAGTCCTCGGGACTCCATACACCCTGGGGCTGTGGCTACAGGGACACGATCTCACGCAAAAGCGGCTGCTCTTGTGGAAAAACTTGCTGCCTGTCTACACTGGCCATGTGTTCTTGCACAAGTAAACTGACGTTCTACTGTATAAAAACAGGGCTTCTTGTGTGAGAACTCTGACGCTCCCGCTCAGGAAGAAGCCCTTTTGCACGAGAGCTCTTCCAGAAGAGGCCAGTGTAGACAGGCAACATGAATTTCTTGCGCAAGAAAGCCCTATGGTTAAAATGGCCATCAGAGCTTTCTTGCGCAAGAGAGAGTCTTCACTGGCATGGATGCTCTTGCACAAAAGCACATCTTTTGAGCAAAAGCACATGTCAGTGTAGATGCTCTCTTCTGGAAGAGTTTTTGCAGAAGAACTCTTCCGCAAAGGAGTTTTTGTGTGAGAACACGCCAGTGTAGACGTACCAGTCTGCAGTGTTCCCAGATGGGCCCCCAACATCCAAAGCCTAGGGGAGAGAGGCTTGGGCAGACCATGGGGGAGGTGCATTTTCACCCTTTGCATACACACCCCCTCCACATATGGGCCTGACCAGGGAGGAAAGGTGGGGATGCGAGAAAAGGAACTCGTAGCCCTTGGATGTCACAAAATACCTCCTTTTCCCCCTTTCACCGAAGCCAAGGTTTTCCTCTGTGAGTTATAGTTTGACTGGATGGTCTTTATAAGGGGTAAAGCCACTCGAGGGACCCTTTTGAGACAGAATGTCCACCATAGGGTCCTCTGGCACCTGGATTTCTTCCATGGGGAGGTTCATATTTTGCGCCACCCACCATCTGATAAGTTTTGTGGTCACCAGGAGGGGTTCTGCCATGGAAGTGCCTGCTGGAGAAGATGATGAGGAGGTGGTGGGTAGTAATGGATCCAAGGGTGGTGCTGGTTGGTGACAGTCTCACACCTTTTTCCCTCCTCTGGGTGGAGCAGTACATGTGCAGGGACAGGGGTCTCCATTGTTGGGATGCCCTCTTGAGTGGGATGAGACACTGTCACCAAGGGTGCTGTCAAGTGTCACCTGTCCCTTGGTGATCTTGAGCGGTGGTGGGTGGATGCCACTGATCTGGATGACCTGGAGGCACCTTGGGACTGATGGTGCGCCCAAGGTGTCCAAAAGGGCCATGGAGATGGAGGAGGCCACTGAGGCTACCACAGTGTCGGAAGATCTCTTCTGCATTGGCCACTGTGACTCCTTCAAGAGTACACGGATGTTGTGTCCGACTCCAAAGGAGAAGACCACAGTGGTGCTGAAGAGGTCAGTTCTGGAGCTTCATGCCTGGAGGTTCTCAACATCATGGAATGGTGCTGGGAAGAGCACAATCCTAAATGGCGCCATCCATCACGGGACTGAGATGTGGCCTGGGACCAGGAATGGGACCATGATGTAGAATGGTGCAGTGCATTTGGTGCCATCTCTCTGGCCTCCCCATGTGGAGCTCCGGTGTCGGGGAGTCCACAGGTCCTCTCAGAACTGGTGGTACCAGTGAGTGAGGCGCTGGCGGCGGTGAGCGCTCTGTGGGCAATGAGGCTGACCTGCCCTGGTGCTGGTCCAGAGACTGAGGGTGCCATAACATAGCCGACTTGTCTCTTGACTGATGAGTCCTTGCTGGTGCCAGTGGTTTGTCACACACTACTGTTGCCTCCGTCTCTGATATCTCTATGAGGTCTCTCATGGCCTCATAAGTGTTCAGTGCCGAGAGGGAATTCAGTACATGCACTGCGATGGCTGTGTGCTGCACTCAACAGTGCCATTTCCAGGGCCAGAGTCAATGGCACTGTCAGGGCTGTTCCCTACTCTGGCACTCAGATTGCAGAAGGTGGGGGCTTTGGAAGAGACCTTCAAAATACCTTGCCTCCATAGGCTTCTGCTTATAAAGACTTCCTAAGGTCATAGATTCTCTGACTATCAAGTATAAAAACTCCGTCTTCTGAAACTCAGGAAAAATCACTTGAACTTCTTCCTGAGGGGTACCCCAAGACCCCTTAAAGACAGCTTAAAAAAGAAAATAAAGAAAAAGAAAAACTGCAATTGCTGATAGCTGACTTCTCCATCTAAGGACACATAAACACACACCTCCTGCTACTTCCCAGGACACAAGAATCAAATCATCGCCTTCAAAAAAATGTGATTTTTATTAACAAAAGAAAAATATATACTACTAAAGCATATTTGGTTGCTAGGTGTCACAGAGCAACTAAGAAAAACAAACTAAAATACAGAGACACAGTCTCTCCGGGCTGAATCTTAGATACAGTGAATGGGGGTGGGGCTGCACGTGGCTTAGCACAGAGAAGTTAACCAAGCAACAAAACAAATAAAATAACCTCATCGTGACTAAATATACATTTCCCCCTATTACTCACGATCCATTTCAAGGTCCAGTCCAGTTTCATGCCCGGTATTCCTTGGAGGCATGGTAGTCCTGTCTGGATCTAAAACATCCTGCTTCCCCAGCTACTGGCTTAAACTTACACAAAGGAAAAACGGCAGGAAGTAGGTATAGCTTTACAATTCAAATTTCAGCACTGCATCCCATTGGTTCTTCTGGTTCCCTGCTAACACCCGCTAGCTACCTGAGTATAGCTCTTTAGTCACTGAATGCTGGCCAGCACTCCTGTTCTCCATCACAGGTGTGCTCTGGGCCTGGTGCATGGGAGTTCTCCTGCGCCGTGCCAGGTCTTGCTCTGGCCAGGCCCTCTGGGGTGATTGTCCTCTGCCCTCCTTATGGCCACGTGGTGCCAGTGAAGTCAACCAGTGCCTGGGTGCCAGGTTTTTGGTGCTGATGGACTTTGGCACTGAGAGTCCTTCACGGCTCCCACCTTCAGCACAGTCTCAAGCAACAAGGCTGGGACGCGCCACACAAAGTTTGGACCCAGTGCCATCTTAATCTGTGCTGGTCTCAACGCCACCTCCATTAGAAGTTGTTGGAGCCATTATTCGCGATCCTTTCTGGGCTTGAATCCTCTGCAGATCTTACACTTCTCAGTCCGATGCTCTTCTCCCAAGCACTAGAGACATGCTTCACTGTTTGGCATAGGCCACCTGCAAAAAGTGCAAGATTTAAACCCTGGGGTATTAGGCATGCCCCGGTGCCCCAAAGGGCTAACCTTGTCAGTAGGGATGTTAAAATTAGATTAATCAACTAACTGAATAGTTGATGGAATTTCCATTGACTATTTGATTAGTCGATAAGGGCGCTTCCGATTCAAAATGTAGCAAGAGCTGCCCAGCTGGGGCAACATTTCAAAGGCAGAAGTGTCACACAACCTTCTGCCTTTGAAATGTACAAGAGCCCCAGGCACCATGTGGCATTTCAGTCTTTGAAATGCACAAGAGCCCCTACTCGGCTCTTGTATATTTCAAAGCGGAAGCGCCCACATAGAGCCAGGATCAGCAGGGGACTCACTGCTAGCCCCAGGCTCCATGCGGCTCTTTTGCTTTGAAATGTACAAGAGCCCCAGCGGGAACTCTTGTCCATTTCAAATTTGGAACGCTGCCCCGCCCCCTCCCATGGAGCAGAAAGCTGGGAGGAACCGGCTTTTAAGCCAACTCCCCCAGCACCCTTCTTTTCCCTCCCTTTGTTGCCTCTTTCTGATAGAGGCAGCAAGGAGGGGGGAAGCGATGAGTTGACTAGTGTGTTGACTATCCAATAAACTTTTGCTTATCGGATAGCCGACTAGTCGATTCATTGCTTACATCCCTACTTGTGGGCAGAAAGCCCACTCCTAACTACTAATTAACAAGCTAGCAATAGTTAAAGAATGGGTAATGTATCTACTAGAGAATGTGCTAGGGATTAGAAGCTTCCTAAGCAAGACAGCTAGAAGTTCCATCACCATAGACGGTAAGAAGGAACTGAGGAAGGGGGAGTGGTATGTAAGTGCTGATATAGTCGCACCACTCGATGGCTGTGTCTAGACTGGCAAGTTTTTCTGCAAAATCATCTGCTTTTGCGGAAAAACTTGCCAGCTGTCTACACTGTAAGATCATCAGTGCTTTTCCGGAAATACTATGCTGCTCCCGTTCGGGCAAAAGTCTTTTTCCGAAAGACTTTTGCACAAAAGGGCCAGTGTAGACAGCACAGTAGTGTTTTCCACAAAAAAGCCCCAATTGCGAAAATGGCGATCAGGGCTTTTTTGGGGAAAACCGCGTCTAGATTGGCCACGGACGCTTTTCCGCAAAAAGTGCTTTTGCGGAAAAGCATCCTGCCAATCTAGACGTGCTTTTCCGAAAATGCTTTTCATGGAAAACTTTTCCGTTAAAAGCATTTTCGGAAAATCATGCTAGTGTAGACGTAGCCTATAGGTCTCCACAGCCTGTAGGAGAGCTATGGCAGCTGCTAGGAAAAAATGTTTCCAGTGCTTGTGCACACAATTGTGCACACACACACGACTGGAATTGATGTGAACAAGCACTTAAAGAAGAACCAGCATTCCGCTGTTTCCAGAAGACTGAATGCTCACGGCATTTGCGTGTCAGTCAACTCAACTGCTTTGCTGATGAGTACGTCATTCCAGTGGACACTGGACACGCTCTGGACACACTCCAACATTAGGCACACCAAGGTTAACATCATCATGCTTAACGCACAACGGGTTCCACAGTGGGTGCCATGCTCACACTGCTAAGGTGTCTGCATGGGTGAGAGAAACAAGGGTGCAAAAAGACTGCACTTGCTCTCAAGCAGGGGGGAGGGGAGGGTGGAAACAGATGCATTATGGGATGACATGTACCCAGAACCACCCTCTGCAGTTTTGCTTCCAGCATTCACTGATTGTACAACTGAGAATGCAAAGAGGCATAGCACTGTGGGATAGCTACCCACCGTGCATCACTCTCAGTGGCCATGGTAGCCACACAACTGGGATGTGCTACTTGAACCTATGAGAAACTTTGGGTGAGATCAAACGTCTCTGGACACGAGGTTAACCTGTTAGTTGTGATGGTAGAAAGTGATTATGATTTTATTTTAAATGGAACCATTTGTTTCCAATATCCTTACTCACTGTAGCCGGAATTTCTAGACTTTGATAGTAAATGTTCCTGTTTTCACAGTCTGTATAGCTCCATGCTGCAGCATTAAGCAAAGTGCTGGTACAGCTCTGCATTTGGTGTGCACAGCTCCCTAGTCACTGAGCACCAGTATCATGCTTCAAAGAGCAGCCCTATTGTTACCCTGCAAGGCAAAGCACGGGCTGGCACAGGCCAGAGGCGTGTGCTTGAGTAGCTATGGGCAGGTGGGGTTAAGCTGACTCCAGGACTGTCCCTAGTGGGGACAACCTTCCTTCCACCCCATCCTGCTCCCCCACCTCTTTCGGCCCCACTCCACTCATCCCCCCAACTCCTGTCCCTCTGCCCCTTCCTTCAAACCCCATCCCGAGTGACATGGCTTGGGGACCATTGGGGACAGCGATGGTCAGGCCCGCCCACACGCTCACCAGCAGTGGCAAGAAGCAGAGCAATCTGGTCTCATCCTGCTCCCAGCTGCTTTGCTCCACTTTTCAATGCTGGTGAGTACAAGGGGCGGGTCTATGCTCCCTTTCCCCCCCCTCCCTGAGCTGCATGACTGAGAGCCATGGGCGTGGAGCAGGCTGGGCCAGGTCACGCTGCTTCTTGCTGCTGCTGGGGAGTGCAGGGGTGGGACTGACTGCTGCTGGCACCAAGTCCCCTTCTAGGCCCCTTAGCTGACCTAGGCCATGGGGCAGATGCCCTGAACCATCCCATGGGTTTGGCTGACACCCAGCTAAGCACAAGCTGGTGGCAGGGGGCAAGAACATGCCTGGGAACCGAGACCCATCACATGGCCTGGCACAGTGAGTGTTCTCGCCGCTCTCAATACCCTTTGTTCTTTTTCTGCAGGAAAAGGCAGTGGAGCCTCAGCCTCGTGTTTCCTTAAGTTAAGGGCTGGGAACAGGAAATTACTTGGGCTACTGATACTGCCTTGTGCTGGCAGCTCTGACCAGAGCAGCGCGCCACAGCTCCCTTCCCAGCATGGAGCGCTCCTGGTGCACATTCGTGCTGTGGTGCAGCCTCTGGGGACTCTGCTTGGCAAGTCCGGACTATGATGGTGAGTGAGTGGGTGAAAATCTTACTGCTCATTAAGGAGACTGGGCACTTTGCCCCCTTGCAGCTTTCTGGGGCTCCCACGCAAGCATGCTGGGAAGGCAAAGGACACGGCTCATGTGCTAATCTAATGCAGGAGAAGAGACGTAAGGGGTTTGTAGAGCGAGGAGAAAATGGGGAGGAATAATAGTCAGAGGGGGACAAGAGAGAAACCCAAAAGGCAGCTGTGGAGCTTGAGCCTTGCCTGGGGAGCAGCTCCTGCCCACTGTTATTGTTCTGGACCCCCCCGCCCCTTAGTGTGCTTTGCTGGGAGCTCAGGAATAGCTCTGCAGAGGCCACATGCTGACTGCGCTTGCATGAACATTCGCCTCAGGCCAAGGAGCTCACAAGCCGGTACTAATAAAAGAAAGTTCTTCTTCACACAGCGTGGAGTCAACCTGTGGAACTCCTTGCCAGAGGAGGCGGTGAAGGCTAGGACTATAATAGAGTTTGAAGAGAAGCTAGATAATTTCATGGAGGTTAGGTCCATAAAAGGCTATTAGCCAGGGGATAAAATGGTGCCCTTGGCCTCTGTTTGTCAGAGGCTGGAGAGGGATGGCAGGAGACAAATCACTCGATCATTGTCTTCGGTCCACCCTCTCTGGGGCACCTGGTGCTGGCCACTGTCGGCAGACAGGCTACTGGGCTAGATGGACCTTTGGTCTGACCCAGTACGGCCGTTCCTATGTTCTTATGTTACTGGCCCAAGCCGCATGCCGGGGCTATGTGGTTTTTGAACAGCTACGAGCCTGAGGGGAGGATGCTTCGCAAACGGCCCATTGACAATAGGCAGTTCCAAATGGCCGGAAGCCGGCCAGTGGGATTGCGCTAGGGCAGGGACAGCACCTGAAGCTGTTCCTCTCTCCCCAGCTCACAGAGCCCTGCAAGTTCGCAATGGCCACTTTTCTCAGGGAGCAGGCAGGGAGTCTGCTTGAAGCCCACTGCTGCATCTGCAGGCCGGATCTGGCGGCTCTGCAGGGTGAATTTGGCCCATGGAGGATATTTTGCCCAGGCCTGGTCTTGTTGTAATGCAAACCCCTGAGGGCATGGGGGCAAGAACCTTGTCACCAACCCTGCCTGCAAAGGGCAAGCACACAGGGCCCTGCATGAACAATAACAGACTATGTTTGCACCTCTAGATTACTCCCAGAACAATACCAGCGAGCAGGAGATGACATCAGCCAATACACTGTGTCCCCGGGCCATCCCAGGAGAGACGGTGACTCGTAACAACATCACCTACCTGTCCATCCATGAGGCCTCCCGCTCCCAGCTGAGCAGTGCAGTGACCGTGTGGATTATTCCCTGCCTCTATACTGCTGTCTTCCTGGTGGGGTTGCCAGCCAACGGACTAGCTCTTTGGGTCCTAGCAACTAGGATTGAGAAGCTGACCTCCACCATCTTCCTCATGAACTTGGCTGCAGCTGACCTGCTCCTGGTGCTTGTGCTCCCCTTTAAGATCACCTATTACTTCCTGGGGAATCACTGGCCCTTTGGGGAGGGCCTGTGTCGGCTTACCACTGCCTTCTTCTATGGGAACATGTACTGTTCCGTGCTCCTGCTCATGTGCATCAGTGTTGACCGGTACTTGGCTGCGGTGCACCCTTTCTTCTCCCGCTCCTTCCGCAGTCCAGGCTTTGCCGCCTGCACTTGCCTCAGTATTTGGCTCATTGCTGCCATCTTCACCTTGCCCTTGACCCTCTTGCAGCAATCCTACCCCCTGGATCACGCAGACATCACTCTGTGCCATGATGTCCTCCCCAGGCACGAGGAGGCTGAGTACTACTATTACTACTTTGTGTGCTTGATCGCCTGTGGCTTTCTGGCCCCTTTAGTGGTGATGCTGTTCAGCCACTGCTCGGTACTGTGGATCCTGCTGCGCAGCAGAGAGAGGTACGCGCATGCCATGAAGCTCACTGTCCTGGTGCTGTTCACAGTCGTGGTGTTCTACACACCTAGCAACATCTTTCTTCTTGTCCACTATTCCAGTAACTGCTCCAAGCTCTATGGGGACTTGTATGTCAGCTACATGATAAGCCTGGCCTTCAGCAGCATCAACAGCTGTGTTGATCCCTTTGTCTACTACTACGTTTCTGAGGACTTCAGAGACAAGGTGAGGCAGAGAATTTTCAGCCAAAGCAAGCAAGTCATCACATCTCTGAAAACCTCTAAGGAGACACTCCCTCGGAAGAGCTCCCATTCACAATCCCTGGTGTGAAGGGCTGCCATCCCTCACTCCCAGGGCATCTGCTCACCCCAGAGCTGAAGTTCTGACACAGAGTGTCAGGGTTCAATCAAGGTAGGAAGCGAGTCCAGGCAGGGCGGTGGAGACATACTCTTAAGATAGAATTCATCAGGGTTTTAGGAACTTCTACGAGACTTGGAGCCCAAATTTAGATGGTGACCACTGTATGCATACAAACATATAACAAAGACAGCAGATAAGACTTTAACAGCTGCTCTGTCCGCGTACCATGCTAACTGGCTGTTAAGGGAAGGATGTATTGTTGCCTCTACATATAATAGCAGAGGTCGCTGTCGTGGGACGGAACTTGGAGTAACTGAGGTAAAAGTGGAAGCATGAGAATATATTTACTTAGTATTAAACCCTGTCCAAGCAAACTGAGAGAGGCACCTTACAGACACCCACACACTAATCTTTGCCTCCGACCCCACACATCTTGTGCATGGCTCTGCACATATGTCTATATGCAGGCAAAGTTAGAATCTTCTTACCTGACTTGGTAAACTCTCTCATGGAAATGCCAGAATCTCCGATTCCTAGCAAAGCCACTTTTATCCTGATTTCAGAAAAAATAAGGGAAGTAGAGAAAGAGTATAGCCAGAATTAAGAGTTTCTAGAGTGAGAGAGAAAGTGAGAGTCAGGACTCCTGGTTTCTATCCCAGTCTCTCTCAACTAGTCTATGCCCTCAAGTAAGTAAGTTACTCTCCTTGCACCTCAATATCCCCAGATATGAAATGGAGAGGATACTTGCAAGGCTGAATTCATTAATGTCAGAGCCTCATAAGATGCATTGTTTCATGCTAATTATTCTATGTGAATAAGGTGAAATGTCAGGTTCTTTAATAAGGGGCTTCTCGCTTAGCAAATCCTCAGCCTATTGGTGGATTGTACAATGTACCCAATGTACAAAAAATATCCACCCATTTCCTGTATGCAAATGCTTTGCTGTTCAGCACCTGTTATTTCTTTGAAGTGAACTATCTCTCTTTAGCATGTTATGAAGGGAGCCCAGCTTGTCCCCAGGGAAAAGGATTAGCGTGTCTCTTTAAGAAAGGATACTAGTCAAGCATTGAAAACTCCACACTGGGATCCCACACTGCTTTTGTGTAACCTGTTAAGACCAACGTGCCCCAACACCCCCATAAAGAGTTGACCATACTTGCAGCTGTAGTCAGGAATGTGTTGCAAATGTGACAAGTTACAGCCACTGTATCCTTGAAAACAAAACTGAAGGCACCTCCTGGCAAAAAATGAAGCTGAAATGAATGGAACTCCAGCAACTCCTTAGAATTGTTGAGTATTTTGATTCAGTAGATATGTGTACTACTATTCTCAGTGCTGTACAATAGTCTTAGTAGATTAGAGTAAACTTAGCGTCGCAGTCCTGCGGTATGCTCCCTCTGCACTATTACAAGGCAGTTAGTAGAGAGGAGAGGAAGACAGAATTGTTTTAGAAATCAATTTTTAATAAAATATTCATCAGTATCTAAAACAACCCCTTTTCTGGACTCATCTTAACCAATATTTGTGCGAAGAAAAATTGTCACAAAGCTGCATTTTGTGCTTTTCAAAAACTAGAGCCTCTGTTCCATAGGTGCAGGACTCTGAATGCTGAGAAAAGACCAGCTGCTGAATGCAAGAGAGAGATGATGGCATTAGACCAAGAGTCAGGGCTATTGTCACCCCACCACAAATAGCACACGCAGGAAAACAAAAACTGAGAGGAAAGGATTTTTTAAACATTCAATTGACAGAGATGCATTTTATATTGACAATCTACTCACAATAATGAAACCCAGATTATTGCACATTAAATAATCAATGTCAGCAAAGAAAATGCTGCTGCTTTCAACTCAAAGTTTTAAGTTTATCTTTGTCTGTAAGTTGTTGTCTATTGAGGCTGCTCAAGATGAGGGAAAAGAGGAATGTTTGAATAATAAAGGACAAAAGAACTTTTGCTTTAAAATAAATACTGTAGTAATGATTGCTCCTGGTAATATTCATGTACAGTTACAGATATAAATACTAATTTCATTGGAGGGATTACAAGCAAAATCACTGATAACTAGTGAGCACTATCAAGTTTATTTAGCAAAATACCTTGGTATAAGCAGGCTCTTCTGTATCTCACACGCTCACTGGTGTTTCTCTCACCTTCATGTTGAATCATTGTCTCTAAGCATGTGAGAAAAATGGTTCCAAATTGGCAAAAATCCCCAAACCCAAAGCAAACCCCACTTCTTGTCTGCCTTCATTCAGTCTAAGCCACTGCACCCTGTGGGATAAAAAGCTCTTTCCTCTCCCAAATAGCACCGAGGAACTGAACCTGACTATGCAGATGGTCTGGGTTCAGCGACAGGTGTGTGCCTGAGAAGTCTCAGAGTCAACATATGCAAGTCTGTGAATGACCTAAAGTGTGAAGCCTCCACACTGGGGCCAGGGTCATACAGGGGACATATTCCCAGATGGAACATGTACTGGAACCAGCTCTTTAAAGAGGGAGGACAGGACATTAATTTAATTTGCCCTGATAATAGAATTATGACAAAATCAAGGGCAGTGAGTCTGGGAATGGGAGAATGCAACTGTGCACAGTAGCTGGGCCTTTAACTGGGGCAAACATGGACTCCAATGCATAGTTACTCCTTGCATCACCTACCTTTGGGTATAAGGCCTTTCCCTTTGTTGTGAGAAGGGAAGAGTGGCAGCTGTTTTTCTGTATTTGTAAGTTTCTGTCCTTGGTTCTTTAAATAAACAGCCTGTATAACTGCAGCAAGAAATTGGCTGTGGGGAGACTGTCTACAGTTTTGGCAGCATGTCCTTAGGAACAAAGGATGTTCTATTTTTGGGGTGGAAAAGCAACTTGGTGACGCTGACTACTCTGCAAGTGCCAAGGTTACAAAAACGCTTCTGGCCAGGATTTGGCACACAGGGTCTCTACGAGCCTAGAAGAGCTCTATAGCCTTAACAAGGTATGGTGTACCCCAGCACAAGAACTGGAATACAGGGAGCAGCAGTTGCTGGTAGTTAAAACTCCACTATACAGAAGAGATCAGCCAATATACTCAGCGGCTGTGTCTACACTGGCATGAATTTCCAGAACTGCTTAAAACGGAATACTATTCCGTTTTTAGTTTTTCCGGAAAAGGAGCGTCTACATTGGCAGGCTGCTTTTCCGGAAAAGCCCTTTTTCCAGAAAAGCGTCTGTGGCCAATGTAGACGCGCTTTTCTGGAAAAGAGCCCCGATCGTCATTTTCGTGATCGGGGCTTTTTTCCGGAAAAGACTACTGGGCTGTCTACACTGGCCCTTTTCTAGAACAGTGTTCCGGAATAAGGACTTATGCCCGAGCGGGCGCAGACTAGTTTTTCCGGAATAGCAGCTGATTTTGTACAGTAGAGCATCGTTGCTTTTCCGGAAATTCAAGGGCCAGTGTAGACAGCTCGCAGCTCATTCTGGAAAAGAGGCTGATTTTCCGGAATAAATGGCCCAGTGTAGACTCAGCCAGCATGTCTATGCTTGTGTGCTGTGGTCACACCAGCTCTGACTGCCCAAAAAAGGTGCCCAGCAGGGGCAGCACATTCTGTGGGTGGGATTAATCAGCACATAATTAACACACTCCCCACCCCATGAAACACCTTCACTCTAATGAGACACAGACAGCAACAAGTCAGGATGTGAAGGGAGAGGGAGAGAAGCTGGGGACCTTGGAGCCCGGCCTGAGGAGCCAAGTTCCCATCTTAGGTGGAGGCAAAGGAGCAGAGGGCCAAGAAGCCGGGTCACAGTCTTATTATTAGTGTGAGAGCTCAAGTCTCTCTCTTCCAGCCTTCAGCTTCATTGAGGGCTGATGCTGGTGCCACCAAACAACTGGGATGTACTGTGAAGTTCTGATGTTTTTAAAAGAAGAACATGCCTTTTTCTAGAGCTTGCAGTAAGCCTGTTAAATAGATAAATATTGACTTCTGCTGCCATGTGTGCACAATAGCCAGCACTTGCCATGCCAGCTGCTTGCTGGAGGCAGTACCAGCACAGAGACAGAATTTAGTTTGAAGGTATTTGTTTACCTGCTAGGCAGACATGGAGCAGCTGGTGCTTCTGCTATGCTGCAGGGCACAGTTAGGCTATGGTCCATTCACACACACTGAAAAGACACAGCAAACTCTCTACTGTGAAGTAGGACATGCACACAGGCAGGCCACATTGAGAGAAGAGATCAGCTCAGTGGGGGAAGGAATGAGTTGAAAAATAGCTGGCAGAGAGATTCTGGAATTTATGGGCATTTCCACCATGTCACATGCGTTTAAGAAATTTGAAGGCTGCAGCAACTATTCTACCCCAGTCTAAGAGACTGGCACTGGAAATGTAAGATCCCCCATCGCAGCTGTCACCATAGCCATAGTCTCTTCCTCAGCACTCTGGCTGGAACCAATACTCAAAAAATGGAACTCTGGGATTGACTACATGGAGAAATTGGCCAGAATAGCTTTTGTGGAGTAGCTCCCTGCATGGACAAATTCCAAACTAACCTCACTTTATTCCAGAATAATCAGTGCATTTGCAAAGTGCCCAAATGTCCACACAAGGAGCCATTCTGGCGCACTTCCCTCTATAGATAAGCCCTAAAAGTGAACTGAATGGGGCCTCCTCTTTCTTCCTTTCATGAACATGTGGACTGAAACCCCACTTTGTGCAAAGGGAAGATGGAATCAGGGAGAGGAATCACTAAAACTAAGTTGTAGGGCTGAAAAGTGATTAAAAATTAATTGTGATTAATCACATTGTTAATAACAGAAAACAAATTAACTATTTTGGATGTTTTCTACATTTTCAAATTTATTTCAGTTACCACATAAAATACAAAGTGGAAAGTGTTCATTTATTTTTATTACAAATATTTGCACTGTAAAAACCAAAAGAAATAGTATTTTTCAATTCCTTCACTACACATACTGTAGTTCAATCTCTACCAGAAACTTACAAATATAGAATTATGTACAACCCCCCCCCCCCCAGCATTCAAAAATAAACCATTGTAAATTTTTAGAGCCTAGAAAGGCCACTTAGGCCTGCTTCCTGCACAACCAATTGCACAAATAAACATGTTTGTTCACATTCGCATGCTTGCTTGCTTTTTGTTTACAATGAAAGTGAGAACTGGCATTTGTCTTGCACTGTTATAACTGGTATAATACGATATTTACATGCCAGATATGCTATATCCCTTCATGCTTCAATCACCACTCCAGAAGACATGTGTCCATGCTGATGATGGGTTCTGCTAGAGAACAGTCCAAAGCAGAGTGGACTGATGCATGTTCATTTTCATCATCTGAGGCAGATGCCATCAGCAGAAGGTTGATTTTCCTTTTTGGTGGTTTGGGTTCTGTAATTTCCTGCATCAGAGTGTGCACTTTTAAGACTTTTGGGACCATACTTTGAACTTCTCAGATTTTAGAAGGAACTTCAGATTCTTAAACCTTGGGGTGAACACTGTAGCTATCTTCAGAAATCTTACATTGGTACCTTCTTTGCATTTTGTCAAATCTGCAGTGAAAGTGTTCTTAAAAGAAACATGTGCTGGATAAAACAGCAGGAAACACATAATTTTTCCCTTAAGGAGTTCAGCCATAAATTTAATTAATGATTTTTTAAAAATGAGCATCATCAAGTATGTCCCAGGAATAGTGGTGGAAGCATAACAAGGCATACAAATGTTTAGCATGTAAATACCTTACAATACCAGTTTTAAATATGCCATGTGAATGCCTTTTCTCTCTTTCAGGTAATGTTGTAAATAAGAAATTATTTACTGAGTGCTAAGGCAGCATTATCTCCTGTAAACATAAAACATATTTATTTCTCTTAGCAACTGGCTGAACAAGAAGTAGGACTGAGTGAACTCGTAGGCTCTAAAGTTTTACTTTATATTGTTTTTGAATGCAGTTATGTAACAAAAACATCTACACTTGTAATTTGTTCCTAATAAAGAGATTGCATTACCGTGCTTGTATGAAGTTGATTGAAAAATGCTATTTCTTTTGTTCTTTTGTTCATTTCTACAGTGCACATATTTGTAATAAAATAATACAAAGTGAGCACTGTACACTTTGTATTCTGTGTTGTAATTGTAATCAATACATTTGAAAATGTAGAAAACATCCAAAAATATGTAATACATTTCAATTGGTATTCTATGGTTTAACGGTGTGAGTAAAACGTTGATGAATTACAATTAATTTTTAAAACCACAATTTTATTGAATTAATTCCATGAGTTATTTGTGATTAATTAACATTCCTATTATTCTGCAACTGGCAGATTCACAGAGCTCTTCCAAAGAGGAATGGGAATGATGCTGCTCCTTGGCCTGAAGCAGGTAGAGAGAGACCCCAAATATGTCTGCTTCTGCACTTTGGAAACAGGTTTAGCTCTTCAGGTCACTGAAAAGTCCATTGCTTAGACCCCAACTGTCATTGCTTAGGGAAGTTTAGACTACAACAGTCAAACTTCTGTGACAAATAGGCAGAGTTTGCATCTGCCCAGCAGCCCAAAGGCCATGCAAATTGTGCACAGAAATCTACATCAAGAACACCCGTAGGACTGGGATCCTGGGGGGAGAAAAGTAGAAATGGCAAGCACTGAGAAAACCATGGCCACAGGTCCCTTTTATTCTCTTGCTGAAGTTATAAAGAGAGAGTAACTAGAGGGCAAAGGCTAAGAAGCTGCAGGTGGCATTTGGCAGTACCTATTCCAACATGAATGGAGTTCATCCGCTTGATCCTAATCACCGCTATTCTTTCCAGGCAGAGTCTGCCGCCATGTCGTGGACTGTGAGGCTTTTAACTCCCATGGAGTTCACAGATGATTTCACTTCTCTGGAAAATGCTCCCCTGTCAAGTCTGATGAACAATGAACTCTCATTTTTGCAGGGCAACAAACTGCTGGTGCAGGGGGCTTGGGGTGTTGAACCTTTCACTGTGGCAAACTTAGCTAAAATACACGGCTTTTTATTAGTTTGAAAAACCCTCAGTCATCTCTCCTCTAACAGCAACTCGGCTGAGCACAGCAGTCTGGATTCAGTGTAGCTAGGAAATGGAGTTGAGGGATCCTTGTAACATACTTTGAAGTTCTAAGGGCTTGAATTCCAGCCCCTGTTCTCAGCACATTGATCTCCCATCCTTGGAATAACTCTTAAGAGGATGTACGAAAGGCAGGAAAACTGGTAGAAAAATAATGCTGAGCACTGCCTTGGAGCTCCTGCCCATCCCCCGCTGAGGAGGCAAAGCCTACAATTCTGAGGGCATTAGGAAGTAGTCATCATTTGGTTTCTGTTCTGCAGCGGGTCATCTGTAGGAACAAACTCATACAGGAGTTGATTCTGAACTTCTTCTTTTCTAAAAAATTATTTATTTCTGTTGAAGAGAGAAATATAATAAAGAGAAATCAGTTCCACCTCATGTCTCTCTGTAGCAGTGGTGGGGCCAGGCAGGGACAAACTTAAATAGCCCTTTAGAATTTACAGTTTACATTAAGAACCCGTATTTCCAGGCATGAAGGTCCCAGCTGCCATCCCACTCTAGCCTGATCACCTGCAACTGGTCCTTGGCAAAAGCAATTAGCAGAATGACTGTCAGTAGCCCCCTTCTGCATTGTTTACACTCACTCTGGACCTGGTCTCATGTTTTACGATATCAGAACTTGGTTAAAAAAAAACAGATCCTCCTTTTTGTATCTCTCTCTCACCTTTCAACTGCAGTCACTACTTCCTGAATCTTGTCCTCTTTTTTGAATGTGCTGCTTGTTGTTGTCTGCTCTGCTGCAACTTCAAAGACATCAGCTTCTGAAGCATAAGGGTCTGGGTCGTACTCGTAAGAGTAGTAGGACAGGTCTGACTGGAGTGCAGGGCCTTCCTCTGATTGAAAAGAAACAAGAACCACCTCAGATTGATACTCCTGCAGGACATCCCATACAAGGGAGCTTGCCATACAAGCCTCTTCTGCTTCTCATTAGGATATGATGGGTATTGAGGGGGTGACACGAATAGGAGCTGCTAAAGAGAGTGTGACTTACCTGGAGAGTGAGGAAAGAGTTAAGCAACTCTGGAGAGGCACCTGAGGAAGGGGGCTTTGGGCATGCAGCTAATGAAAAGCAGATAGGAATTTCAAACCGAGAGAGGATTTTTTTTCTCTCTCTTCTTTTGTTTTGAGATCAGAGCGGTTTCTCCCCAGGTAACAGAAGAGATGGGCTCTCTCAGGAAAAAAACTCCTTGAAATGTGTTAAGTAAGAAAAAGTTTACCTAGTCCATCGGGTTTTACTGTTTTCCTTGTTTGGGGATTTGGAAATCATGTCTGAGCTGGTTAATTGTTTTTCTCTTTTGGAACTAAGGATTACAACCCAGGGATTTCCCCTGAGTCTATTTCACTCCATGACTTTTAACACCTATTTACTATGCTTGCAACAGTAGTCTTGTTTTGATAATAAAAGTATTTTCTTTTTGTTTTGGTTAACAGGTATTGGTAGATTTTTCTGTCCTTATACCTATGGGCCTAAGTTACCCAGGAGGAGCAGAGCCCCATTGTTCTCTGCAGATTACCACTATTTGTTTTCCCAACTCCAAGCAAAACAGAGGCTGGGGTAGGGGAAGAGTTTTGCCTCAGGAAAGAGGTCTCAAGTGACCTCTTCCCTGGAAAAGGGCTTATTTTATATTTTTATTTACACTTGATTGTGGCAGCAAACCAATTGTCTTTCTTTTGGGTCTCAGGGAAACTGAGACCAGACAAGTTTGTCTCTGGGAGTTACAGAGACAGGTTCTTACAGAGCTTTTTCTGCTAGCCAGCTCCCATATTTAAACTTGAAGTTCCAGTTTGGGGAATTGAGCCGTGATAAGGGGAGTGACAAGAGGAGGCATATACCTCATCCCTTTCAACAGTAGAGGAGGAAGTGTATGCCAACAGCCCTGCACACATCTGGACCTACTTTACTGCACACCCTCCATTAAATGGTTCAATCCACACTACAGAGCTGCACTGTATCTAGGTTTACTATATTTTTCTCCTTTGAGATTTGGGCATTGGGGAAAATAAGAAAGAAATCCTGGAAAAAGATCTTTTTAAATTAAAAAAATTACAAATATTTCATGGAGGGTGGTGTAGAGAGTGGATGAGATAGCACATGCACATTGTGTGTTGGGTGTTCATTGTGTGAGAGCATACAGATCCTGTAGAAAGAAGCAGCTGTTTGCTGAAATAAGTTAATTTCAAATTACTGATTCATAATTACAATTTTTTTAAAGTGAAAGTTCCTGTTTCAGGTACCTCTCTGCACCCTGCAATTCCCAAGCCTCAGGGTTGATGATACTGCTCCAACATAGGGAAAAGGGAAGGAAAAGAATGCAATTCCCACACAATTCAATAACAGTATTGGAGACAGCACCTTCCCACAGGTATGGGGCAGCAACAATAGCTACATCTTCTGAAAATGACTATACATTAAGAAATGTAGCCTGATTTATTTGTTAGGTTCAAGGAATGAGCCTGTTGGTTAGGAATATGGCTCTGGAGCAAGCTCTCCTATTGACTGACTGTGTGATTCAGAGCCAGTCAATTCCCCTCACTGTGTTTCAGTTTCTGCACTGGTAACATGCACAGAAGATACTGACTCAGCTGAGTAAGGTGCTTTAAGATCATCAGATGAAAGTTACAGTTTAAAGAATTATTAATCAAACAAGTACTAAGTTTATAGTCAGGGTTGGACCAATACACTTTGTTCAAGTTCCAAGGGAGATTGATTTCTGGATCTGGATTGCATGTCAGCCAAGCAGATCACATATTTTCGATTGATCATATCAAATGGTGCTGCTGGAGCTCCTCTGTGCTCACTCTTTCTTGACCGTCTCCTTATTTATGCATAGTGGAGTGCTGTCCACTAGGAACAGACTTAAGATCATAGATTTATTAGGGCATAAGCTTTTGTGGGTAAAACCCATTTCATCAAAGAACAATCTCATGATCTGTCAGTCTTTGTGGAGGAGGCCAAGAAAGAATGAGTATGGAGACTCAAGGTGCATCTATATGGCAGGACTTAACTGGAAATAAACTACGCAAATTGAGCTACGTCAATTGTGTAGCTCATTTCAAAGTAGCTTATTTCAAAATTGGGAGCGCCTACACAGCACTTATTTCGAAATAGAGCACTCTTCCTCCGACTTCCCTTACTCATCATACAATGAGGCTACGTCTACACTGGCATGATTTTCCGGAAATGCTAAAAACGGAACAGTTTTCCGTTATAAGTATTTCCGGAAAAAGCACGTCTACATTGGCAGGATGCACTTTTTCCGGAAAAACGTCCGTGCCAATGTAGACACGCTTTTCCGCAAAAAAGCCCCGATTGTCATTTTCGCGATGGGGCTTTTTTGCAGAAAAGAAATCTGTGCTGTCTACACTGGCCCTTTTCCGGAACAGTTTTCCGGAAAAGGACTTTTGCCCAAATGGGAGCAGCATAGTTTTTCCAGAAAAGCACTGATGATTTTACAGTAGATCGTCAGTGCTTTTCCGGAAATTCAAGGGGCCAGTGTAGAGAGCTGGCAAGTTATTCTGGAAAAGCAGCTGATTTTCCAGAATAATTGGCCAGTGTAGACACAGCCTGAGGGTTACAGTAGTTGGAGAAAGAAGTCTTCCAGCCTGACAGTATTTTGACAGTATTTTGAAATAACTGCCTGCTGTGTAGACGCGGACTAAGCTATTTTGAAATAACGCTAGTTATTTTGAAATAATGTTGCTGTGGAGATGTATCCTCATTCTCTTTTCCATTGCCTTAGGTCTGACCATGCTTCTGGGAGGAGATGAGAAGTGGTAGGAAAAGGTCTTCAGGATTTTTTATTGCTGGAGTATAAACAGTTTTCAGAGACTTTGGAGAAGGTTCCCGGTAAATAAAACAAAATATTGTGGTGGGGTTTTGGCAAGTGGAATAAAGTGAGATATTTGCCTGGACTTGGGTTTGAGTAGTCACATAACTTCCACACCAATTCATCTGATGAAGTGGATTTTACCCACAAAAATGTATGCCCTTATAAATGTTAGTCTCTAAGGTTATGTCTACACAGAAGCATTGTTAACTGTCATTATTCCAAAATAACAAAGTGCATGTCTACATAGCAAGCCACTATTTCAAAATAATGGTGATCTGGAAGACTTCTCACTCTGACTCCCTGTAACCCTCATTTTACGAGGAATAAGGGACACTCTTCCTTCGACTTCCTGCTGCGTGGACAGCACCAAAAGCCGAATTCAGCTATTTTGACTTCAGCTATTCAATTGACATAGCTGAAGTTGCACAGTTTGATTCAACTTTTGCCCTGCTATGTAGATGTGCCCTAAGGTGCCACAGGACTTCTCAGTGTTTTTGCAGGTATAGACTAACACTGCTATCCCCTCTGAGACTTAAGATCACAGTACTCGCTCCTCCCAGGAATGCAGCATTCCATTTAAAGCAAAGATGAAAGACCAAACTGCTCTCCCATCTCCAAATGTTTGTGCCTTAGCCAATGTTTGCTGCACACTAATGGGATGAAAAGTAAAAAATGGCCCCTTGCCAACCACTCAATTCTAAGTACTTGGTGCTTCTGCAAAGAATGTTTCATCCAGCTGGATGTCATGGTGTGGCTCCACTGGGAGCAGAGTTCATTCGTGAACTCTGGGCTAGTTGAGGCAGTGCATTCAGCACTTGAGACTGGGAGATTTTCTAGTGGCATCAGTGGGCTTTGGAAGAAGCCACAGACAGCTCAACTCCAGCAGAAGGAGAGTATCAGTTGCAGATGCAGGGGATCCCTGGGACTCACTCCCTTTGTTACTTAGTTAATGTCAATTTTACTAGCAACATAGAAAAGAAATGGATGCTAGGTACTTACAGCCAAGTTTGCAACAAAGACCCTGCCCCCAAAGAACTTTCTTTTAAATAAAAGAGCACATGGCAGGGAGCTGAAGGACAGGACATACTAACACAGCATGGAAGATGGGGTTCTTGTTGGATCTATGCTATTCATTTAGATTTTCTTCCTACAGTCTAATTTGTCAACAATTCCCCGAGGAAAGTAAGCAAAGCCCTGCAAATTCACAAATACCTGCTTTCTATCCACAGGTATCCACAGCTCATTTCTGCAGGTATGGATGTGGGTACAAATTTTGTATCTTGAACCTGCAAATTTGTGGATATCCACTTTATACCCATGGGATATCCACAAATTTGCAGGTTCAAGATACAGTGGCTCATTTTTGCAGATACAGATGCAGATGCAGATACAAATTTTGTATCCATGTAACATAAGTAAGGTGATTCAAGCATGAATGTTGGTCTCTAATGCCTTCTCCAGATAATTCCTACAATTCTCTCCAACACATCAGAAGATATCTGTGAGGAAGGGATGACCCATCTATTCATCTGTGCCAATCTGCAAACACATTTCTTTTCCAAACATATCACAATAACAACTCCTGGTCCTATCATGCCACTAGTGTAAACTCCAGGCCTTGGGATAGTTACTACAAAAGATCACCAGGATCTGGTGATGCACAGAAACAAAAAGGGAACTCATTCTCTGGCTTCTCAAGACCCACGTTTGCTGGGGTAATGCAGCAGATGGGTTTATTAAGAGGATGGTCCTACTCATGAAACAGCTGTTGCCCACATCAGGAATTTCCCTGTTGTGAATGGAATTGTACTCCTGTGAGTACCTGTTTGCCAGAGTAAGTCCAAGTGCATTTCCAAGTTTCTCAGCAAATGAGGGCGCTGGGTCAAATTGTCTTCATTGCTGGGGTGATGCTAACAGTGAAATCATCACTCAAAGCCAAATGGCACTTGCACCAGTGGTCTGGCAAATGTACAAGGATTACAGACAATTTAAATGAAGCTCTGCCAAAAAATGGCACTTCCTGGTGATTCTGTACTGAGTCCATTCTTCCCCACCAGCTTAAACTTGATTTGGCTCCTGAGGTTTTACATCCCTTTCGGAACTCACAGATTTAGACAGAGATCATCTGAACTTGCACTAGAGCCCCACAGCACCTGAGCTGACTTAAACCAATCACATGCTTCATTACTACCAAACCACGGAGCTCAAACAAGATGGGTATAAGGAGCGATTCATTCACTTGTTGAACATTGATTCATTTATGTGTGGTTGACCTAAGATGAGCTCAGAGGATTATTTAGAATCACATGCTCCTCACTTTTTCTCATGCAGGATTTAGCTTGTCTTATTTTAAAATGTTCACTCTGGCATGACAGCTCAGTGCAGAGAAAGCATCTGCTTTCCAGGGCCTTCCCACTTCTTACTTGGAATGACCAAAATACCTGGAAAGCCTATGACTCAGTCAGGCACAATTGTTTTTGTTTTAATGTACCTATATTGAGAAAAGGGGGGTACACTTAAGACATTCAGAGTTAGGGTGTGTGTGTGTGTGTGCAGGAGGCAAGGGGATGGGAGGGAGAGCATGTGGGGGCTCTAGAGCCAGGTTAACTTATCTTAGCCAGGCAGCCACAGCTGGACGAGGGCTGAGGCCCAGATTGGGAGGGAAGGGGCCAGGGATCAGGTCTGTGAACAGGCCACAGCTGCTAGATGGGTAGTGGGGCTAGATAAGGGCTGTGCTGGCCAGACAGTGGTGAGGTCTGGGCTGTGGCAGCTGGGCAGCCACAGCCGGATGGGACTGAGCCATGATTGGCATGGTCGGATGGGAGGCCTATTGGGATGGCAGGAGTGAGGCTGGGGCCTTAAGTTACAGTGGGGGAGGTCTAGGTTGGATATTGAGAAAAACTCTTTCCCTAGGAGGGTGGTGAAGCACTGGGCTGGGTTCCCTAGGGAGGGAGTGGAATCTCCATCCCTAGGGGTTTTTAAGTCTCGGTTTGACAAAGCCCTGGCTGGGTTGATTTAGTTGAGCAGGGGGCTGGACTAGATGACCTCCTGAGGTCTCTTCCAGCTCTATAATTCTATGAGCGGGGCTGCTGTTAGCCCTCCCTTCTCATGGCCATATGAAATCCAGACCGCAGGGCCAGGAGCCAGACCACAGGAGGAGCAAAACCAGGGTCAGGTCACCTCACTGAGGTTTGAGTATCACTGACTCATCCTTTAAATGGGAAGGACAGAGAAAAGATGGAGGGAAAAGGCTACTCTCTGCACCAGTCTGGAGTATAGAAAGGTGTGTAGTGGCCCCATTCATCTCAATAGGGTGGTCTCAGATGAATGAAAATATCTAGACCCACTAAGGAGTGTGGGGGGAGGGGGGCAGGGAGGAAGAGGAGCAAAGGGGATAATTGCTCAGGGGCCTGGTGATTTAAAGGAATCCAGGACTCCAGTCAACAATGCGGTACCTGGAGCCCTGAGCCATTTAAATCATCTCCAGAGCGCTCAGACCTCTGTGATTCAGAAGCCAAATCAAAGATTAGCATTACCCAAAAGAGCCACAATAGTGTGAATTTACTGCTTCATTTATTTATTTTCTAGAAGATTTACCGAGCATTGCTTGGGTCCTTAACTCAGTTTTTGTTTTTCTTCATTTAAATCATTGCTCTGAGGTGGGGATGGAGACGAGGGGTAGGGATGTCAATGGGTAACTGATTAACTGGCTCTCTGGGAGCAACTGTCCACCCTATGCAGCTGGGGGTCAGGGGCCAGCAGGTGGGGGCCATAGGCTAGGGGCTGGCCCTGCACAGCTGGAGGTCAGGGGCTAACAGGTGGCTCTGCACAGCCAGGGCCAGGAATTGGGGGCCAGCCTTGGTAGCCAGCCCAGTGCAGGAACACTGAGGATCCTTAGCCTGGGGATCAAAAGTCAAGATGGTGGCTAAATTAGATCTTAATAGAGAAAAGGGCCAAGCCCTAGTTCTTCAGTGTGAACAGGTAATAAGAACATAAGAACGGCCGGTCTTGGTTAGGATCAAAGGTCCATCTAGCCCAGTAGTCGATCTGCAGACAGTGGCCAGCACCAGGTGCCCCAGAGAGGGTGGACCGAAGACAATGATCAAGCGATTTGTCTCCTGCCATCCTTCTCCAGCCTCTGAGAAACAGAGGCCAGGGACACCATTTCTATCCCCTGGCTAATAGCCTTTTATGGACCTAACCTCCAAGAAATTATCTAGCTTCTCTTCAAACTCTATTATAGTCCTAGCCTTCACAGCCTCCTTTGGCAAGGAGTTCCACAGGTTGACTACACGCTGTGTGAAGAATAACTCTCTTTTATTAGTTTTAAACCTGCTACCCATTAACTTAATTTGGTGTCCTCTAGTTCTTCTATTATGGGAACTAATAAATAACTTTTCTTTATTCGTCCTCTCCACACCACTCATGATTTTATAGACCTCTATCATATCCCCCCTCAGTCTCCTCTTTTCTAAACTGAAAAGTCCCAGTCGTTTTAACCTCTCTTCATATGGGACCCGTTCCAAACCCCTAATCATTTTAGTTGCCCTTTTCTGAACCCTTTCCAAGGCCAAAATATATTTTTTGAGGTGAGGAAACCACATCTGTACAGAGTATTCAAGATGTGGGCGTACCATAGTTTTATACAGGAGCAGTAAGATATTCTGTTTCTTATTTTCTGTCCCTTTCTTAATAATTCCTAGCATCCTATTTGCCTTTTTGACTGCCGCTGCACTCTGTGTGGAAGTTTTCAGAGAACTATCCATGATAACTCCAAGATCTCTTTCCTGATTTGTCATAGCCAAATTAGCCCCCATCATACTGTACGTATAGTTGGGGTTATTTTTCCCGATGTGCATTACTTTACACTTATCCACATTAAATTTCATTTTCATTTTGTTGCCCAATCACTCAGTTTGGTGAGATCTTTTTGGAGTCCCTCACAGTCTGCTTCTGTCTTGCCTATCCTAAACAGTTTGGTATCATCCGCAAACTTTACCACCTCACTGCTTACCCCTTTCTCCAGATCATTTATGAATAAGTTGAACAGGATTGATCCCAGGACTGACCCTTGGGGGACACCACTAGTTACCCCTCTCCATTCTGAAAATTTACCATTTATTCCTACCCTTTGTTTCCTGTCTTTTAACCAGTTCTCAAACCTTCCCTGTTATCCCATGGCAATGTAATTAACACAAGAGCCTTTGGTGAGGGACCTTGTCAAAGGCTTTCTGAAAATCCAAGTATACTATATCTACTGGATCCCCCTTGTCTGCATGTTTGTTAACCCCTTCAAAGAACTCTAAGGGTATGTCTACACTACCCTCCTAGTTCGAACTAGGAGGGTAATGTAGGCATACCGCACTTGCAAATGAAGCCCGGGATTTGAATTTCCCGGGCTTCATTTGCATAAGCGGGGAGCCGCCATTTTTATAACCCCGCTGGTTCGAACCCCGTGCAGCGCGGCTACACGGGGCTCGAACTAGGTAGTTCGGACTAGGCTTCCTATGCCGAACTACCAGTACACCTCGTTCCTCGTTCCACGAGGTGTACTGGTAGTTCGGAATAGGAAGCCTAGTCCGAACTACCTAGTTCGAGCCCCATGTAGCCGCGCGGCACGGGGTTCGAACCAGCGGGGTTTTAAAAATGGCAGCTCCCCGCTTATGCAAATGAAGCCTGGGAAATTCAAATCCCGGGCTTCATTTGCAAGTGCGGTATGCCTACATTACCCCGCTAGTTCGAACTAGGAGGGTAGTGTAGACATACCCTAATAGATTAGTAAGACAGGATTTCCCTTTACAGAAACCATGTTGACTTTTGTCCAACAAATTATGTTCTTCTACATGCTTCACAATTTTATTCTTTACTATTGTTTCGACTAATTTGCCCGGTACTGAAGTTAGACTTACCGGTCTGTAATTGCTAGGATCGCCTCTAGAGCCCTTTTTAAATATTGGTGTCATGTTAGCTACCTTCCAGTCATTAGGTATGGAAGCCGATTTAAAGGATAGGTTACAAACCACAGATACTAGCTCAGCAATTTCCCATTTGAGTTCTTTTAGAACCCTTGGATGAATGCCATCCAATCCCAGAGATTTGTTAACATTAAGATTTTCTATTTGTTCCAAAACCTCCTCTAATGACACTTCAATCCGGGACAGTTCCTCTGCATATAAACCATGATATACAGATGAAACTGTGGGATATCTTTCGCTCAGACACGCAGTGAGAAAACCTTTTCCACTTCATCAGGTAAGTTGCCATGGTATCTAACATTCCTAGTAAACATCCTTTGTGCTATCTCCAAGCCAAACGGAAGCACCACAAACAGATGGTGATTGGGGCCCATAATAAAATGGAGGAAGGGCTGGTGACCTTTGAAGACTGAGATGTGAAAGCTTGTTTCCTTCAAGTTGATGGCAGCACACCAGTCTCTCAGATCCAAGGAGAATGACGGAGGCCAGAGAGACCATACAGAACTTCAACCATTACAGGTATACATTGAGGTCTCATACGTCTAGAATGGGGCATAAGTATGGGTGGTGGGTAATACAGGCAAGGGAAGGCATTGCCTTTCCAAAAAGACCAGGGTGGTCCTGCCCATGCTCCAGCTGTCCTGGAAGGCTGAAGCCAGGGAGCTGGGGTTGTGCAGCTGCCTGGCTGCTTTGAGGACTGGAGCAGATGAGCTGCCTCCACTAAACCACTGACTGCGCATGAAGTGCAAATAATTCCCACTGGCTACTGCTAGCTCCAAGGGACCAGAAAAGAGGTGGCATGTTCCTCCCTCCCCCTTTTTATTCTTTAATAGATAGTGTCCTGGGGTAAGAGTACATGGGTTGTGCAAGAAGATGAAGACCTTGTACCTTTCAGCAACTGTGAGGTTATCAGAGCAAAGGTACCATAATTTAGTGAATATACCCCGCACCCAAATATAACCTGCACCCGAATACACCCCACGGTTTTTTCTATTTCAGACTATAAAAGACTTTTTTTTTCTAATTCAGGGTATACAAGACTTTTCTGTGCCAGGAGTATATTTGCTGGGGGTATATTTGCTAATTTACGGTGTGTATGTGTGTGTGGGTGGGGGGGGGAATTAGCCAGCCACTCACTCCCCTGGTTCCTGCACAGTCGCCAGCCTCCAGCCGGGGGAGAGCTTATCCCCCTGGTTCCTCCGCAGCCACAGGAAGAGGTGGAGGAGCAGGAACCACCATCCTCCAGGCGGGGGAGTGCTAACCTCCCTGTTCCTGCGCAGCCGCAGGAACCACCAGCCTCCGGGCAGGGGAGCGCTCACCTTCCCCTCCCCCTCCCATTTCTGCGCAGCAGCAGGAACCACCAGTCTCCGGTGAGTAAAAACTGACGGTGAGTAAAAAACCCCTATATACTCCGCACCCAAATATACCCCGCGGGGGTGTGTGTATGTGTGCAGGGTTTGTAAAAACAAATATAACCTGCGAGTTATATTCGCTAAATTACAGTATGCATGTTTATGGGGCATATGGAGGCATTGCTGAAAGAGGGCAGAGTTAAGATTGATTTTAAGCTTTGAATTTCTTGGTTTTTAGAATTTTGCTCAACTCAGAGTTCTGCAAGGTATTATGATGTACCACCAAGCAAACATAACTCTGCATTTACAGTTTTCCCCCATTAAACAGAATGGCTACGTCTACACTGGCCCCAAATTCCGGAAAAGGGATGCAAAGCAGGTAAGTCAGAATAGGGAAATCCGCGGGGGATTTAAATATCCCCCGCGGATTTAAATGAACATGTCCGCCGCTTTTTTTCCGGTCTAGACGCTTTTTTCCAGCTTTTCCCCAAGCCGGAAAAAAAGCGGCGGACATGTTCATTTAAATCCGCGGGGGATATTTAAATCCCCCATGGATTTCCCTATTCTGACTTACCTGCTTTGCATCCCTTTTCCGGAATTTGGGGCCAGTGTAGACGTAGCCAATATGTTTCAGTGGTTTTAGCTTGTGTGAATGTTTTAAAGGATGCAGATGCAATTGGAAGAAAGAGAGAGCAGAGCAGATTTACACAGCTTAGAAAATAAGCATCCACATCATTTAGCGCACACTAGATCAGTTTATAACTCCCCTAGGTGAGATCACCTATGAGAACACTCAAAACAGAATATCCACCACGTTTATATATCTTGAAAAGCCTCCCACTAGCTTTTACTGAACAGAGGAAGGACAGGGAACTTGAGTGGCTAGATATATGCTAGTCTGAGCATCAGTGTCAGGAGAACATGGAAGAGGGAGGAGAATATTGCTTCTGTCTATTTACTTTTCCCTCTGCAGAAACTACTGAATGGAAGAATTATTGAATGGGAAGCAGCTAGGAAAAACCCAGTCCAGTTTATTTACTATAAATGATGTGAAACAACTACTCTGTTGACCCCACTTCCAATGTTTTCTTGAGAGATTTAAAGCAACTCCTAAGAAAGTTTGACATATGAATGTTGGGGGCAATATCCCCAAAAATAAAAGCACCAACTGAAAACTCAGTAAAGTGGCAGTGTCTTCCCCTGCTCTTCACTTTGCACTTACTAAGGCCATTTACCCCAGATAGAGGCTTTAATAACAGGATCAGAGCAGCCATCTCAAAAGTTGAACAGAAAAGTTGAAGGTAAGTTTGATTCAGCTGCAATCTCCAGGATTTCTGCAAAGGGTCTACAGCTGGCACCAAGTGCCTCTGACTCATTTGCTGAGACAAACTATACCCATCTGATCACAAATGGGAAGTTTTTACTTTAACATTGCTAATGAGATGCTAGGACAGCGGCTGAACACAAGCTCCCCATGTCATCTACCTCTCTCCCTCTATAACTAGCTGCCACTACATCTCAGGCTCCCATGAACACAGGAAGTAGCATATAGCATATGTTACTTTTTTTCAAAACGGTACAAGAAGAGCTAGACTCACATTTGTGCACTCATTAGGCCTAAATTCTCCAGCCTTCTCATTTTTTCTAACTTTCAGATTTTCTATTTAGGTTTTTTTGCAAAATGCAAAAAAAAAAAAAAATACTAATGATCAGCTTTAACCTTATCAAAGAAAAAGGGTCTTAAGATACATCTAAAGACAAAACAATACCTGCAGGAGTTTGCTGAATGCTAGGCTGCTCAATTGTATGGAAATGTGTTTCTCTTTCTTCTGGCAAACTCTTGGCTGTAGAAGAAAAGGATACATATGCCACAGTGTTGGTTACAGAACCACTAGAAAATATTTCAGTTCCCCATGATTAAAGGGTCGAGAAAGTTCTGGATTTTGTTTTCTTAGCTGATGGCAGTGTTGTGAGTAAATGTTCAAATTTCACAGAATATGCATGGCTGCTACGTCCTCACCCTCACCCTAAACTGCTGTGATTTTCCAACACAGGAGAGTTGACAGTAGGGATATAAAAAGTCATTTAAAAATGTAACCATGTAACTACTAAAAATCCTAGTGGTTACACACTTTGCTCTGCAGCTGGGTCCTGGGGAGCCAGTTTGTAAGCTGCAGTGTGTGTGTGTGGGGGGGGGGGAGGGGGATAGGTTGGGGGGAGCTACTCTGGCCAGCTCGCCGGGGCAGCCCCTGCCTCTGGTGTGCCGCCCAGGCCAGGCCCGCCATGGACAATGGGCCCCATAGGGCTGGAGGAAAGGTGAGTGGGAAGCTGTTCCAGTCCCTACTGGTTAACCAGAACCAGTAAGCCTCACCTGTTAAGGTTAACTGGTTAACCATTTACATCCCTAGTTGGCAGTGGGCATTTCCACTTCTGCTGCTTCACTGAGGCTGTGGCTGCTTGTGGGTGGTTAGAGCTGGCCTGCTAAACCATGGAGTGTACAGGGGACAACAGGATGTCTCACCAGTAACCAGGGTGAGGACCTGCTCAGCACCTTCAGATGAACCACATGGTGCTGCCTAGCCCAGACAGGGGTATGGACTGGGGCTGGGCCCACGTCACCACAAGGGCTTTCCCTGTGCCCCTCGCTGATGCGGCTCTCACAACCCTGAGGAGTACCCCAATGTTGTCTCACAAGGAGCTGAGACTGGAATCAATCCCCACACTGTAACCAGCTCAGTATTCAGCAATGCCACTGCTTAGAACACAAGAAGCATGGGCAGCTGGTGACCTGGTGATAGGATAGGCTAGCTCCTAGCTTCTCCCCTTGTGCCTGAAGTCCGGCTCTTCCTACCCTCTATCCTGCAGGAGCCCAGAGCATTCCTATTGTGGCCCCCGTTCCAATGCCAGGTAGAGTGGCTGTGGCATTCCCAGTCCTGGAGCACCAGCCCTGGAGTGCCATGGTGGTAGTGCTCCATGCAGACAGGTGGCATGTCTACAGCACCCCCAGCCAGCACTGGGCAGCCAGGTAGTGTGATCCAAGAGCCAGGCAGATAGTGTGGCCCCAGCATCAGCCACCCTGAGTCCCTGTGGGAGGGAAGCCAGTCAGCCTCAGCTCCGCCCAGCATGGGCCAGGGAAGAGTGCCAGGAGCTGCAGGAAGGAACCTGGGGGTGGAGACACACCTTTTGGAGAGGCACAACCTCCCTCTGCTTACGATACCCACAGCCCATGACAAGCAGGTGTGTGAGGGGGGCCCTGGCCCAGAGGAAGGGGGAGAGGGAATCATGATATGAGGGCATCCAACCCCACCAAGGGACAGGGTTGGTGGGATAGAGCTCAGTTTCAGCTCCTAGCCAGCTGGTGTCTCCATAGAGTTACCAACTCTGATTGGACATATTCCAGGAGGTTTCATCACAATTCATCATCTTTAATTAAACATTTATCTTTACTTTCTGGAGACTTTAGGACCATTCTGAAGGGTTAGCAACCTTCTGTTTCTCCTCTGTGGTGTAGTGGGCCAGGCCAGGGGTCCTAATTGCTATGAATGTCTCCCCACTAGCCATACAGGAAGCAGCAGTTGGCAGCTGGAGCGGAGCATGAAGTGAGCCAAGCTAGGACTGGGCTGGACTAGCTGGCACCATGTGGTTCAATCTACACACAGCTGGCTTTCCCTGTTCTCCTGCAGGCATTCATCACCCTGTCCATTGTTGAGAACAATCCCCACGTCCATCCTCAGCTCAGCAACCTCCCCCCCACTTCCCTGCCCACCTCTGGCATGGGACTGGTCTGCGAATGCCCCACAAGCAGCTTTTGGCCACAATGGGGAGGGAGAAGCAGAGGTACCCATTTCTGCTTCTTCACTGTTAGAAAACAAATTATAGTCTTGGGCTAATTTGGGGAATTTTTATGCAGTCCATGAAATCACAATGTTCAGTGTTCTATCTATAATTAAACAGTTAATCAAATTACCACACCACACCTGATGAAAGTACATTGGAAATCTTTCAGAGTCCTCTCAGGTCCCAGGGCTCATTAATAACTGGAGACATCATTGTGGATGAATATAAATGGAACCACTGAATTTCTTAAGGGAATTTTGACTGGTAAAACTTTCATCCCTGATATATGTAAACCCAAGTCTGACCATTTCAGCACAGCAGGAAACTAGCAACTCTTACCAAATGCAAGGCCCAGATCATGTGTAGCAGGACAGGGAGCTACTTTTTCACTTTTGGAGACGGAGTTCAAATCCTCCACTTGTCCACATCAGATACAATTTAATCAGCAGACCTTGTTCAGGAGAGGTCGTGGACTGCCTTGGCTAACCCGTAACAACAGAACAGGAAACTAAATGGAACTTACAAGCAGAACATTGAGACATAGGTATCTGCTCTATCCTGGTATTATTCCTGCAGGATGCTACCTCCATCTGGCAATGGTTCTGATAAATCATCCCATCTGACCCACACACTGGCTCCCCATCATAGCCACAGTCCCGGGAGCACATGCATTGCTCAAAATACTCATCTTCTAAACAGCCAAAAACATTGTTGCATGGTCCAGAGTGAACAAAACCTGAAATGGAAGCAGGAACATCAGAAGCAAAGGAGAGAGTATATTTTTTATTTTTTTCCTTGTGCTTCCTAGACATGCTTTTTAATAAGAATTCTCAGCAGCTTCTCAAAAGGAGCTTATGAACTTACTGAAGCAGAAAGCTGTGGGAATAGACCAGCCACTCTGGAGTAGCAGCTATGGCTGTAATATGTCAAGTCTACATACAGTACAGCTCCCTCTCTCCTCCAATCAAATTGTGCATATTGAGAGACAGAAAGAAGTAAGAAGTCTTTTGATGAAGTTATTGTTGTGGCAGACAGATGAAACTACTCTGTCTACCAAGATAACCTGTGGAACTCTGTCACAAGTTGTTTCTGAGTTCAAAATTTAAACAAGATAAAAAAATCGCAATATTCATAGGAATGAATAACAGCAACATCCACAATTGAGTTAGATAAAAGATTAAGAAATTTTTAAGGGATATAAGGACCATTTTCAGTGCATAACAACCAATAACTGATAGGAATCAGGAGAAAACTTCCCTAATTAGCAGATTATTCCATAATTGTACATTATTCCTCTCTCTGATGCAACATGTACTAGTAACTTATTGTGATCATATTGAGTGCATCATTGGTCTGATCTGCTGTAGTCATTTCTGTGCTCATCACAGGCATCTAAAATACTCACTATTCTAGCCTCTAGAAACTGTCCCCTCTAGAACTCAACCTCTTTTTAAAAGCCTCACAATCCGTTCTGAATTCCTGAGCTATAGACCTTTTTGGATTCTACTTTCAGAGACTGACTGCTCAGCTTTGCTGCAACTTACCAACCCAGTGATTGGCTGAGCTCTCCACCTCATTGCACATTGGCCCATCACAGAGCTCCCGAGCCAGGGGGCTGTTTTCACTCACATTGTAGAAACGAGTTGCTTCAAATGCTACAGAGCGGCAAGAATGACAAATTATAAACAAGCCATGCATCTTCAGCTTTAGCGTTAGCAAGACCCAAAGTCAAAAAGCACATACCTGGTTCATAGTAATCATACACTTTGATGGGGACAGGAGCAGTTTTCCCAACTATATACTCCCTGAAGGCTTGAAATTTTACACAAGTCATGCACTGGCTAGGAATCTGCAAAAAGAGCATAGGAGTTTTAGTTTAACTTACACTGCAGGTATATAAGTTAGTGAAGTAAGCCAGTTGCTTACTGTTATACAGTGTGCATCATTTAGCTCAACCCTCACTGTACTAGATACTGGCACAAACCAAAGTACTTTCCAAGACCAACCCTATTTACTATGCAGTGACAAGTGTAGATTGACAAAACAGAAGTCAATTTTAATCCTGTATAAGGCACACCCTGCATTAGGAGCAGTGTGCCAGTGCCACAAACTCAACCAGGCATCTGGCACCCAGCTGTGCTCTTCTGGCTTATGCATCATCATCATCATCATCATCATCAGTGATGAGCTATTGTGCAAATGGAATTTAGTTAAAGATACTGTTGCTGATGAGCAAGGCAGAAATGACACCAGCTCCCTTTTTCAATATGCACTGGATTTACAGGTCTGACTCCAAATACTCATTGCAAATGGATCTGAGTAAAGGGTTATTTTTACATAGCCTTTTGGTGACCCTAATATCAGATTATTTTGTGATTAAAGCACAGGATTGGAAACCAGGGAAACTGGGATCTATTTTGACCTCCTGTATGGTTTGGAGCAAGTCTGCTCCATCTTTTGTTGCCTTCGTTTTCTGTCAAAAATGTGGATGATGGATGCCTGCCTCAGAAGGGGCTCATGAGGCTTGCCAATTAAAGTTTGTATTGAGGGGCTATGTAAGGCAAAGTATTCATTATTATTTTGTTTAAGTCCGATCCACTGATCATTAACAAAATCATATGCAGTCATTACCTCATCAAAATAAAAAAGGATTTTTCTTCCATCAACTTCGTATCTTTTTAATCCAATTTGTTTGTTCATTAATAGCTGGAAGGAAATGAAGAAGGTTATCAAACTCATTTTAGAGAAAATATTTTGCAGTCAACAGAAACACAAAGCTTTCAAAGCACTTAGCAAAAACCCAGTCAGAAACTAAAGAAAACACAACTTCTCCTTGTTGGAAAATTACCTCAGAGGCTAAGGTGGTGCTGACTGCAGTAAGAGTCACATATACCTCCAGATACATCGGGAGGAAATTAAGCTTGTGTTTTTTCTGATGTGATCTGTCTATTATGTGAATTGTCCTGTAAAGGGCAATGTGTTATGGTGCCACACTTGCTGGCTATTGGAGCCATGTTCATCCCCACTAGAACTCATTTAATATAGCATCCATAATCCGCATAGCTCCTCAATTATTTTCAGTACCAAGACTCAATCCAGACACTCCAAAACGCTTGCTAGAGTGCAGTTTCTTGTTTACACTCCCTCAAATCTGCTAGGAAATTATGCTGATTGATCACACTGGGTATTAAAGGCCCCCTCCAACCATTGCTGCTGGCTCAAACAACTCAAAACATTCTTCTGTCAGAAAATTAATCCTTATATTTGAGAAAAGCAGCCATCTGAAAGAGACCCTGACACCCTCCTTCAGAGATAAGGATGTCAGACCAACCCTCTACTGTTCACCTTCTCTACCTCTGGAGCCACAGGGTATGTCTACACTAGTTAGAAATTCACTAGTCTGGAGTAACTGCCTGCAATGAGGTTTAGCAACTAATTCGAATTAGGGGCTTTAAATCGGACACGGGCAGTTACTCCAGGCTAGTGAATTTCTAAAATGGCGACCGGCCGGGAACATGCAAATCAAGCGTGGGATATTTAAATCCTGGGCTTGATTTGCAATTTCTGTATGCTTCATTTGCCTCCTTACTTTGAAGTAGGGGGCAAGTGTAGACATACCCACAGGGAATTGCAGTATGCATTGTGCTAGCTAGGCACATATGCTTACGCTGCACATGCTCATTAATTATTGTATTGTTATAATCTGCACATGCTAAGGATTTCAGAACAAAACCCCCACCTACAGTGCTGGTTCCCTGAATCCACTTCAGCTGTGTCCAACAGTGTCCCCAAAGCTGTTCTCTCTGTGCTATGTATGCAGCAGGGTTTCTACCCTTATGGAAATGTTCAAGGGAATTTATCAGACAATAACTTGATGACTGAGGGTATGTCTACACTACAAAGTTAGTTCGAACTAACGGACGTTAGTTCGAACTAACTTTCCTAGGCGCTACACTAGCGCTCCGCTAGTTCGAATTTAATTCGAACTAGCAGAGCGCTTAGTTCGAACTAGGAAAACCTCATTTTACGAGGATTAAGCCTAGTTCGAACTAGTGGGAGGCTAGCCCTCCCCAGGTTTCCCTGGTGGCCACTCTGGCCAACACCAGGGAAACCCTTCTGCCCCCCTCCCGGCCCCGGCCCCCTTATAGGGGCACGGGTTGGCTACGGTGCCCGTGCCAGGTGCAAGCCTGCCAGCACCCAGCCAGCAGACCCTGCACTTGGCACGGATCGAGCCACCCATCCGATGCCCCCCAGCCCTCCC
This sequence comes from Pelodiscus sinensis, assembly GCF_052426305.1. NCBI lineage: Eukaryota > Metazoa > Chordata > Testudines > Trionychidae > Pelodiscus > Pelodiscus sinensis. The sequence goes on from NC_143083.1 coordinate 906,626, forward strand.
CCTCTTCCCGGGACCAGGCTGGCGGCTCCCGGGAGCTTGCCCAGGTCCGCAAGAGGCGGGCACCCACCTGGGCTAGTGCAGACATCGTGGACCTCGTCCACGACCTCCGCACTAGGCACAGGAAAGTGGCCGTCTAGGGCAGGAGAGCTGCCAGCCTGGCCACCCAGGAGCAGGTGTGCAAGAGAATCAAGAGAGTCCAGCGAGACCCCCGACCCTGAGCTTAGAATGGCCGTCCTGGGTCAGACCAAAGGTCCATCTAGCCTAGTAGCCTGTCTGCCGATAGCGGCCAACCCTAGGGACCCCGGATGGGATGGACCGAAGACAGTGACCAAGCCATTTGTCTCGTGCCATCCCTCTCCAGCCTTCCACAAACCTTGGGCAGGGACACCACTCCTACCCCCTGGCTAATACTACTCCATGGACCCAACCTCCATGACTTGATCTCACTTCCCTTTAAACTCTGCTCTAGTTGTAGCCTTCACAGCCTCCTGCAGCAAGGAGTTCCACAGGTTGACTCTTTGCTTTGTGAAGAACAACTTTCTGTTACTACTTTGAAGCCTGCTACCCATTCCTTTCCTTTGGTGTCCTCTAGTCCTTCTTTATGGGAACTAATGAAGAACTTTTCTGTATGCACCCTCTCCTCCCCACTCCTGCTTTTAGAGACCTCGATCCTGTCTCCCCTCCGTCTCCTCTTTTCTAAGCTGAGACGTCCCAGTCTCTTTAGCCTCTCTTCATATGGGACCTGTTCCCAACCCCTCATCATTTTAGTTGCCCTCCCCTCTCCCAGCCTCTCTCTTCCCCTCTCCCACCTCCTTTTCCCAGTCTCCCCCAGTTTTGTTCAATAAAGACAGATTCCATTTTGGGAGACACGTTATCTTTATTTTGTACATCAAGAAGAGGGGCTAGGGAAGGGTAAGTGGAAGGAGGTGAGGGAGGAATGGGGCACGAGCCCCCGATGGGGAGGACTGGGCTGGCTCTGTGGGCTTCTGGGGGTGGAAGCTCTCCTGCAGCCCCCCAATTGCCCCTTCTCCCCAGATGGCAGCCTGCGGCAAGTGCAGCCGGGCTGATGGCCGAGTGGTGTGATGTGCCCAGTGTGGGTAGTCCGGGCAATCCAAGCCAGGACTGCTTTGCAAGTGGGGCACCCCTGAGAACTGTCTGTCCGGGGTGGGGGTCGGGACCCTTTAAGCACAGCCCTCGGCTAGCCTGAGACAGCATCTCCACGATCTAAGATCTTCTCTGATGCCCTGCCGGCACTGCTTCCGGCCATCCTTAAGCCCGGTTCAGGGTCCACTTAATGTGGACTTGCTAGTTCGAATTAGCAAAACGCTAATTCGAACTAGTTTTTTAGTCTGGATCCGTTAGTTCGAATTAGCTTAGTTCAAATTAACTAATTCGAACTAAGTTAGTTCGAATTAGCGCTGTAGTGTAGACATACCCTGAATGATTGAGTCATTCCCCAGATACGGATAATTATATGCCTGCTACAGAACGCTATAACACAGCAATGAGCAACCTGTGAGCGGCCACATAAGTGGGCCACAAGACTGTCATAACCAAGATGATCTCCAGGGGCAGGGTACCTTTGCTAAATGTACTTGCATCCCTAGAATGTGTGGGGGGTGCCAACTGAATGATACTGCACTTTGATTGAATACAAAGGGAGCACATGGCTCTCTCAGTCAATGCTGTGTGTAATCAGCACACACCTCACTTCATGCACCCCTGCCCCATGTGCATGTTACTTTAGTAATACCAATAGGGGAAAAAACCCACACAGACGGAAACCAGCATAACCCGGCAACCCTGTGTATGGGCAATGCTAAGCAAAATGCCTCAGAGGCCACACACAGAACTACAATGGGCTGCAGGATGCCCATCTTTGCTCTAGGGTCTCTCAAAAGACCATAGAAAGAGTCTTGCTCTCTATTAAATTCTATAGCAAAATGCAGGACAATGTAGCACTTTAAAGACTAACAAGATGGTTTATTAGATGATGAGCTTTCGTGGGCCAGACCCACTTCCTCAGATCAAATAGTGGAAGAAAATAGTCACAACCATATATACCAAAGGATACAATAAAAAAAAGAACAAATATGAAAAGGACAAATCACATTGCAGAACAGGAGGGGGATGCGGGGGGGGGGGGGGGAGGAAGGAGACACTTACCTACCTTCCTTCCTTCCTTCCTCCCCCCCCCGCATTTCCCTTCTGTTCTGCAATGTGATTTGTCCTTTTCATATTTGTTCTTTTTTTTAATTGTATCCTTTGGTATATATGGTTGTGACTATTTTCTTCCACTATTTGATCTGAGGAAGTGGGTCTGGCCCACGAAAGCTCATCATCTAATAAACCATCTTGTTAGTCTTTAAAGTGCTACATTGTCCTGCATTTTGCTTCAGCTACCCCAGACTAACACGGCTACATCTCTATTTAAATTCTATAGATTTTTAAAACAATTTCAATAGAAATTTCTATTAAATCCATTGGAATGATGTCCACTGGATTGGAAGTCGGGATGCCTGGGTTCTATTTCCAACTGTGCTCTATGTGATTTTAGGTAACTCTGTTAACCTGTCTGTTGACCCATTTGTGATGCAAGAACAATATTTACTTATCTTATAGTTCTTTAAATACTGTTCCTAAAGTGCTGTGAGAACCCAGAAACAATGCCCTCAGGAAAAGAGATCAAAGCATTATTATTATTATTTGTTAATGTGGCTAAACTCACATGCACTGTAATTCTCCCAACCTGCTATTAATATTTTTAGAGGTGAATTTCTTTTGTGAACTGCTCAGAGCTGTAAAACCTTGTGCCCAGCTTCCTGCTATTACTGGAACAAGAAAAGGAACATGTGTTTAAGTCCCACACAACATGGAAAGCGCCAGTTTAATTTGTCCGTATAACTTTAGGGGCCTGGTGGCTGTTATTACTCAGCAATGGAGGGTTGCAGACAGCCCTTTTATGAGGGCTCAGTGAGACTGGCGCCACCGAGAAATTCTCTGCTCAGCTAAAGTTGCATTTTTTTGGTGAAGTTTGACATGCCAACCTGTAGTGACCCCTGATCTTGTCAACACCTGGCACTATTAGGAGGATTTGTGGCTACACAGTAAGGGGGGGCTGCCATCCCCATTCCCAGAGCTGCATGGGAATACCGGCTGTGCACACTATTGCCTTGTGAGCGCAAATCTCAAACAAGGAAACCCGATCGAGGAGCAGCAAGAAAACACAAGAGATAGGAATATCAGGTCTTGGCTCTCTAGTGACAAAATGTTCCAAAGAAGAGCCACATTTGAGGCTATGTCAGAGATGGGCAAAAGGGCCTCCACGGGCTGGATCCGGCCCGCCAAGAGGGTTAATACGGCCTGCAGAGGCCATGCCACTCCCCTGCCCCAGGCCAATCAGGATCTAGGGACTGGGGAGTGTGCAGCGCTTAGAGTCAACCCTGGCGGTTGACTCTAAGCTCCATGTACTCAAGGGGAGGGAGCAAGAGACTTCGTGCTCCCCCCAACCCCCAGGCCAATTAGGGCTTGGGGATGGAGAGGAGCACATGAAGTCTCCTTCTGCCTTGCTCCTGTCCTGCAGGGAGCGCACGGTGCTTAGAAACACCACGCGCTCCTTGCAGGAATGGGGCAGGGCAGGAGGATACGTTGCATGCTTTCCCTGCCCCCAGGCTCTGATTGGCCTGTGGGTGGAGGAGCGCACAAAGTCTCTTTCCGCCCTGCAAGGGGCGCGACATTTCTAAGCGCTGCATGCTCCTTGTAGGATGGAGGCAGGGTGGGAGGAGACTTCACGTGCTCCCTCAGGGATTGGGGGCAGGGGCAGTGCATGAAGTCTCCTCTCTCCTGTAAGGGGCTCAGCACTTAAAGTCAGCTACCAGCGCTGTTCAGCTGGCGGTTGACTCTAAGCATGGCGCTCCCTTGCAGGGTGGGGCACCGAGCGAGAGACTCTGTTCCAGAGTCCTACTTTAAAAATCTCATCCCCAGAATGTGCACAACAAACTAGGGATGTAAAATATCGATTAATTGGCTATTCCAGTGGTCCCCAACCTTTAGAGGCTCCCGGGCGCCCGGGGGGTGGGGCCACTAACGCGCCAGGTGCCCGGGGGGTGGGGCCACTCACGCGCCAGGTGCCCGGGGGGCGGGGCCACTCACGCGCCAGGTGCCCGGGGGGTGGGGCCACTCACGCGCCAGGTGCCCGGGGGGTGGGGCCACTCACGCGCCAGGTGCCCGGGGGGTGGGGCCACTCACGCGCCAGGTGCCCGGGGGGTGGGGCCACTCACGCGCCAGGTGCCCGGGGGGTGGGGCCACTCACGCGCCAGGTGCCCGGGGGGTGGGGCCACTCACGCGCCAGGTGCCTGGGGGGTGGGGCCACTCACGTGCTGGGCGCCCGAGGGCGGGGCTGCGCATCCTGGGGTACACCAGGGGCGGAGATGCCCTTGCACCCAGCGCTGGCATGTGGGCCGGGGCCGCCCGAGCACCTTGTGCCGTGGGCCCGGGGCCGGCACCGGCGAGCCCGCATGTACCCCGGGGCTTGGGCCGCCCGAGCACCGCGCACCAGGCGCCGGTGCGTGTCGTGCGCCTTGGGCCAGCGCCTCCAGTGCGCCGCGCTTCGGGGACGGGGATGGCCCAGGTTGTCGGCGGGCGCACACAAATGCCTCGGCGGGCGCCATGGCGCCCGCAGGCACCGCGTTGGGGACCACTGGGCTAATCGAACAGTCAATGCAATTTACATCGACTATGCGATTTAGTCCAGGGGTGGCCAACCCATTTAACAAAGACAGATGAAATAGCAGCGGAAAAAATGTGAAGAGCTGCACCAGAATTGTCAAGCAAAAAAACAAAAAACCCATCGATGGCTGTCATCTTGGGCGCCATTTTGAATTGCCGACCTGGTGAGCACAGGGAGTCGGGGGGCCAGAGGGGAGCCGGGGGGACAGGGAGCCATTGAGGGGGTGCAGGAGCAGCTTTGCAAGCCGCACTTTTGGGGAGGGAAGAGCCGCATGCAGCTCATGAGCCATGGGTGGGCCATGGTTGGATTAGTTAATAAGGGCGCCTCCACCTTTGAAGTGTAGCAACAGCTGCAGGGTTGTTGCTACACTTCAAAGGCAAAAGTACTGTGCTGCGACTTCGAAGCACCTCTCCCCCTCCCCCCCGCTGCCTCTTTCTGATAGAGGCAGCAAAAGTGGGGAGAAGCTACTAGTTGACTACTATGTCGACTATCGGATAAGCATTTGCATATTGGATGGTTGACTAGTTGTTCACATCCCTAGAACAAATCCCAATAATTCATTCCCCCTCCATAAATAACCACCTGGTTGGCACAACAATAAAATCAGTCTTACAGCAGAACTCAACTCTCTTGGCCAAAACCATTGTAGGATTAACTGACCCACAAACCCTGCAGCCTCCCCTCCCCTCAAAAAAACCCATCAGCACCTGAAATCCCAAGAGCAAACCTGCCGACAGAGGGGGTAAAGGGGGCAGCTGCCACAGGGCCCAGAGATTAAAAAAGCTGGAGCCCCAGTCCCTTCAAATCACCACCAGAGCACTATGCGGTGCATGCCGGGTGGTACTTAGGATTGGTTGCCCCTGGCTCTGCCTCTTCCTGGAAAACAGCCAGCTCCCCCAACCTTGCCCAGGGGCCTGGCAACACTGTTGACCTGGCTGCCCAGGAGGAAAATCCACTCCAGCAGTTCATTCTAACATTCCTGTGCTGTGCAGAGGCAAGGATTAGGCCAGCACAGCCTGTCCTGAGAACTTCTACTGCTTGTTCAACTTCATCGGGCCACGGTAGCTGCTTAGGCCAATATGCCAGTGCTTTCTAATGCTTCACTCCTTGCTTTTTCAGAAACAAACCGGGACCTCTCTTAGACTCTTTTATATTATTTGATTCAATTGCCCTTTCCAGTAACATTCCAAAGATTTAGTCCCATTCACGCAATGCAATTCTTCCCAGCAGAACACTGCTCACACTTCACACCTAGGCTGTGTCTACACTGGGCCACTTATTCCGGAAAAGCAGCTGCTTTTCCGGAATAAGCTGCGAGCTGTCTACACTGGCCGCTTGCTTTTCCGGAAAAGTACTGACGATCTACTGTAAAATTGTCAGTGTTTTTCTGGAAAAACTATGCTGCTCCCGTTCGGGCAAAAGTCCTTTTCCGGAAAAACTGTTCCGGAAAAGGGCCAGTGTAGACAGCCCAGTAGTCTTTTCCGCAAAAAAGCCCCGATCGCAAAAATGACGATAAGGGCTTTTTTCCGGAAAAGCGCGTCTACATTGGCCACGGACGCTTTTCCGGAAAAGTGCTTTTCCGGAAAAGCATCCAGCCTATGTAGACGCGCTTTTTCCGGAAATACTTATAACGGAAAACTGTTCCGTTTTAAGCATTTCCGGAAAAGGGTGCCATTGTAGACATAGCCCTAACGTATGATCTCCTATCCAGTGTGAACCATGTATTGTTAATGACAACCAGTTCCTTCCATTATTTCTGAAACCTCAGAGCTTCCTCTTCTCTAAGGAGAATAAGTTCAGCAGCTCACTTAGCCCTTCACAGCTAGTAACTTCTCTGTACCTGCCCCCTCATCCATCTCTCTGGCTAATAGAGAAGAGGTCCTGACAGTGATTCCCACTGGGAATGTTTCAATTTGCTTTAAAGCTGCCCTACATCTCCTGCTCCTGGGCCAGTTTTCCATCCATCCACGTAAATCTGCATGGAAAAGGGATTTTCTTTCAAAGCAACACAAATAAGCATCTATACTATAGCACTTCTGTGGGGTGTGATGCAAACAAACCAAGATTGGCCTCAGTTGATTTCCTCATTAACTTCACACAGCAATATGGGAGACTCTTGCTGGTGATATTTCCTTATACTGATATTTCGTTTTCAAATGCATATATTAAAAAACACCGGAATCTGGAGACTCCAAGGGTGCATACATTCATTAAATACTGCTACCCATTTTTACAATAGAGGCATACATATCTGCACAACACTAAGTTTACATGCTCCCCTAATACATAAAAGGGCAAATTCTATTCTCAGATACTAATACAGGAAGTCCCCGGGTTACGTACAAGATAGGGACTGTAGGTGTGTTCTTAAGTTGAATTTGTATGTAAGTCGGAACTGGTACATATTGTAGGGGAAACTCGAGCCAAACATTTCTCCAGAGCTCAGTTTTATTCTCCCAGACCTCACTTCCCTCAGGCCTTTATTCTCAAGCGGAGGTGTCTGCTGAGAAAAGCCGCTCCGCGTCTCCCTGGTCTGCTGGGGGGGGAGGGGGGCGCTAGCTTCGCGTCTCCCTGGTCTGCTGGGGGGAAGCAGCTAGTGCGGGGTTGCCTCACCCTGTTTGTAAGTAGGGATCCATGTAACCCGGGGACTGCCTGTATACAATCTCACTGGTTCCATTTATGTGCAAGCATCTGAGGGCAAGTTTTGAGTCAAACTTCGGCCCTCTGAAGATGCACACAATGGTTTCATCTTCACTGGGTGTGTTGCATAAATAGCAAGGTTTGTCCCCTGGAGGCCAGTCTAATTTGCCCACAGAAGAGAGTCACACTTTCAGGCTGGGTCCAACTCCATTTTATTGTTTGCAAGCAATGGTCAGCCAAGGAGCTATTGCTCAAAGCAAAGCTGACCCTGAGCGTTGGCTAAGCATCCTTTTTATACTTTCTTTAACTTTCTTATCTAACTTGGCACGTCTTGATTTGTTACCTTAGCTTCGTGTTGCCGCGTTATTGGTTAGCATATTTCAACTCTATTCCATTCAGTAACAACCACCAGTATAGCTTACTTAAGCAATAGCAATTAGCAAATTTCCCTAACTCAAGTAATACGTGTACTCCAGTCCTTGAGAAATGGTTCTAAACAGCTAGTTCCTCTACAGCTTCTAAAACATGCGCAATCGGCTAAATGATATGTACTGTTTCAAGCTTAAGTAATGGAAAGGGGACGAAGCACACATAGTTTTTACTATATTTTACTACAGGTGGGGGGAAGGTTTATTCTCAACTTGAATTATCTTATTTGAGGAGCAATGCTACTGAAGACAAGGGAGCGAGTAGACTTCATATGAGTTAGTAAGTCAAATTAAACTGCATTTTCTTCACTAGAATTGTACTTCAAGTTTGTTAACTTGAGTTATGAACACAGCTTCCCCGGCCCCCCTCCCCCCACAGTAAAGACAAAGCCATTAAAGGAAGAGGCTTGTTGAGTAGAGAATTCCTGATTAGCTTTTTGCTGTTTCTTAGAGATAGTATGTTAGTTTATTTTCTCTCTTCAGATATAGCGCCACTAACAATTTTATTTATAACATCAAAAAGCAACGGAAACAGTGTAATGTGGCAACAAAGCCTAGAGTAAATCTGAACACTGTAGTTCTTCCCTCCTAGAGGGCTGGCTGGGCAAGAGGCACATTCTGTCCACCTCAGTTTGGCTTGCAATAAACATGATGTTCTTGCAGAATTTTTTTTTCCAAGACACAGAGCCTCCAATGAAATCAAATCCAGATGTTGGAGATAATACAGCCCCTAAGAAGCCATAAACAGCTCCTGTTGAAGCACATTTTCACTTCAGCTTTTCCAAATGAGTCTCATTTAATTCCCATGAACCATGCACAGTAATAAAGGCTTACTTGGCTGAGTTAGGTAAATTTGTTAATCTTACTCAGAACATCTGTTTCCCCACTTCAGAGAAATATTTTCTGACAAGTGAAATTTCCTATCCTCTGTATATGGCATTTACCTATCCCACAAAGCCCCTCAAAAAGAATCCCTGTTAATGGAAGAGCAAAGATCAAGCGCTAAGCACGTGCAGTGCACTCTCAATATATCTTACCTGCTCTAGGCTTTCAATATTCGCTCGGAAACCTGAGAATAAGGGCACCTCCAAGACAGCCATGTTTGATGATCCTGAGTGCAGCCACCTTCCCAAGGGGGGTAAAATAAGAGAGAATAAAGTCAGGAACTGAGTTAAACCACAATGGAGGCAGCTGGATATGAAGCAGACTTGAGACAGATGCTTTCAGAGAAAAGTTACACACAGGGTCTAAGAGCAGAGGACACCTAATCCCAAACCACATTCTCTTTAGTTTTATAAATGCTGCTCTCTGCTTTTGCTAGCCAAAAATTCAAGGGTGCCATTTTGAGAGGTGGGGGGGGGGAGCAGCAGCTTTGCACCCCGACATGGCTTGCTTTTCATACCATTCTATGGACATTAAGGCTATGTCTATACTGCAGCCTTCTTCTGCAAAAGCTTATGCAAATGAAATGCAGTGTAGAATATTGCCATGCTTCATTTGCATAATTAATTTGCAGCTGTTTTTGTGCAAGAGGCTTTTGCACAAAAAGGAGCTGTGTAGATGGCTTCTTTTTGCACAAAAAAGCCCTCTTGCACAAGAGCTGTTCTTCCTAATTTTTTCAGGAAGAACGGCTCTTGTGCAAGAGAGGAGTTTTGCGCAAAAAGAAGCCGTCGACACAGCTCCTTTTTGTGCAAAAGCCTCTTGCACAAAAACAGGTGCTAATTAATTATGCAAATGAAGTGTGGCGATATTCTACACTGCGCTTCATTTGCATAAGCTTTTGTAGAAGAAGGCTGCAGTATAGACGCAGCCTAAGGGAGTGAGGGGAAAGTTCTTGCATTCTGTGCATGCCCCTTACACCTGGCTGGTGAGCTCCCTTTCCTAGGTCCCGTCCCTGTGGCTGCTGAGGGCCCTGAACATGAGGCAGTGGATCCACCAGAGCCAGGCACCACTCCCAGCCTCAGACCTGAGCCCGTCCTCCCCCTTACAACATTCTCATCCCCCCTCCTCCCTTTCTAATTCCCTTCTCCAAAGTTCCTTTCCCAGTCCTTCTCCAGTCACATTTACCCCCAATTAAAAACAAGGAGTTCATTTTTTTGAAAACTGTAGTTTATTGTCTCTGCAAGGGATGGGGGAGGGAGAGGGGCATGGGAGGACAAGGCAAGGAGGGGCGATGCCCAGGCCCTGTGTGGGGAGGCCCAGGGGAGAGTATCACTGGGGGCCTTGTGTGAAACTCTTTCTCAGGGCCTGCCGGATACGCAAAGCCCCCTGATTGGCCTGCTGGATGGCAGCTGTGCGTGGTAGCTCAAAGGCCCTGCCAATCTCAACCCCGCACCCTGGAAGGAACGTCTCCTTCCTGCTTTCACAAATATTATGAAGGACACACCACACTGCCACCACTTCAGGGATGCTCTGCTCTCTGACATCTAGGTGGCTGAGGAGGCAACCGAACCTCCCCTTGAGAAGCCTGAAGGCGCCCTCCACCACAATGCGGGCCCTGCTGAGTCTGGCATTGAAGCGTCACTTGCTCAGATTTAGGTGTCCAGTGTAGGACTTCATAAGCCAGGGGAGCAGAGGGTAGGCTGCGTCCCTCACAATACAGACCAGCATGTCCACGTCCCCAACCCTGATGGTGCAGTCGGGGAAAAAAGTGCTGGCTTGCAGCTTCTGGGAGAGGCTGGAGTTGCAGAAGACACATACGTCGTGTGCCTTCCCCGACCACCCAACGTAGACCTGAACTTGCCGTGGTGGTCCATGACAGCCTGCAGGACCTTCAAAAAGTACTCCTTCCAGTTAATGTACTCAGACACTCGGTGTTTGGGGGCCTGAATGGGGATGTCGGTGCTGTCAATAGCACCCCCCAGAGTTAGGGAAGTCCATGGCAGCAAAGCCGGTGTTGATAGGGTCCACATCACCCAGGCTGATTATCCTGCACAGCAGGACAATATCGATGGCCCGCACTGCCTGTAGGAGACAAACAAACAAACAGAATCACAGAGGTGCCAAGGCCCTTGAGTGGTCCCCGAAGCCCCCACTCCACACACCAGGAGCAACCCTTATTTACCCCGTCCCCCGACAGGGCTTTGTGAAGGAGGGACTGAAAAACTCCCGTGGAGGGGACTTCCACCCCCCACTTCTCCAGGGAACCCCATTCCAGCAGTTCTCCCCCCTCTTGGGTCAATAGCCTGAGAGCACGATACCTGCATGACCACAGCCCCGACGGCTGATCTCCCCACGCTGAACTGGCTCCCCAGGGATCATGGCGAGCTTCCAGATGGCAATGGCGATCCACTTCTGGGGGAGGATGATGGGTCACATGTAGGTATCCTGTTGTGTGAGGGTGGAGGCGAGCCACTCACACAGCTCCAGAAAAGTGTCCTTTTGCATGCAGAAATACTGGCACCACTGCTGGTCGTCCCACTGCTCCATAATGATCCAGTCCCACTAGTCAGAGCTGGTGTCCTCGTGCCAAAAGTGGTGGTGCATGATGTGCAGGGGAAGGCAGGTGGGGGCGTACTACATGAGCAGTGCCCGGAGAGAGAGGAGGAAGTTCCCCACAATGAGCGGGGGGGGGGGGGGGGGGGGGGGGGTGCTCCTGCAGGGCCTGGAAGCTGCAGCACAACCTCTAAGACTGCTTGGAGGCAGCTTCATCTCCATAGCTGGAGAGGGGAGGTGTTCGCAAGGGAGCCTCAGCAGGCAGTGAGAAGGCTTTGCTGCCCCTCCAGGAGGCAGGCAAAGGTGAAGAACCTGAGACACAGCTGTACAGGGGGGTTGGGTCCCTTGAAGCTCAAGCCTCAGCTAGCCTCAGGTAGCAGCTCCAGGAAGTAACTGCTGTCCTGATGCCCTGCCTGAAGTGCTTCCAAGTGGCCTTAAATGTGATTCAGTGTTCAATGAATGTGGATGCTCTATTTCGAAATAAATCAGTGCAACTTCGATGGGCATTTGCTGTGCAGACACGCTATTTCGAAATAAGCTGTTTTGGAGAATTTCTTCCAGAATTGCTTATTCTGAAATAAGCGTGCAGTGTAGTCGTACCCTTACACCACACCAGCAATCAGATTCCAAACCGATACTATGGCAACCAGCATCCTTTGTTAGAGTTTCTGTATCCAAAACTGAACAGATTACACTATGGAATTCAAATAAATACTTAATTAGAGTCCAATCAATAATATTCACAGAATGATGGCCATATTTCATTTAGAATTACCTAACTCTTTCAGGTTTCTAAGGAATCTTTCATTAATACAGCCTTTGAAAATATTCTGGAACTTTTTCTTTTACACCCAAGGTAATAAGATGGTATCATCTTTTTTCTTCAGGTTTTGTAAAACAAAAAACCAACCAACCAAACGGCTTTATCAGAGCTGCTACTCGCCAAATGTCACCTCCTGTCTATATAATTAGTACATTCTTTGTGAACATTTTTCCTCCTCTCAAAAAGTGCTTCAAAATTAAAAATATCAAAGACAGCAACCAAGCACTCATGGGTAACCATGCAATATCAAGGAGATATGCACAGCAAACCTCACATGGAAAAAAACAATGTGCACACTCCAAGGAGGTAAAGAGTTTAAGAAAAAAAAATGTCAGTTTCAAAGGGGTAGAGTTTGAGAATATGCAAAAAATAAAACTAAATAGATGAAAAATGTCTCAGTTATGTGTCCTACTGAATCACTTTAAATTATTGATGGAACCACTCCATTAATACACTTTCCTTGCCTATCTTTATTTGAGACTCTTAACACGTTATTAACATTTTATTAAAGCATGAACTATCCTATCTATTATTTTGGCTTCAACACCAAAGAAAAGCAGGTTAGACTACTAGGACAAGAAAAAGTGAGTTGTTCCATTTTACTTGATCTGAAACAAAGTCAACATATCAAGATTTGTATCGGTGTGTAACCCATAAAAAACAAACCCGACAGGTGTCAGGACAGGATACAATTCACAGTGGCAGAACATCTGGTAGTGGTTGCAATGGAAGGTCTAGTGGAAAGTCTTGCTGTTTAAAAGCCTAGCCAACCTGTACTAGGGAGCTATGTTGAAGGAAATAAAGGGATTTCACTACCTAGTGCACGTCTCCAGGATCACTTTGTATTCCTGGTGATCTTGATCAGAAGCTGGGTCATCATCATCCACCAGTGCCCGTTCTCTGTGGAAGGCTTCTGAGCGATTCTCATCTGGAGAGAGGGGCCGTAGGGGGTGCTGAGTTTGACGATGATGTTCTGATTTGGGCTCTTTCAGATTAACCAGAAGCTGGAAAGCTGGTTTAGAAACAGGGTCAGGCACATTATAAGTGACATCAATCTGCAGCAAAGAGAGGGAAGGGGGGAAATCAGGTCTAATTTTAGTGCCACTGACTGTGAAACAATAAAAGCATTGATTTGACCCTGCAGTATCACCAAACACTTCTAGGGAGAGGAGACCAACCCCTCATACATTTTGGGAGTGCACTTTGTGCAATTTACTAGCACCAGTAACACCATTACTCACAATGATATTCCAACTGCCAAACCTACACTAATGTGTACAGATGGGAGATTTTACCAAAGCGAATCTCTTACAAGATTATCTCACAGCTTGACATCTTCCTACCAGGAAGCATTCCCTGACATTTAGCCTGAATATTCACTTTCTAATATCACACCTGTCACTTCTAATCACACTCTCATGTACCATTCCCCTCACTTTTTGAGGAGTAACATTAGTTCGAACCAAGGGGTTTGGTTCAAACTAACATGTCCGTGCGCACACTTTCACTTTTGAAACAGCTGGCATTCGGAGTAACGCGCCGGCGAGATCATGCTAATGAAGCGCGGGATATTTAAATCCCCGCTTCATTGACTATTTCGAATGCCTGCATTTGCATCCCTAGTTCAAACTAGAGAGGCTAATGTAGGCATTCGAAGTTGCAAATCAAGCCCGGGATTTAAATATCCCTCGCTTGATTTGCATCTTCCCGGACGGTTGTCATTTTTGAAATGTACAAGTCTGGATTAACTGCCCGCATCTACACGTCTAAACCTCCTTGCAAGAGGAATAACAGGTAGTTCGATTTAGGGATTTAATTCGAAATACCAGGTCCCTGTCGCGTGTAGACGTGGGCAGTTAGTCTGGACTTGTAAATTTCAAAAAATGGCGACCGGCCAGGAAGATGCAAATCAAGTGCAGGATATTTAAATCCCGGGCTTGATTTGCAACTTCAAATGCCTATATTAGCCTACCTAGTTCGAACTAGGGACTCCCTAGTTCAAACATTGTCTACACTACAAAGTTCATTCGAACTAACAGATGTTAGTTCGAATTAACTTTGATAGGTGCTACACACGCAAACCGCTAGTTCGAACTTAATTCGAACTAGCGGAGTGCTTAATTTGAACTAGGCAAACCTCATTCTACGAGGACTAACGCCTAGTTCAAATTAACTAGTTCGAATTAAGGGCTGTGTAGCCACTTAATTCGAACTAGTGGGAGGCTAGCCCTCCCCAGCTTTCCCTGGTGGTCACTCTGGCCAACACCAGGGAAATTCTTCTGCCCCCCTCCCGGCCCCGGAGCCCTTAAAGGGGCACGGGTTGGCTACGATGCCCGTGCCAGGTGCAAGCCTGCCAGCACCCAGCCAGCAGACCCTACAACTGGCACGGCTCGAGCCAGCCACCCGCTGCCACCCAACCCTCCTCCTCGTCCCGGGACCAGGCTGGCGGCTCCCGGGAGACTGCCCAGGTCCGCAAGAGGCGGACGCCCGCCGTGTCTAGTGCAGAGATCGTGGACCTCCTCCACGACCTCCGCGCTAGACACAGGAAAGTGGCCGTCTAGGGCAGGATAGCTGCCAGCCTGGCCACCCAGGAGCAGCTGTGCATGAAAATCAAGGTGGTCCACTGAGACCCCCGACCCTGAGCCCTGAGCTTAGAATGGCCGTACTGGGTCAGACCAAAGGTCCATCTAGCCCAGTAGCCTGTCTGTTGACAGCGGCCAACACTAGGTACCCTGGAGGGGATGGACCGAAGACAATGACCAAGCCATTTGTCTCGTGCCATCCATCTCCAGCCTTCCACAAACAGAGGCCAGGGACACCATTTCTACCCCCTGGCTAATAGCACTCCATGGACCCAACCTCCATGACTTTATCTAACTTCTCTTTAAACTCTGCTCTAGTTCTAGCCTTCACAGCCTCCTGCAGCAAGGAGTTCCACAGGTTGATTATTTGCTTTGTGAAGAACAACTTTCTGTTATTAGTTTGAAGCCTGCTACCCATTCATTTCATTTGGTGTCCTTTAGTCCTTCTATTATGGGAACTAATGAAGAACTTTTCTTTATGCACCCTCTCCACACCACTCATGCTTTTATAGACCTCTATCATATCCCCCCTCAGTCTCCTCTTTTCTAAGCTGAGAAGTCCCAGTCTCTTTAGCCTCTCTTCATATGGGACCTGTTCCAAACCCCTGATCATTTTAGTTGCCCTCCCCTCTCCCACCCTCTCTCATCCCCCCTCCCACCTTCTTTTCCCAGTCTCCCCGAGTTTTGTTCAATAAAGAGAGTTTCTATTTTTGAACACACGTGTCCTTTATTTTGTACATCAGGAAGGGGGGCTAGGGAGGGGTAAGTGGAAGGGGGTGAGGGAGGAATGGGGTACGAGCCCCAGATGGGGAGTACTGGGGTGGCTCTGCGGGCTCCTCGGGGTGGAAACTCTCCTGCAGCCCCCCGATTAACCCCCTCCTGGATGGCAGCCTGCGGCAAGTGCAGCCAGGCTGATGGCCGAGTGCTGTGCTGAGCTGAGTGTGGGCACTCAGGGCACTCCAAGCCAGGACTGCTTTGCAAGCGGGGAACCCCTGAGAACTGGCTGTCCGGGGTGGGGGTCGGATCCCTTTAAGCACAGCCCTCGGCTAGCCTGAGACAGCAGCTCCACACTCTAAGTCCTAATCTGATGCCCTGCCGGCACTGCATCCGGCCATCCTTAACCCTGGTTCAGGGTCCACTCTGTGTGGACATGCTAGTTCGAATTAGCAAAATGCTAATTCGAACTAGCTTTTAGTTCTAGATGCGCTAATTCGAATTAGCTTAGTTCGAATTAACTAATTCGAACTAAGTTAGTTCGAATTAGTGCTGTAGTGTAGACAACCCTTAGAGATTTGAAACAGACAAAAGCTTAGGAGATGGAGAGCCAACAAATAATCCTCCATATCAATTCATCAGTGGGGGAAGAGGTTGGAAGGAAATTAATGTTTAATAGATTATCTTGTCTGTTTAAATGTCACCTTCTCAGCTCCTTTACACAGACTCGCAGTATTCTTACCTGCATCAGACAACAGCCTTCGCCCTTGGCACTTACAAACAGTCCAGTGGGAATGCTGGGGATCTAGGGACAAGCATGGGAGAACCCCCAGTTAAGACATGTCAGATTGTTTAACTCTCTAGGGCTGTGTCTACACTGGGCCACTTACTCCGGAAAATCAGCCACTTTTCCGGAATAAGCTGCGAGCTGTCTACACTGGCCCTTGAATTTCCGGAAAAGCAACGACGCTCTACTGTACAAAATCAGCCGCTATTCCGGAAAAACTATTCTGCTCCTGCTCGGGCATAAGTCCTTATTCTGGAACACTGTTCTGGAAAAGGGCCAGTGTAGACAGCCCAGTAGTCTTTTCCGGAAAAAAGCCCTGATTGTGAAAATGGCGATCGGGGCTCTTTTCCGGAAAAGCGCGTCTACATTGGCCACAGACGCTTTTCCGGAAAAAGGGCTTTTCCAGAAAAGCAACCTGCCAATGTAGACACTCCTTTTCTGGAAAAACTGAAAACGGAATAGTATTCCGTTTTAAGCAGTTCTGGAAATTCATGCCAGTGTAGACACAGCCTAGGTGTCAGAGCATTCCAGTTTGCATACAATCACATAAAAGCAAAACAAAAATGCAAGATTATTTCTTAGTCCCTTTATTTAATGCATGCAGCCAGTGATAATGATCTCAAACCAAACACTAGGCATCTGTTATAACAAAGAATGCTCTCATAACTGAAAATCTGCTGCCTCTTCCAACAGGGTTTGGGCAGAAAATCTTGAGATTTCACAATATCCAGCCCCCTCTTTCTCCATCCTCAATGAAATGATCTGAGTCACAACACAGGTTGCTTTGGGAAACTGGTAACATTAAAGGAAGGAAGTTGAGTCTGTTCAGGCACCCACTTACCACTGCTGTCTGGAGAACCTTTTTATTCATCTTGTTAAGCTCAAAAGTCTCTTGATAGTCTAAATTAGTGGAAGCCAGAGAAATGGTAAGGTTGACTCCTCCAACATAGGAAAGAATGGCGTATTCAGCCAGAGCCTGAAGAGCTACACATGTATCCTATGGGAATTGGGAATGAGAGGACAGAGTTAGTGAAGAACCAAGGAGCATCAACTTTATGAATTAGCAACATTCTGTACACTCATCAGCATCTGGTTTCCTCCACACTCTCTTAGGGTATGTCTACACTACCCCCCTAGTTCGAACTAGCGGGGTAATGTATGCATACCGAACTTGCTAATGAAGCCCGGGATTTGAATTTCCCAGGCTTCATTAGCATAAAGCCAGCTCCGCCATTTTTAAAAGCCGGCTAGTGCGAACCCCGTGCCGCGCGGCACGGGCTAGATAGTTCGAACTACGTAGCCATTCCGATCTATCTGTACGCCTCGTTCCACGAGGTGTACAGATAGTTCGGAATAACTACGTAGTTCGAACTATCTAGCCCGTGCCGCGTGTAGCCGCATTAGCGGCACGGGGTTCGCACTAGCCGGCTTTTAAAAATGGCGGAGCCAGCTTTATGCTAATGAAGCCCGGGAAATTCAAATCCCGGGCTTCATTAGCAAGTTCGGTATGCATACATTACCCCGCTAGTTCGAACTAGCGGGGTAGTGTAGACATACCCTTAGATAGTAAACAGAATTGCTTCATTCCCTCACCTTGCACCCTTCCTTCTTACTCGGAAGTCTAAGAGAAAGTGAGAGAGAAACTCAGGTTTCTCTACACTGCTCAGACCCATAGAGCATGACAGAGTGCTGTGCGGTATTCTTTGCCCCAGGACTTAGCATTACTCCTAGATTACAGAGTGAAACCGAATCTAGATTAGTATCAAATCGGTCAAGATGCATTGGCATTTATTTCAGTGCTGAAATTACACATGCTGCAAGGAACTCGCCTGAGTGGATGAGAATCCTCCAAGCGCATTTCTCTGCTGAGACAGCCATTTAACCACTGGAAGTGCAGAGGCCACATCTCCCAGGAGCGTGTATGTCAGCAATGCATATGCTGTCATTTCCACTTCTGCAGATACAACTGAAAGGGAAACCAAGCAAATCCACAGCTAGACTAGGGAATCTGGGCTGGGCTAGATATCACCTCTCTGTAGATTCATAAACTAAAAAAATCTTTAGGTCTAGTGAGTCCAAGACAGGAAGAGATGAATGAAGCAGTGAAAAACGTCTGCATCCAAATTAACAGGCATTTTCCAAATGGGCTTTGTGTGTCAGCTTCCAACCTAATTTTTCCTCTGGCACATCAGTTCTTTTTTCTTGATTTTTAGCCCCTGCACAAATTTATTTTTGCCCCCTTTTCCCCTACAAACTATTCAAGCTGCAAGGCTGATTCCACATCTCTGTCATGGGACTTTCATGCAGAGTCATGGTTGACATGGCCCAATGACTCCTCCATGAATTTTTACATCTTTGCATCTTGATAGTGAAGTCTGGGGTTTTAAATAGTTAATTATTAGAGCTGGCACATTCAAAGGAGACTAAGTTATGTGGACAACTCCCATTTACTGACAATGGAAACTGTGCACCTCACTCTTAGGCTCCTTTGAAAATCCCAGGCCAAACATCTGTTACTGTAAAAGTAAATATATCTGACTTTTACTTTCTTGTGACAAATGACACCTCCCCTAAGGAGCCCTATAAGATTCAGTAGTCTTCTCCATCTCTTATGAAGATTTATGGCGAGACTGGTGAGACTGGGCTGAAGCACAAGCAATACATGGATTACACCCAGCTCTGCACCTCCTACTTTTCCCAATGCCTGACCACCTTCTCCTTTGCTTGCCTCCTGCTCCTTTCTTAAATGGTTAACAATAGGGACATAAGGAGGGTGAAAGGGACATTATAAAGGACATGCAACTAACAACCTGTGAGCATGCTGCCTCACTGTCACTGGACTTTTGCTGCACCCCCTTCATATTCATTTGCCTTCACAATGTGAACTTCTTAAGGTAGAGACCTTCCCTTCTTACTTACCTGGAAAGCAGTTAGCACACTGATGGCTTTATATCAAATAGAGAATAACGCCAGCTTTTCCCCAACTAGGGGTATCATATATAGCCACATACAGAGGTACCTGATTGAGAAAGCCCATTGTTAAATCCCATGAATGTATCTTCATCAGTAACCAGAGTCCCCATTAAGCTCCAGTGTGTAAAGCCATCTAGAATGGTAAAATAGTAAAGAAGTTACAGCTAGCCTCTAGACATGGGGAGAATCAAACTTTGCTCTCACATGTTTGCTCTAAAACAGAAGCACCTCCTGTACTGCACTGTCACTCCATTTACAGAGCAAGTTCCTTGGGGCACAGACTATGAATTCCTCTGGGCTCTGTATAGTACTAGCAACACTGCTGGGGCTCAATAACGATTTGTAAAGAAGGATCTATTTTGGTGGGGGGCATCCTAAGGCATCATGTGTGGAATCAGATCTTGTGTCACTGATCAGGTTTTGTGGCATTCTATGTGTCACACAGTGGCACTGCAAATCTCTGTTGCAGTTACACTGCTCACAGCAAAGGCCACTCCCAACAATACAACTTCAAAGTGTGGTCTGTGAGCCACTAAAGGGCTGCAATGATCTTGCAGGTGGGCCATGAGCTTGGAGCTCACCACCCCGCAGAGCAGGGAGCCCTTGCTGGTGCTCTAGTCCCACACACCCACTCGCCCCCTACAAGGTTGGCTTCCCGCTGGGGGTGGGGGGGCGGGACCCGAGACTTGTGGGCCGGATCCGGCTTATGGAGAGAAGAAGCGGCTCTGCACACTGCCACTCCTCTATCCCTCTAGCTGGGAAACCGGCAGTGCAGAAAACTGCTCACCTGGAAGCTTTCCCTGCTGCTCCCATTGGCTGGAATCTTGGCCAGACTCCCACCCCAAGCCCGCTCCTGCACCCATTTTGTCATCAGGGGTGGTTGGCTGGTGGTCTGTGGAAAGGTTTGTGTTGAGCAGGGTGAGCCGCAGGCCAAAAAGTTTGAGAATTGCTGAACTAGAAGCTAGGGAAGGTGAAATATAACAAACGCCTGGATTTGAAGGACTGTGCCCTGTATCTTGAGAATCAGGAGAGCCATGTTATAAAAGCTGATTTGTGTTATGAGGCCGTCCTAACCTCAGGGGACATATCCTCCACATGCTGAGAACTGAGATCACTTATTCTAGCTGGCAAGTGCTGTTAGCTTGTTTCCACAAATGCCCAGGGAGGCCTGTACTGAGTACAGTGTTTGAAAAGCCTCAGAGCAGAAGAAGTTAGTTAGCTTGGCCCTCAGGCACACAGTACCTTGCATAATGGCCATGCTGTTCATTTTCCGCAACATTTCTGCAGCAGAGGGACTGTGTAGAAGAGTCAGGGCATATGCAGTCAGGGCTGTAGTGTAGGGATCTTCTGCAGAATACAAGTTGGACTCCAAGAAGTGTTTTGCTTTGGCAACTGCTGCTTTTTCTTCCTAAATTGGGGGCGGGGGAGCAGGAAAGTGACCAGTCATATTACTAGCTCTTGCATCTCCAGAGCTGAGATTGCTTCATGGGGGAGCAGTGTGAAATCTCGCTTTGCTTTGTGTGATACAGAACTGACCCCTTCCTTTCCTTAAGTAGGGCTGTGCCTCAAGGGGTAAAAAATGGGGACTAAACCCACAGTAAGAAAAATCCAGATATTAATGTTGCTGAGACATACTTGCAGAAGCTTCATTCCCCTTTAGGGCTCAGCACCGCAACATTCCTGGTATCCCTACAGCCAGCAGACATATTTTATCAACTCCCCGATGACCTCACCATGCAGGAAGAAGGCTCTAACAACTCATAGAATTTAATTGTATTAGATGTAATTGGATTTCCTTTTATTGCCTTGTGACACTTCTCTTCCTTCCTCATTTCCTAGCTCAGAAACACCTGCAGGGTACTATCTGACTTAGAAATTGCCTAGACAGAAAATCCCACCTTGCCTTATCTTTCCCATAAGGAGCTGCAGCAGAGAGGGTGGTGACTTGCTCCTTTAGAACTTTGGGATCAGATGTTTTGGGATCAATGCTAAGTGCCCTCAACTGCTGTTGAGTCTAAAAGGAATTAAGTGTGCTCAGTGCATTGCAGCCTGGGGCCCTTTTTCTGAGGCTTGGCCTACCCAAGGAGTTTAGGTAGAATTCAGCTGCAGAAGGTCAATTTTCTACACACTGTGTCCAAACTGCCAAGGCTGTTCCATTGACTTTAAGGGCCACTGAAGTCGATTTCAGTATTCCTGCTTTTCACGAGGAGCAATGCAAAATTCAATCTTGCCTGGTTGAATTTATGGTAGTGTAGACCCAGCGTTTGAAAGGAAGCATCCCACAGTGCTCTGCTATGACTGCTCTGGCCAGAAGTTATGCCTCTACTGCTCTCCAGGGCTATGTCTAGACTGCAAGCCTCTTTCGAAAGAGGCTTTTTCAAAAGTATCTTTCGAAAAAGCCTCTTTCGAAAAAGAGCGTCTAGACTGCAAGCAGTACTTTCGAAAAAGCAAGCCGCTTTTTCGAAAGAAAGCAGCGAGTGAGTCTGGATGCTCTCTTTCTAAAAAGCCCTGTTGGCATTCAAGAACGCCTTTTTTCAAAAGAGCACTTTCGAAAAAAGGCGTTCTTCCTCGTGAAATGAGGTTTACCGCCGTCGAAAGAAAAGCCGCGTTCTTTTGATTTAATTTCGAAAGAACGCGGCTGCAGTCTAGACGCAGGTGATGTTTTTTCGAAAAAAGGCTACTTTTTTCGAAAAAAACCCTGAGTCTGGACACAGCCCAGGTGAATAAGCATGGGGAGAGGAACTCCAAACCAGCAAAAGAACCACTGATATCTATGAAAACGTCACAAAGTGCAAAGAAAGGATACGCCAGAGACGCCTAGCAGTGCCGTGTTAAAATAAAGGAGCTGAGGCAGTCCTATCACAAGACAAACGGATGGTCTGGTGCATTGCGGCAAACATGCTGCTTCTATGACAAGCTGCATGCAATCTTAGGGGAGGACCTGGTCAGGTTCCCAACGAGGCTGTGGAATCTTCCCAAGACACTCAGGGAGCAGTGTGGAGGACAGTGGGGTGTTGGAGAAGGAGGATGAGGAGAGTGGCTAGCCAGTGAGCAGTAAGAGCCAAGAACTTTTTATAACACTGGAGACAATCCCCTCATCCCAGGATGTCGCACAGTTGGGCACTGATCCTGGGGAGGGCATGCCTGGTGAATTCACTTTTGTTGTTGTTGCTACAAGTGGGTTAAACTAATTGGGGGCTATGTGTGGTGCAATCTGTGCCTACACAGCATGGGGGGGGGGGCAGAACAGCTTGTTAATATGCCTGGAGATGGAGTGGGACTCCTCCCTGCATATCTCCATGAAGCTCTCAGATAGGAACTCTTTGATCCTTCTCACAAGGCTTTTGGGGAGGCCTGCCTTATTGCATCCTCCACGGTAGGATACCTTCCCACACCAAGCCAGCAGTAAGTGGTCTGGTGTCATTGCAGCATAAGGCTCATTCAACCACCATTCTGCACTTGCTCAGTCTGTAGTTGAAATGTTCCTTGCTGGTGTCCAAGCTGCCCACGTATGGCATCATGAGCTAGAGGAGCAAGGGTAGGCTGGGTCACTAAGGATCATTACTGGCATTTCCACCTCTCTGATTCTAATTTTCCAGTTTCTGAAAAAAGTTCCAGCTTGCAGCTTTCTGAAGAGGCAGAAGTTCCTAGAGATGCTCCCATCATGCACCTTTCCTAGCTATCCCACATTGATGTTGGTGAAATGGCCTTGTGGTCCACCAGTGCCTGCAGCACCAGCATGCACTGTGACATGCTGGTCGAGGGCCAAGAGGGGAAGTGTGTTTCATGTATCGCCCTACTGCAGTTAGGGAACCCCAGTATGGCAAAGCCCTCCAACTGAGACATCCACATTTCCCAGGCTGTGTCTAGACTACATGCCTCCGTCGATGGAGGCATGTAGATTAGACAGATAGGCAAAGGGAAATGAAGCGGCAATTTAAATAATCACCGCTTCATTTAAATTTACATGGCTGCCGTGCTGAGCCGACAAACAGCTGATCAGCTGTTTCCCCTGCCGACATCAAAGCTCTTTGTCGGCAGCCCCGTTATTCCTCGTGGGATGAGGTTTACTGGGGCTGCCGACAAAGGGCTTTGATGTCGGCAGGGGAGAGTCCAGACTAGCGCTCTGAGTCGACAAACAGCTGATCAGCTGTTTGTCGGCTCAGCGCGGCAGCCATGTAAATGTAAATGAAGCCGCGATTATTTTAATCGTGGCTTCATTTCCCTTTTCCGAATACACAAATCTACATGCCTCCGTCGACGG